>NC_135356.1:14755625-15081458 GCF_051622035.1 Arctopsyche grandis
AATCTGAATATACATAATATATAATTTTTTCAGGTCAACTATTGCCTACGGTATTTAAATCACACGCTTGTGGTATTCTTTATACATTGCTGGATATGTTCTCGTATCGAATGCATCACATTCAAGCCAATTACAGAGGGCAGCTTCTATCGCACCTGCATTCTTTGGCAACTGTTCCACAAACAAATCAAACGCAACTACACCTATGGTACGGTATCTTTACTATGCATGCATACATACTCGATTTCCGTATGTGTATTAATGCGTTTTATATAGTTTAGAAAGTACGGCTTTGAGACTCATCACCGGATTGGGTAGCGGAGAAGTGCAACCTCAATTGTCACGGTCATTTTCAGAGCCGAAATCTCTCGTTTCGGTCGAAAGCGAAGAATTGAACCGAGTCCTCGTCCTGACATTGGCCAGAGCCATCCACGTTACAGGTATCTTCGTTAATCTAATGTTGTGTACATGTATGATTTACAACGAGTGTTATGTTTCAATCGTCTAATAATTTCATTTTTAGGTGGAGATGGAGCCTGGTGTAAAGATCTTCTCAGTGCTATAATGCAAAGTACTCCACATTTGTGGTCACAGCACACGATACAATGCTTTCCGACTGTATTAGTGGACTTTTTCGCTCAAGTAGCTGCTTTTACTGCCTGTTGTATAGTATATATTGTTTTATGAATTGTAATAAAATTCGCGTTTTAGAACCCAGTGCCGAAAGAAAACAAGCAACTGTTGAAAAAGTCCGTCGACGAGGAATACAGAAAATGGACGTCCATGACAAACGAGAATGACATTATTTCGCACTTCTCCGAACCGGGCACTCCGCTGTTCTTATGCTTGATTTGGAAGATGATATTCGATTTCGATCGAATAAATCCGATTGCGTACAAGTGAGTCGATCGGTTGTGATGATAGACGATGCAGATTAGTTCAACCGTAGTCGTTGTGTATTAATTGAATTTCGAATTGTTCAAATGTAGGATATTGGAACGCATTGGTGCGCGTGCTTTGTCAGCTCATTTACGGAAGTTTTGCGATTATGTGGTGTTCGAAGTGACCAATCCTGCTGGCGGCCCGCACATTCACAAGTGCGTCGACGCAATCAACGACATCATCTGGAAGTACAACATCATAACGATAGACAGATTAGTCTTGTGTTTGGTACGTTTTATATCATCATCGCCATCTACAGCCATTCGCCATTCACTGCTGGATAAAGGTCTCTCCAACACGCTTCTAATCGTCTCTGTTTTGCGAAACTCTCATACTCCACACAGTTTTCTAATTTCGTCTACGCATCTTCCCTGCGGTCTTACTTGTACCCTTTTGCAGTCTCTCGGGTACCATTCTAGCATTTTTTTTTGTCCACCTTTCGTCCATTCTTTTAGCTACGTGGCAAGCCAATTTCCATTTCAAACACTATATCCACAACCCTTGTCTTACTTCTCATCCACGTATTCCGTTTCCTGTCTTTCCTGGTTATGCCAAGCATACAACGTTTCATACTTCTTTGAGTGCATTGGACTCTGTGTAGCAACTTGGCGTTCAATTTCCAAGTTTCACATTCATACGTCACCACTGGCAAAACACATTGATCGAAGATCGTTTTCTTCAGGCAAAGTGGCATTCTCGATTTAAAAACTACATTCATTCGTCAAAATGCACTCCGTCTTAATTTCATACGTCTTTATCTTTATTTATTCTTCTTTAATATATAGCACATGACAATTATGTGAACTAAATATAAATAATTATTTACTACTACTATTTTAACATCTAATGAAATGCTATCAGGCATGCATTAACTATAACTATTGAACATTAGACGTATATATATATATATGTACATATATTTTTATTAAAAAATCAATTCTCTATTTAAATTAAATTTTTTACAGGCATTACGAGCTAATAGGGATAACAACGAATCTCAAGTATGTTTTTATATCATACAATTATTGTTGTTGAAAGGCGGTGAAGTCCGAAGTAGAGCTCAAGAATTCGTCAAAGAAAACTCTCCAGAGCACTGGAAACAAAACAATTGGTCTCTTTCACATTATTTTGCATATATATTCAATCGATGGTTTACATGTTATTGGAATTAACGCTGTATTTACAATGTTTCAGGCATGAAAAACATTTAGCTTTTCAACGTAAATATCCTGAAAAATTTGCACCCGAAGAAGCGGGAGGTCCGTACGGTGGATCGTTGCCGGTCTATCTCAGCAACGTTTGCTTGCGATTTATTCCTGTGTTGGATATAGTCGTGCATCGTTACATAGAAATCCCACAGGCTAGTAAGAGTCTAGACTTGCTCTTGGATCATCTCGGCTGTCTGTACAAGTTTCACGGTAATTTGACATTGACATTACACCGCCAACATTTTTTTAAGTTTACATTTTATATATTATGCGATTAAAAATTTTAGATCGACCCGTGACCTATCTGTACAACACCCTGCATTACTACGAGCGGAAGCTGAGAGAGCGTCCGCAACTGAAACGGACGCTCGTCAGCGCCGTGTTGGGATCGTTAAAAGACGTACGGACGAACGGATGGGGCGTATCTGAAACTTTCCAAAATTATTTGAACAAAAGCGATCAAGATGCTACTAATTGGCTACCGGAACTCAATTACTACATGACATTATTTAAACGAATGGTTGATAGTAAGTGTTGTGTAGACTTTACTTTTCAGGAATTTTAGTTCTAGATATTTTTTTAAGCCTTATCGTTATATATATATATATATATATATATATATATATATATATATATATATATATATATATATATATATATATATATATATATATATATGTGTGTCTATCATTATAAGAATTAGGCGTTGGCTTAGTGCTCGTTAAATAACAGTAGACTTCTCCAACAACAAAACATGATTGACAATAGTGAACTATTTTTTGTGCATAAAGCATAAAGCTGTACTTATTAATTCATTATAAACCGCTCGAATTTTCCGAAAACTCCATGAGAGTCTGTATGCAAAGTTTCAAAACGATCGGAAGAATGTATCCAAACCAAAATGTTGTCAGACGAAAGAGCGAAGTGAAATGTATATAGAAGAGGCTTGTAAAAATAGTGGGTTTTGCGAATCTAACATCACTCTATCAATTAAATTGAAAATTGGAATACAGCCTCTTTGTAGGTGTAAAATAAAAAATAAATAAACAAATATTTGTTATTTTGCTTTGTAGCAATGGCGGGCAGAACACACTTCCCAAATACGGATTGGCGGTTTAATGAGTTTCCAAACCCGTCAGCACATATGTTGTACGTCACGTGTGTGGAACTGATGGCACTGCCTCTGGTGCCGTCCATAGTCGGAAACAATTTACTTGACGTCGTGTGCAAAGGCTTCATAGTGATACCGTCCAATCAGCTGCAGTCGTGGATCAACAGTGTCGGTCTGGTGATGGCCGCCCTGCCCGACTCCTACTGGTCTGTGCTGCACGAACGCATCACGGAAGTAATCTCGTGCCCTCAGATGCTCGATTGGAAGTACGGCAATACGCCATTCCAACTTTTCAACCTGGGACTCTGCCGAGAGTCTCTGTTGGAGAACAAGTTCAGCTACACGCTGGGTCTCGCCCATTCCATGTGGTATCACGCTGGACTCGGACAAATTTCACAAATACCACAGTTAGTATTAAAAATGTAAAGAAAAAAGTTCTTCGCATTCAATTTTGTATACTAATGAAGTTTTTTATATTGTTTTTAGATTCATCAAAGAAAAATTACTGCCCGTAATAAGAACTGAGATACAATTTCTTTTTTTGTGTCATTTGGTCGGGCCATTTTTACAGCGATTTAATTCAGATCTCCCACGTGCTGTAATAGAGATCACTATTATTCTATACGAACTGTTGGAGCAAATAGACAAAGCCCAACAGCAACTAAACTACATAGATCCTATTTGCGATCTATTGTAAGTATCGTTGTCCTCGTCCGCTAGTTCGTTTCATCGCACCGAGTCATAGTAAGAGTGTTGTGATTTGTTTCAGATACCACATCAAGTATATGTTTGTCGGCGATGCGATGAAGAGCGATGTGGAAGGCATAATAAGGAAACTTCGACCTGCTTTACAACTTAGACTGAGATTCATTGTGCACTTAAACGTAGAACAAATAAATACCTCATAATCTTAATAAATATGTAGAAAAAATAATAAGCATCCGTACCTAAATTGTAGTTGGTAGGCAATTAGTTACTTTTGAATTATGTGTATTGTATATTTTACGTTAAATTTCAAGTGTGTCTGGTGAATTTTTAGATCCAGATGCATGATTTTTATTAATATCTTTACATGTGTCGCAATAAAAGTATTCTATTGTTATGCTATTAATAAGATATGTGTTTATTTTAATGAAATTTTCATTGTCATCGTTTGTTTTTGATGAATTTTTTTTATATACACATTTTTTTTTGAAAAAATTTGCGTGTAATGAAATTTTCATTGTCATCTTTGTTTTTGATGTTTTTTTTTATATAAACATGTTTTTTTTGGAAAAAATTTGCGTGTAATGTAATTTATATTAAATTTAAATTGAATAATAACTAACAAGGAATAATGGCATATTTGATGACTGATAAATTCGTATCAAATATTAAAAACAAAGCAATTTAAATAATTGTTTCAAACTAAATATGAAACTGGATAATTATTGCATAAGTGAAGCTAAAAACTAGGTTTTGGATAAAAGATAGTTATATCATGAGTTGTTAATAAAAACATGATAATGAACTTTATTATTATTCTAAGATTTTAATTGTAAGGAAAATATTGCAATAACTGATTGTATGTATTATTATTTGCTTGGTCTCACTCAGGCGCAATTTTAAAAATCATTTTTTTTGTTACTATTTTTGGGATTGATATTTAGGCGTCTATGTATGCATGTGAAATTTTTTCGTGATCAACCAAAGAATACAAATTTTATAGTGAAAAAGTACACCAATTGGTTTTTCATGCATGAAACAGTGCAATCAGTTTAAATAGCTGCATATATGTATGTATGTGCATACATATGGATATCGTAAGTAGTCAGTACATGAAAGAAACATATTATATATTTTTAATCGATCTGACATGTAATTAACTGACAGTCCATCCCATCTTCTATTTTATATTATATATAAATTAATAACTGGGTAAACCACAATGTGAAACCAAACAAATACCATATTGTATAAAAGTTTTCGTTAATTGTATGAATTACATTTATAATGTTGTATTTTTTACCTGATAAAATCGAACTATGAAATACTTTTTGTTCATGGATTAATTTATATTAAGTCAAAAAACTTACTATGTACTTACAATTTGTAGCACAGTCAACTATTAATATAATGCGCTATTTCTTTAAACGCGTTCAGAAATGAATACAATTTAGATGTATATTTTCTTTTTTTTTTTCCATTTTCTTATACAAGGGATCTAGCTCATTTTAAGTAGAAGAGTTAACTATATTACATATATCAAAATCAAATGCCTTAAGTTTTTGAAAAACGAAAATCTTAATTTCAGCAGAATTAAGTGTATGTATGTGTCTTTTCTCATGATATGTATGTATGTATGTAAAAAATGTAAATTGGTTATTAAGCGGGAATAAAAGCATAAACAATATATTAAATTTAATCATTTAATCCATCTCATTTTATTCAAAAAAAAAATCAGTATTCCGAAATTGTGGAATAAAATCACAAAATACATTAATACATTTACTCTGAATGATATAAATACTATATTTAATACACATATGATTGAAAATTAAATCTAAAAATGCGATCATATCACATGGATTTTTAAGAGATTGACCTTAATTCTAACTAACGATAATAAATACATTGGTACCATTTTTTGCGACTAGCGCGAAATTCATTTCATCCACTCCATACGATTTTGAATTTTAGTAAACATAGAGATTGTATAACAGCAGATATGTGCAGTCGAATTTGCAACACCGAAACATTTTATGCAAATCTAGTATACGAAACATAACAAAAACACTTTAAAATCCTATGATTTGTAAGAAGCGATTGGATTTCTTCCTCTTCACGGACACTCGTCTGTAGTGCCACTTGACATACAAGTAGAAAACGCTTATTGCTAAAAAGACTAGAGCGATGGAGGCCCACGTGAAAGATCCATCAGAGGAGTTCAACGAGGTGTGAAGAATGGCTGCTTGCTTATTTCTCCACGACCACAACGCTTCCTCTTCCAGATCGGACGCCTCTTGTGTTTCGACGGAGGACAACGCTGAAATTTCACAATCGCACTATCAGTATTGAAACGTTGTTCAGATTATATGAAGATCTATTATATCATTTTATTTTTAACATATTTATTTATTTATTTATATAGCAAAACTGCTAATACATATAACACAAAATAACAACAAAAAATTATAAATCATCTTCCACAAAGGTATCTTTTAACACCCTTCAAGAAAGCAGCAATGTTATTAGAACTTCTAATGCCTTCAGGAAGGGTATTATACATTTGAACACCTCCTGCAGTTTTGGCTTTCTTAACTCTACCTATAATTAATTTATTCCTATTTCTCGTTTTATAATTACATATGTATATCTCTATTCCTAAATATATGATTATTAAAATATTTGGTTAATAGATTCTTATCTAGCTTATATATAAACTTTAAAGTGCTTACTTTAAGACTATTTCTAATGTCCAACCATTTCAATTAATCTAACATACTTCTTACATTCTTACGTTTCCTCACATTCAAAATTGCACGCATTACTCTATTCTGCACTTTCTGCAGTTTATCAATACACAAACAACTAAATAGATTGAGGACTGTAGCGCAGTATACAGTATGAGTCCGTACAATACAATTATTTATCAATATTTTACTTTTTATACTTAATAAATTTCTTAACCTACAAAGTACACCAACTTTTTTTGCCATTTTTTAATAATATAATCTGCGTGCACCTTAAAACTTAATTTACAATCCAAATAAATGCCCAAATACTTAATATTATCTACTACTTCTACCACTCTCCCATCCATAATCACATCACTCACAACTTTTTTATTATTCATCCACATCATCTTAGTCTTACTTAAGTTCACTTTCAGTTTATTCTCACATAACCAATCACTAAAATACCGTAATTCCCTAGATAAAATATCACTCATAACTAGCACATCATCACCTACAATATAAACTAACGTATCATCCGCAAAAATATGAACTTTACATATATCAAATACTTTCACCAAATCATTAATATATAGAATAAACAACAGAGGTCCTAATTTAGAACTCTGTGGTACTCCAAATGGAACAATCAAACTTTTAGAAACTCTTTCATTAATTTTTACATTCTGTCTTCTATTATTCAGATAACATTTAAACCAACTTAATACTTTCCCACCCAATCCTAACTTACTTAATTTCTCTATCAATCTTCTCCTATCTATGGTTTCAAACGCTCTTTTGAAGTCCAAGAATACAGCTGCAACCACTTTATTAGAATCATCTATCACTCCCATCCAACTAGAAATTATCAATTGAATGGTCGTTTCAGTTGAATGACGTTCTCTAAAACCCGATTGTTCTTCAGTCAAACAATCATTCATAACAACAAAAAATTTAATTGATTTATAACTACTTGTTCTAATAATTTTTCAACAACAGGTAACATATTAATGGGTCTCATTTCATTGGCCTTAAAGGTACACGGTACCTTTGGCACTGGCACAACCGTGGCCACTTTCCAAGCATCTGGAACAATACCTGTTTGGAACAATCTGGAACATCTGGAACAATACATTAATAATTTTTAACAAACATGAGCCTATATTAGTCCATGTTTGTTTTAATATTTCCACAGTTAAATCATCCATACTTCTTACTGATTTCGTGCCATTCAAAATATCATACAACTCCTTATTATTTATCAGCTCAAATGTATTAAATTTATTTATCGCTGTAGATAAATTATCCAAACTATTATAATGATAATGAGACCCAACCTGTATTGAATCTACAATATCTCTAGTACTATATATAAAAAACTCATTTAACCTGTCTAACATAATTACTTTATCACTATAAACAATTCCATCTATGTCTAATTCTTTCATTCCTGGCTCAATTTTACTTGAAATCAATGTTTTCATTGTTTTCCACATTCTTGTCGGATCATTCTTTACTTTATCAATATTTCTATCGTACCATTCCATTTTTGCCTTTCTTACGATGGCTACAACGGCATTCCTGGTCTTCTTATATTCACACCAAGCCTTATTGCCAAGAATTTCATCATTTTCTTTACAGAATTTAAACTTGAGGAATTTATTACTTTTTTGTGATAAAATTTCTTTGACTTCTTTTGTGAACCAAGGTTTTAATGATTTACGACAGATAAATTTCTTGGATTGTAAGGACACACTTCTTACATTCATTAAACAATTGTACATTTCATTCCATAAAACATTTACATCATCACTATCATTATTCCACTTACATTCTTTCAGCATTTCATTCATCATATTAAAATCTAAGTATTTCTTTTCAATTAAACATATTGCTTCCACAGGTTCCTTGCCAACTATTGGTTCCAATAAAATAACAACATTAGAGTGATCTGATATTTTTGGTACATCGTTTACAATACATTTCAAGTCAATCATATTTGTTATAACTAAGTCTATAAGGGATTTAGAATTATCATTCACTCTAGTAATTTCTTTCACAATTTGTCTAAAACCCATTTCATTCACCCAGTTATATAATTTCTTAACATAAAATTCATTCAAATTTTCCCAATTAAAATTCCAATCCCCAAACATTAAAATATTTTTAACTATGTATATCCATACTACTTTCACTATAATCATACAAAAATTTTAAAAATCTTGCAGAACTTCCATTTGGAGATCGATAAATTAAAAAAAGAAACATACTTACTCGATTTATTGTCACATTCACGCTAATCGTCCAAAATTCCCGTTCAATCTTGTACACATTAATTTTATTATAAACAATATTATTTCTAATAAATAATAGTACACGGCCAGTATGTTTGGAATCACTGTTACACCTTATAAAACTATAATTATCAATATATATTTCGTAATTATTAGCCACAGTGACATTACAGAGAGTACTAACGCGTCACTGTGGCCAGTCATACAATCATAACATCTTGTATATAACAATAACAATCTGTTATATCTTGATGGAAAAATCATTGACATTTATAATTAATAAAATCAACCACTGGCGTTGCTCAACAACCACTCAACCAGTTTGGCACAGTTTACATTGAAGAGGTCAATTTCACCAGCAATCCGGTTGAACAGATATATCGCTATAGATATTGGAGACGTTGCCAACATATTTGTACAAGCCACCAGAGGAGAAAACAAATCATGACTCCCCAGGTCCCTGAACTTACTAGGTGCATAAAACTTAAATTCATTAAGAACCTGAGAATTGTGTACTATCCCATTTAATAGCTTAAAAAAGTGCTTTCTCAGAAACATAACATGACGAGACTCCAATGAGTTTTTGTCTTACCCTTCAGTGGTTCATTTCTAGATAGTAAATGATGTGGCCTGTATAGCGATGATGATATTGACGATGATATGTTTAGTGGGCTTCCAATAATGCGTGTCTGGTGCGTTTCGCATATTGGCAAAGGTCTAGTGCCGCCGTTCATGTTATTCTCGAGAACTCTTGAATAGCGATGCAGGCCATTTCCTTTCATACGTTGAGGTAGTTCTGAAATTTTTATTATAATTAAAATTTAGCTTGTATTTATTTCACCGTTCAAAACCATTGATATGTATTAAATTTGGATGATGTTAAATCTAAGAAGTGAAATATAGAAGTGGCTTGTAAAAAGTCATCTCTGTTAGTATTTATTAACATTATCAATTAGGACCTTGACCTTGTGTAGGATTAAGACCTTGTGTAGGTTATTGAAACTACTTTCAATAATTTTTCATTGGTTTATGACCTGGTCTTTGTCCATTACTAAATTAAATTTGATCTTTCTTAGAAATTTGAAATTCATAATTGTTTATTTTGAGGAAAAAAAAACATTAATTAAGAAAACCTCAAAAAGCCGGTTGATCGAGCCAAAAAGCCGATTTTCGGTTTTTTGAAAAATGGCCAAAAAGCCGGTTTATCGGTTTCGATTTAAGCCGGCTTGAAAGCCCTACTATCAACGCTTCAAAAAGTGACCCTCATGAATTTTCTTTAAAAAAAGTTTTCCTCCATTAATTTTGGTGGTGTCAATTTTTTTCTATATGCAACTTGACAATTCTAGTCTGACTACTGATTTGGATTTATTTGCTTTACAACCTACATATGTATATAAAAAATAGTTATCATACCATACATTATGGAGATGAAATCACAAAAGAAAATGAATTGAATATTAAATAATAAAACAATGACTACTCTTTCTGGAAAAATGCCTTAGATTCTTCACATGTACCTCGCAAAATAGCTTAGAATTAAAAGGGATAAAAACCATAGCTTTCTACAAAAACCTAATCTTATAGATAGAGCAACAAATTAAAAATGAAAAAATTATAAACCTGAGGGTATTATGTTGACCTCTCTGTGGGGAGAATTATTATCTAAAAATAATTTCGACATGTGTCCAGTCGAAGTGTATTCTAAAATAGCGTCCAACATCCAAAAACAAGCTTTCTCAAGATGGCTGCTGTCCAGGCAATTCGAATCACCATATATAGCAAGCCTCCCTGACTGCCTTTTGTGAATCAACGTAAGCGTCTGATTCGGGTACGTTATATTCTCAGACGGTTGAACATCATTGTATAGATTATACAAATTGGTTTGCAACAATCCCAGAATGGGAACTTGCAAAATTTCCTCTTTGGCATTTTGGTTCTTAGCTTCACTATTCTCTAGTACGAGTATCTGAAATGGTGCATTGTTAATGTTTAGCATATTATATATGTACATATATGTACACTTCCACTGCATAGCGAGTTGAAAATGCATCGTCTGGGTACCTGTTTTCCCTGATCTTTTAGCGCCGTCGACACCAGTACCCCGTGTAGAGGGAATGTATGGATGTGAGTTCCGCTTGCATAGTACATCTCGTGATCGCCCAATTTGAAATTTCCTTCGAATACTCGGTCGCCCAACGCTATTTGAAACACGCTGAGAAGATCGTTCAGGGCTGGAACGTTCGCCCCTCCCGTCTCGGGCATCCACCTGAACATCGGCAAAGGAAAAACCGTTCAGAAAAGCAGATTATTAAATATAAACTTGATCCGTGCTTTTCGACGTTACCATTGTCTGGTGTTCTCGTCGTAAAACCTAGCCTTTCTCATCACGGAAGTGTTATACCAATCGGCAAATATGACAACAGAAAGACCTTCATCTACATCTTTTTTCAATTTAGCTATTTCTTCGGGAAAATACTCCTCTTCGGGGTCGACAAGTAGCAGTGTACCATACTGCGATGCATCCAAACAGGTCAACGGAGAACCTTCAGATACAAATTTTATTGTTTACATACATATATAACAATAATATACTTAAACTAGTACACTTCATAATCAAAAGAACTAATATAATAATTAATAAACGCTCGTATACAGCAATATATGACGCATTTGTTGTTTCTCAAAGAAATTTCAGTAATTATACATATAAATATTACTATTATCAAATTTTATACGTTTGCTTTTGTATTGAGCTAAAAATATTTTCGAAATTGCAACGTTCAAAATTCATTGGATCTTTTTTTTTTTTGGAAACATATTATACTAGTGGTATTTGTAATATAACCCGCTTAAACATGGCTAATCCAATAGTTTTATTTGTTTTTTTATTAAATTGATTGTCACGTATTCTACGAACCAAACAAACATACATACAAAATCTCTTTAGAAATAATTATATATTCTATATCATAGTCATTCGCCATCCACTGCTGGATGAAGGCATCTTCAACTAATTTCCATTCATCTTTGTTTTGAGCAACTCTCACACATTTTTCTAATCCCATCCACACGTCTCTCTGTGGCCGTCTTTGCACCTTTTTACATTCTCTCAGGTACCATTCGAGCACTTCTTTCATCCGTTCTTCTAGCTACGTGACCCGCCCATTGCCATTTCAATGTCTTTACACTCACCATATATAGGGTTCTTTATTGTTAACTAAACTTGTAAGCCTCGAGCATTCCCATTTAATCAAAAATAAAATATTTAGAACTTTGTGAACTGTTTAAAACTATGACTGAAAAAAAGGTCAAAAAATCGCAATAGTAACGACGAAAACACACTGAGTGGCACATGGTACGTGTTTATTTTTAGATACTTTTAAACATGCGAAAAAAACGTAGCACCCCTAACTTATAATAACCCCCCTGGAGTGTTTTCAGTGATATTTTATCCTTGCTTGATAACGGTGAATCCTATATTTGAAGAAATGTGAGAGAAACTTGTCGGTTGCATATGGATATGCATACACGTGCAACCTCCAAAAAAATGCATTCTGCACATGCAACTACACCCGAATTCGGTTTGGGGAACACCCACTGTCTACGGTCACAGCAGGAAGCCAAGGATACATAACGTCCCATACCACTCAGTGTGTTTTCGCCCTAATTGTGTGTGTGTAATTTTTGGTTTTAAATATGCTCGCCATATTATAACTAGAGTACGGACCCAAAGCGCGCCGCTCATTGTTCAATTGTTGTAAATGCTTTGTAAAAAAGGTTCGGCAAACCTTAAACAATGCATTTACAACATTTGAACAATGAACGGCGCGCTCTGGGTCCGAGCTTTAATTGTAACATGTAGGCGATGAAAAATGCTACAGTACATGATAAAATTGACGCAAGGCAAACCTTTTCAATTGAAATACGCTTACGATGCAAATGTGCGCTCATACAAATTCATCAAAACAATATTTTAAAAATATATATAATTATAATAATAAATAAAACAGTTACAAACCCAACACTTCCACATAATATCCTAAATTACGCAAATTTTGATACAAATCCTTGAAATTGGTGTGTATGTGATCGGCGTTCCAATCGAGCGGATCGCTTTTAATTTTCAGATTATCCCTCGGAAAATATCCGGGAGGGTAACGCAAACTGTGAAATTGATCCCACACAATCCTGCGATTGCTCGGCGGTTGCGGTATTATTTTCGCTCTGAAAAACAAAATAGCACGCGTTATCATCAAATAAATCCACCATTTTTCCGCATTTTGATTGTGACTGTTCACCAACCTTATAGGGAGCATCAGAGTTGTATTAGTAGTCGTACAGCCGTCCTCTGACGGGGAATGTTCGCTTTCTATGGTGATGTTCAAATGTCCTTGGGCAATGCCATCGAAAGTGTTGGCGTATTGCGTGACAGTCATGCTAACGGCGATCCATCCTGACCATGGCCAAATAATGTCGCTGTGAGAAACGCCGATCTCAAGCTTCATACCATGCTGACTAATGTAGGGATACCATTGAACGTCGATCTATAATAATGTGTGCTTTTAGTCAAAATATAAGTACAAATGAGAAATTATTGACTGAAGAATTGTTAACCCTTTGCCCGCGGCAATAAATATAGTGAACAAGCCCTGTACGCGGCACCTATTTCGCGAATTTGGAAATCGAGTTTTCGACCTTAAATATAGATTTTAATATTTACTCAAGTAACCAGATATGTTAATTAACACATAAAGTATTATTTTAAAAAATAAAATACATAATATATCTCGTAGTTTTGGATTAATTGTCAAATAATCATTCTTCATAATTGTATAAAGACGTGACGTCACATAAACGAGGTTTCAGTATGGTTCCACAAAAAACCAATTTTTGACTGGTATATATTCATTTTAAGCAAATTGAATAGATGGCATTCAACTCAGTAATATATTCAACCAATTTTGAACCTTAAAACAGTTGAAATAGGCGCATATAAGCCTCAAAATCCCGTGCAAAGTTCAGAAATTCTATGGAAGACAGCCGCGCTACAGACTTTTCGCCCAAAGCTTATATAGAAGACGGCCGCGGGCAAACGGTTAATAATGATCCATTGACCTATTTAAAGTGGCAATTTCACAACTATTCCGATTCAATTTCAATGAAAATAATTATAAAAGTTAAAATTGAGGTTGTTGCAATAAAGCACAGTCCGTATTCAGAAAACTTATGATAAATTATAGGCTTATATTCTTATAGAAATGGGTGTTCCGGCACACCTCTTCAATCTGGTAAAGGTAAACAATACTTCAAGTCCCCAAGGGTGTGTGTCAAGGATGTGTTTTGATCAATATTAATAGTGGAGTACATCATGAGAAGGTCGCTTGATTGGAAAGGTATAAAAATGGAGGGGGTAAAAGCATATCCAATCTCAGATACACTAATGATACTACTCTCATAGCCAATGACAGATCTACTGCGTTGTCTGCAACACGAAATCAGAATACTTGAACTCAAGAAGAACAGAACGAAAACAAAGATTATAATGATGAATAAACATGGTCAACTCGTGAGAATGGATGCTCTATCTGATCTTGAAATTGTACATGATCAATGCTTTCGGATGACGGAGGGTGAGACTGAAATAAAAAGGCAGATCAGCATGGCGAAAAGCTCAATGTCGAAATTGAGCAAAATTTGGAAAGACTGGGAAAATGTGTACATATTTCTATATGGAGTGGAGACATGGATGGTATGAGCTCGAGAAAGACGGAGAATAAACGCTTTTGAGATGCGGTGCTAAAGATGGATGCTTAAAATCTATTGGACAGCGTGAAGAACCAATGCCTCCAAGAGTCAAGGGTTGGCGATAGGCTATCATCCATTTGTGTTATGCGTATCCCCAAGTTTTTGGGCACATTACAAGGCGAGATCAGGAAAACCTGGAAAAATTAGTCATTCTGGGAAGCAGAGGAAGAGGATGATTCCCAATAAGGAGTGAGCAGGTCAGAGATGCCTCAGGGAAAACTGTAGTCGAGTCACTGCGAGCTGCCGGATGTCGAGAAGGCCATGGAGGACCATAACAGACCGCATTATGGAAGTCAAGAGACGGAAAAGACTGGAAAACGACAGGAAAGATATGCTTAGTTACATTAGTGAAACACAACCAGTGGCAATGTTTCCTAAAACAGTGGTATTAGATCCAGAGTATTGCCCTTAGGTGGGTAAAAATGAAATGAAGACCACTTAAACATATCGAGAGATCCAAAGCTTACAAAATTACACACCAGGAAACGATAAAAAAAAATACTGCAAAGAATTTATCTTGGCGAACAAAGTAGAAATTGGAGCTTTAACGATAATATCAAAATTGCTCCGACATCATAATAATCATTAATACTTGCCGCACTGTGATGGATAGCAAGTGACCAAGACTTTTATTTTATTTATTTTTCCAAAAATGCTAAATGCGGGGTCTTCATATTTTATATATTCCTCATCAAAACCTATATGATACGAATTATGCCATTACGAAATAAAAACATTGATCAATATCAACAGAAATAATTATTTTAACGGGAAGTCTCTTGTACATGTGCCTCACATCTGTCAGTGTGAGAATGATATCCATCTTGGAATGATGGCTCTGCTTCAGCCATCATTTTTTCATTTCTTGCACTTATTTTATATTATTCAACGTTTAATATATGATCAAATGATTTTTATAACTAATTACAATAATTAACTTAGCAGATTTTGCATTATTATAACTTAAAAGACACATTTTTAACCAGACGCCTGGCGTCCAGCAAAGTGCTAGTGGATTTTTTTAGCACAGTAATGCAAGTGTTAAACACTAATATAATTGTAATAATGTGGAAGTAACTACGCGTTAAAATCGACGCAAATGACGGAATTGTTTGCTGATAATACAAAAATGCATATTCATCAGATATTAAATGAAATTATGAGTAAACGTTAAAAAAAAACGCTGATTGCGACTAATATGTACATATATGAAAGTTGAATTGCGACAATATGAATATGAAACCAAACAGAAATTCAGTAGAATTAAATTACAATTAAATATACAAAATAGGATATTGATACATTTAGACGTATATATGTATATGTATGTTACAGTTGAAGTTTTGGGTTTGGTGCAAACGATCGACAAGCGCCAGACAGACAGAACCACAGATTAACTGGATGGCTGCTTTAAACGCAATTCTCGACTTCACGAATGATAGATTGCACATCAGATGACGAGTAACCTTTCGATGTGCACAGATGCAATTATTAAAATTGAGTTGGATCTTTCTGGCGAGTTTAATAAGGCAAAATTCGGAACTAAAGTATCAGAAGCACAGAACGTATACAGGGTAGGTATGTCGGGACTTCGGGTAGATTTCGCTTAGTGTAAGTGCGAGTAGTGCGCACGCATAAGGTACACGTACAGTTAATCTATGGTTCAGTCTGTCTGGCGCTTGTCGATCGTTTGCACTGCATCGATTTTTTCTATATATTTAAAACTATCTAAAAAAAAACCCACGTCCCACACCCCACGCTGTATGATTTCGCCCTTATTCGTAATACCTAGCAAATATTAACGCATCATTGAAGTCTAAAGCATTCGTAAAAATATCAGAGCTGTCAAAACTCAACTGTTATATTACAACTGGCACACATCATTAAAAGTGTATTTACGCTTGCAGAGATATAATTTACTATATGAATTGTATTCGAATATGAATGACCTAAAGCGCCAGTTGAATAATTATACAAAATACACTTCGACTGAACATATACATATATTTAGAATACACTAACGAACAAGAATTCACGTCCCTGTTTGATATAGATTTTGTGATATCGATAAATAATTGAATCGCACAGGATGCAGGAAATTGACGAGTTATCCCTGCATCTTAAATACATACTGGATTTTTACATAGCCATAATTTCATACCACTTGACCAGAAACGCCGAGTCCATTCAATATGGTGACATTAACGATAGTGGGCATAGCTCCAGCATACAAAGGCTGGGTACAATACGGCCACATATACTGACACTCGGTTAAGTCTATGTATGACGGACTCAAACTAGCCTGTGGTTTATATCCTTTCAATATCTGAAAAATGTACAAACGCATCACTATAGTAGATACAATTCGATACATAATTACAAATATGTAGATGTATTGTGTACTTGATATGCTTTCAACAAGTCTAATTTTCCGTGACCCTGTTCAAACATGTTGACGCCGGGTAGTCGTCTTGCAGAGGCCATCAGCGCTTGCTTCATCGATGCTGGTGTTAGGTTTTTTTTGTGGAGAACGCCGCTGGCCAGCAATGCAACTGCACCGGCGACGACTGGTGATGCCACGCTCGTACCTAAAAAAAATCGTTTTGATTAGATGTCCGTTACATGTGAGATGTACGTACGCATGTATGTATGAATATAGAATATATCGAAAACCTGAGAGTGGCCTGCAGCCTCCTTTCATGCTGGAGCCTCTCACACTACTGCCATATGTTACAATATCGGGTTTTACTCGTCCGTATCCCTGTAAAGAATGAATGAATTATACATATTTATTTTTATTATATACATACCTTGCTTGATTTAACTTTCCTCCACAAAGCAATTAATAGTACTGATATCCTAAATCATATATCGCTTTCTATACCCTTTAGATACCCTAGATACCCCTTAACTAAAACCTTCCATATCCCTGTCTGTAGCACTAATCTCGGATTAAATGCACCTATTGCAAGATTATGTAGAACCTACCGGTCTCCGTGACGAGCCGGAATGTGAAATTACCGAAAACGCAAATATCGGAAGGCAAAGATCGAAAATCGAAAGATCAAAAAAAAAAAAGGGTGCATGGTTAACGGTACATACTCACTTAATTTGATCGAGCAGGATACAACAGGAACAAGAGGAACAGGCTTTTCCTCCCGTATTAATGTGCGCGCGCAGAATACGGGAGGAAAAGCCTGTTCCTCTTGTTCCTGTTGTATCCTGCTCGCGCAAATTAAGTGAGTATGTATCGTTTACCATGCACCCTTTTTTTTGATCTTTCGACTTAAGATCTTTCGATCTTTGCCTTCCGATATTTGCGTTTTCGGTAATTTCACATTCCGGCTCATGAGGTAGACCCAGAACCTTCATATAATGAAGTAAACTCTGAATGATGTAATATAGATATTTTCAATGATTCCATTATGATGTTTAGGAAGACATTATTATTGTAATCGACAAATATGTCTTAATTGTTCTACTGTATTCTAGATTGATTGTTTAACATTTTAAAAATAAATTTGTAATATGCTTAAGTAATGTTGTGCACACCTATAATTGATGTATATACCTGAATCATAAATGTGTAAAGACTATATTGTGTTATGTATGTACATTGTTGGTGAGCCAAATAAAATTTAAAAAAATATATACCAGGAAGGCCTAACAGATAAACCCCAATGCGCCTTCCTGGCCAATTACAAGCAATGCAGCATTTTTATTACATAAGTTGCTGAATAACGAGACACTGAAAACTCGAAATTAATCTATAAATTTCAACTTGTACATAAATTGTTTTGTATATTAATCATACTCAAATAGTGGTGACATAGTAGGTTGGAAGGTTTTCAGTCAATTTAATCATAATCAGAAAAATTGGCAAATTGTAATAGGAAACGATCGACCTGGAGCACAAATATCCAAGTCTGACCAGCAGCATTACAGATATACTCAAAATAAATTCTTTTTAATCGAGATCAACTCACGGGATCGAGCCCGGCGCCTCTCGGTGCTAGACAAAAGCCCAACTACCAAGCCATGCTGCTGGCTAATATGTATGTAATTGAATGTCATCATCGTCATTATTTGCAGCTATTCACCACTACTGGATTCAATACGCTTTTATTTTAGTAATAATACCTGCGGTAGCTCCCAAGTGGTCATTCCTCGAGAAGAAAATTTCGCAATTTGATTGTCAAAGTTGATACCGCCTACTCCAATTACATCCATCTGATCAGCTGGATTGTTCAGCGTTCCATAAAGAGGCCCATCGTTGCCTATAGCTGATACCATAATAACCTAAATACATAAAAAAATACACGTGTTTTTTACCACATGTGACATGACAGATCAGTAGAGTACGTGTACATATATATTATGCGATTACCTTATTTGCGGTTAATTCCCAAACTTTATCCACAAACGGTTGGTCCATAAAATCAGGTCCACCGATACTCAAATTTAGCACGTTAATTTTTTTCATTATCGCATAATTGAACGCGTCCAAAAACCAAGAAGTATATGATACCTGAAACAATTAACAAATTGTACGTTATTGAAAAATTGGATCAACGCCGATAACTATTCGGTAAAATTTTGGTCTTACTTGATTATTGGTGAATACTCTAAAAATGTGTAAATCTGCATCCGGTGCGAATCCCAAACATTCTTCGTTGGAAGCAATCACACCAGCGACAAATGTACCATGCCCAAGGCCATCATCCAAAGTTTTTTCATTCGTCCAATTTGTTCTCTCTTTTATTTTTTTGAAATGAGGATGACTCTTAGCTAGTCCTGTATCGAATACTGCTACTTTGACGCCTTTTCCTGTAAAGTATAAAACTCTAATTCATTTTCTGACGCCTGTTATGTAAAGTGAGAGTAGGGAAGATAGTGTGTAGTGCTAAAGTCGTTGGTCATTTGGATTTTAAAGTAAAAAAATCGGATGTGACCGACCCACGACTTTATCTATGTATTTGAGGAATATAGAATATAACCAGCAGCATGGCTCGGTGATTGCGTTGATACTAAGCGCCGAGAGATCACCGGGTTCAATCCCAAGAACTGACCTTAGACCTGAAAGGAATTTATTCCGAGTATAATCTTTAATGCTGCTGGTCAGACATGGATAGTAGTGACTTCAAATCGATCGTTTCTTATAAGAGTTTGCCAATTTATTTGATTTCATTGTTGAAGTGGTTCCTCCATCAAATCAAAATGGCAAAAACAATCCTACCCACTGTCACCATTATTTGAAAAATTTGAATATGATTTAAAAATTTACTATCTATAAAATAAATATCTCGCTAATTTTCTTATATATAGCATAATGTGGGAACATGGGAGAATATCCACTGTCTAAGTACATTCGTGGGTGAACAATAGACACCCCGGATTAGCCTAATGGGACTTGGTAAGTGAGCTAAGTTCTCAGACCTGGGCGAGAGCGTGTGAATCACCACGGTGGACCTGTACGTGCCCAGACGATTACGCGACAATTGGTTCACTTCCAAAAGGTTCAATGACAAAATGTACCCAACAATTGGTGCACTGACAAAATGTACCCGCGACAAATGGTTCACACGACTGAACCATTTGAATTGAATTAGTTTATATGTCAGGGCTTCTCAACCATCATCCAAAATTTTCCTAATTTCAAATGAATAATTTACTTTTTACCGTATACATCTCGGATGTCATTAAATGTAATTTTTCAATTTAAATAAGAATATGTTGGATACGGTTGAGAACACCTGTCATTTATACTAATTTAATAACATCCGCGATGTATACGATAAAAAGTAAATTATTCATTTGAAATTAAAAAAAAATTTGGATACGTTTGAGAAGCCCTAACATTTAAACTAATAAAAAGTTACTTTTTCCATTAAAATAGGAAAATATAGGACTTTTGAACATTTTGTCGTTTGAACGTTATTTCCGTGGACATTTTGTCGCGTGAACCATTTGTCGCGGGTACATTTTGTCGTTGAACCTTTTTGAATTGAACCAATTATCGCGTCCCCGTGCCCAGACAATAACACATTAATGGATCAGGGAAGCTGTGGTGTGCAACTTATCCTTTATAAGGAGGTACACACGATAGATCCGATTCATTCTGAAGTGAGCGCTGGTTACGTTTGGACCTCCTGAATCATTGAATAAATCCTGTGAAGCGACTTTCATTTAGATCCTAAACCCACCCCTATGCAACAATAGTATTTGTATTATTCTTATATGTGTGGTCACAGTGACGCGTTAGAGTATTCTGTAATGTCACTGTGGCTAATATGTAAATAAAAATAAATAAGAAATATAAAAAACAAAATGCTTCAAATTGACAAAAAAAATGCACTTTCGAGAAATACTATTATATACTAATGAGCTTTGATATTGTTGCGTAGGGGTGGGTGGAGGATCCAAATGAAAGACTAAAGTCGCTTCACAGCATTCATTCAATGATTCAGGAGGTCCACATGTAACTAGCGCTCGTTCCAGAAATGATCTGATATGGCCTAAGTACCTCCTTATGAAGGGCAAGCCGCTCACTACAGCTTCCCTGATCCGTTTGTTTCTCCATTGTTTAGGCACGTACAGTCTCACAGTCTCGGGCACAAACAATCTCACACTCAGGATTCTGAGAACTAGTGGAAGTGCCGAATTTTAGGCAGCGGCTAATCCCCATAATGTCCCACAGTACAAAGTTATAATTAATACCAGACCTGTGATCCCTAAGCTCCACAAAATGTTTGCTTGCAAAACAGAAGTTATCTGCGGAGGAGTCGCACGTAGCAATTTTCTGCCACTTGGATTTTGATTGAATGTTTCCTGAAAATGTACAAAAACTCCTTATCAAACACCTTTTGCATATGCATATGATGAATGTGAACATTTTTTACAATCATTACATCTAAAATAAAAGAGGTAGTTTCAAAAATCAAAAAAAAAAACCTGTTCAGATTGACCGGAGTACGATCGTATAGTACGACCCCTATGAATATTCCGCCAATTGTGAAATAAACAGGTGGAAAATTCACAATCATCATTGTTGTCACTGTACGTTTTGGAATTGTCGTCATCACTGTAAGAATACTTTTCGGTTTTGTTGTCTCTCAACTCATCGGAATCGAACGGATTCTCAGAGAGCTCTTCGTCGTTTAGCGTGTATTTGATTTTTCGCTGTACCATACGTTGAGAAGTAACCCGTTTGATAGCCGGATGCTCTTCTAGAGCAGAAATACTGGAACTTATATCATTATCTTCGAGGGCGAGTATGTCGAAATCGCTCGGAAAGTCTTGTGCTGGATTAATGCGACGCATTATTTTCCAATTTTTCACCTGAAACATCAATTTAATCATTAGACTAAAATAAATACACGATTAAATACATTTGAGAACTTGAATGCGAACCCCCAGTATGTTTAAAGCTGCCGTGATGAATTTCCCCCGCGTCTCTGACTGGTAATATGCCTTGAACATAACGATGAATTCATTTTTTATTACATTTGTAGTGAAATGAAAATCAACTTGGGGTCCTTGAGTAGTTGCGTTGACTTCTTCTTCCATATAATTGTTTGATGATGTAATACTGTTGCAGAGCGCGGTTTGCGAGAGTATATGCATGGTGATTAATATGAATATCTCTCGGTGCATGGTGAAACAATTCAACACATGCATAGCTTAAATTTAATCAATCTCCATTATCGTTTTGATTCCTCAACGACAAATCGAAGATCTACACGCACACGTCTGGCGACTACCGAAATGTGCATCATGACAATTGCTGATCTGAAAACGAAATATAAATCCTTCGATTATTTTGCATATCCCAATTTTACTTCAAATACTATTGTTTGGTATATAAAACAAATATGATAATAATTTCACAACATTTATAACTAACATTGGACATATGTAGATGTATCTAATGATACCAAGCCACATGAATCATCGTATATATAATTTCGCTATTCTGTGAGTCTGTCTGTCTGAGATAACGCTCGCCATACTATAATAGTCGTTTCGATTCGACATACATATGTACGTCACAGCTAAACCACTGCCAAAACGTATACAATGTAATAACAAAAGAAAATATTGCCAAATTAATCAAATGTTGTTTTCGTTTATCAGGAAAAAATGCACCAGCCGAAGGATTTTTTACTTTGATATATAATAATAAATATTTAGCGATAAAACTAAATTGAATGTTAAAACCTTAAGATGTTTGTTTGCTAATCACTTATTTTTTTAACCAGTCTTGTATAGAACCCAATTTAAACCAGGCTTGTGTAGAATTTTATAACATTCAAGAAAATGTATTCCTTTTTTTGGTAAATGTGCATCCATGGTTCTTTAATCTTCGTTTTAAATAATTGAAGTATTTAGAAGTATGTTTTTGGCAAGAAATGTCCTGGTTTTGAATTTGGAAAAAATGGTCACCTTACAATATATAAAAGGTTTTGTGCAAGATAAAAGCAAACCTATGAAATGTAACTATCTCGGACAACATAGTGCTGTTTAAGTATCATTAAATTTTCGGTATTAACAAAAAATTATACAAAAAAATATTAACAAACTACTCATGTGAATTAAATTCATTAAGCACAAATACATACATATATCAAACGAAATTCGTAAGCAACCAAATACTTATGAATTGAACTGTTATATTTGAGTCATATAAATCCAATTTTCTTCATTTGGAGAAATATTTCGCAAAACATTCACGAAACGTTTTGCGTTTAACAATATTTAAAAATACTAATAGTCTGTAATGTGTTTATTCTGCTTTTCCGAAATTCTGGACATATAGAATTAAAATAAGTGAAAATTTGTGAATTAAGTCAAACAGAAATAGTGTTTTTGGAAATGAAAATTGGACTTCCGCCACTTTTAAATACAACCGTTCAATTATTATATACAATGAAATTGCCATCATATGGAGATTATATCTCATTGATGACTGGTAAACTACATGCATATTGGTTCAAATTTAAATCTACACATCTCAAATATAATGGAAAAAAGTCATTAAGTCATCTTGGCGAATATTTGTTTACATATTAGCTATAGTGTAAAATGCGTTTATGGTGATGACAAGTACGTAGGTGTCGCTCAAGAGAATGACAGAAGATTTAAGCATTTTAATGTTTCGATGTTTGAGCTTTGTTCAACTTACATGTCGACTTAATTTGCGGGGTGGGACGGGGGCGCAGCCTCTCTCAGTAAGACTCCAACTAACGTCGATTCAACTGAGACATACATGCGCACGCTAAACTTCAATACACGACTGTCTAAACTTCAGTGTTTACACACCAACTCAGTGCTTACACCAATTTGAACATTTCAAATCACCGAACCCAAAAGACATATATTTAATCTTCATTTCATTTTAATACAGTATTATGTAATCACAGTAGTGTAATTAAAATTAAAAAAGCGTTCTTAATTATTTTATCGATTTTTTCTTTTCAATTTTGCCTCTGAAAATATTAATGTTGACTATTAAAATAATAAATTTACAACAATTTATGGCAAAATAGAATATTTCTATCATATAGAAGTGAACAGGACCACCAATTCATTCACACAAAAATGTCAATCAATCTAATACGCAATTTGGGTTTGAAAAATGGTTCAGTGATTATTCCGCACACAGCGATTTCACACACGTCACTAAAATTTCGCTCACCAAACATTTGGCACCCGAAAATTTCGGTTCGGTGATTACTGGTAACAAAGCACTGGTCACAAAGTCACTAAAATCTCTATAACGGAACATCTGGCAGCCGAAAAGTCCATCATACTAACGATAATTATCATGCTAACGAGAACTTGAGTGCCAAATATTGCGTATTCGTGATTTTAATGGCAAAAACTGTCTCTGTGATCACCACAATGTGACTAATAATCCAATTACCGAAAATTTCATCCATCGACAGCTACCCACCCAAACTATCATACTAACGAGAACTCGAGTGATAATATTCCGTATTCGTGATTTTCGTGGCGACGATTGTCGATCACAATGTGCGAAATAATCCGTTTGCCTCGAAAAATATGTAATCACAGTGATGTAATTAAAATTAAAAAAAGTGTTCTTAATTTTTTTTTTCATTATTTTCTCTATTTTTTCTTTTTAATTTTGTATATGAAAATATTATTGTTGACTATTAAAATAATAAATTTACAAAAATTTATGGCAAAATAGAATATTTCTATCATATACCGTCGCGGTTTCGGAAACCGGAACACTTGTGATTTTTACGATTTTTGGGCAATAAAAATATTGTCCCTTTAGGTGTGTGGTTTTTAACGATACGGTCTTTTAAATATGATTGTTTTCTACGATTTGAGTTCAATTTAGTGTGAGTTTTCGAGGTGTATGCAAAAATACACTCAACTATCATTGGAGGAAAATATAAAAATCGCGGCTATGGCAGACTCTGGAAATTCATTGCGATCAATTTCTCAACAAATGGGACGTTCTCTATCTACTATCTCAAGAATAATGAAAAAGAAAAAGGATTCTGGAACTTTTGCTCGTAAGAAGGGGACAGGACCGAAAAGACGCAAATCGGAGAGACAAGATCACCTGATAACTCTATTATCTTTACGGCAACGGTTCAAAACTGCTGTAGAGATAAGAAAAGAGATCTCGGATCAATTTTCAATTGAAATTAGTGATGTAACCTTAAGAAAACGATTCAGAGAAACTGGACTGCACGCTCGGAAACCTGCGAAAAAACCATTACTAACGAAGAAAATGATGAAAAACCGATTAAAGTGGTCGAAATATCACGAAAATTGGACGACATCGGATTGGCGACAAGTCATATTTTCTGATGAGTTGAAATTTAACCTCTTCAGCTCCGATGGTTTTCCGTATGTTCGAAGAAAAGTTGGAGAAAGGTTCGACCAAAAATGTACCCTGAGACAGTGAAGCTTCCCCCAAGCCACATGGTTTGGGGATGTTTTTCTTATTATGGAATTGGTCGAATACAGTTTGTTCAAGGTTCCATTAACGGAATAGCATATAAAAAAATTCTAGAAGAAATTTTTTTTCCCATCAATGGAAAACCATCTTTCAAATTCTGATGATATCATATTCCAAGATGACTCTGCCCCTTGTCATCGAGCAAAATTAATGAGTATTAATTTTATTTAATGATATTGAATGTAATTAATAATATTTCGATCAAAAAACTGAAATATTTTTGTTACTTATTTTTAGGTTCGGGTATATTTGCAGGAATTGGGTGTAAAGACATTAACATGGCCTGGGAATAGTCCCGATTTAAACCCAATTGAAAATTTATGGATGGCTCTTAAATATAGGATTAGTAAAACAAATGTGTCTAGCCATCAATCATTAAAAGAGACCATTGAAAAAGTATGGTATGAAGGCTTCCCCATCGACATTTTAAGAAACTTAATAGATTCTATGGCTAACCGTATAAAAGCCGTCATAAAATTAAAAGGAGCCGCAACAAAATATTAATTAAGTTTTTATAATTTGTAAATAATACCATGTGACTAATAAAATTAAAAGTTTACGCTCAACTGTGTTTTTTCATTCAAAATTTAATTCAACTGTGGAGACTGCGTTTGGTCACAAAAACCGGCTCGGACTAAAATTCTCCATACCTTTTTTGTTGTTGTTTCTTTTCTTAACGATTGTCGTTAAAATAAAGCACTATGATATAATCTACCATTTTAATGACTTTGGGTGTTTATTTTATTTAAGATCACTGAAATTTCACGCAAAATCACATTTTTCTATGGCGTTCCGGTTTCCGAAACCGTGACTGTATAAGTGAACAGGAGCACCAAAGACATTCATTCATACAAAAATGTCAATCAATCTATTACGAAATTTGGGTTTGAAAAATGGTTCAGTGATTATTCCACACACATTTTTCATTGTGAACCAGTAATTATTTTCATTGTGAACCAGAAAAATTATCAGATATCACAACACATTTCATAAAATGAAATATATTCAGATTCTATTATGACATATATTTTTCAACTAACGCAACATCGATGATTGTTTTTCAATGTGGCAACATTTTAGTTATATCAATTGACAGCTCATAGGCTGAGAGTTCCGGCATCGAGGTTATTCAGTAGTATTCCGTCGTCTTTGTTGCAGTTTCTACACGTCAACACCAAGTAAATTCGCAATTCCAAAGCCATTTATAATTCGTATATTTTATTTATTATATTTTATGTACTTTCAATTAAAAATCAAAACATAAATCTTAACCTATTTGACAAGTGGCAAGCGATTACTTATATTCTATTTTTAGATTGTTCTCATACTCGATAATTTATTTGCCTTGTTATGTGGTATAGTCTCACAACCTATGTATATATATCTTGTCACTTTTTAACCCCACGTTTGTCTAATCTTAACCCTTTGCCCGCGGCAATAAATATAGCGAACAAGCCCTGTACGCGGCACCTTTTTCGCGAATTTGGCAATCGAGTTTTCGAGCTTAAATACAGATTTTAATATTTACTCAAGTAACCAGATATGTTAATTAACACATAAAGTGTTATTTTAAACAATAAAATACATAATATATCTCGTCGTTTTGGATTAATTGTCAAATAATAATTGTTCATAATTGTATGAAGACGTGACGTCACATAAACGAGGTTTCAGTATGGTTCCACAAAAAACTAATATTTTCATTTTAAGCAAATTGAATAGATGGCATTCAACTCTCAGTAATATATTCAACCAATTTTGAACCTTAAAACAGTTGAATTAGGTGCATATATGCCTCAAAATCCCATGCAAAGTTCAGAAATTCTATGGAAGACAGCCGCGCTACAGACTTGTCGCCCAAAGCTTCCATAGAAGACGGCCGCGGGCAAACGGTTAAGATTATTTTATAGAATGCTTTAAGATTCAGTAATTAATTGATATTACGTATGGTAAAAAAATAAAGTTTTTGACTACGACGAGCCGAATGATGCTTTTACATTCACCCCAAACTGAATGAAACACCCATATTATCCTAGAAATAATTATGTATTTCATATAGTAAACAACTTTCTTGAGAAACATTTTATCATGTTAGCTAGCTAGCGTCTGAATGCGCGGTGGGTTTGTAGTACGACGTGCACTATTGTATAGTGAAATAGCGTTCGAATTATAAATTCACTGACATTGAGAAGTGAATTTGTAATTCTACTGCTACATATGTACTCACTACTTGAGTCAGTGGTATTATAATTTCCATATATACATATACTTTAACGTATAACCATACATTTTCATTATGATGTCTTCCAAAATAACTGTTATGTGATGATTTTCGCGTTGCCTTTGTTTTCATACTAAAAGTTGTTAATTTTTAGCTCGTATCAATAGGATGTGATTATGTATTCATTAATATACCTATCATTTTTAATATTTGTTTACAGATACAATTCAAAATGAGCCAGCAAGAAGATAAGAGAAATGTGCCCCAAGGCTTAAAAATGATCCTATCAAAAGATATTGCCTTAACAAAATTTTTCATTGATAAAACCAAACATTTGACTTTATTCAGATCAATAAAGAATCATCATCGAATGCTAGAGGTATTATTACTTTCATCTTATACGATTGCCATACGTATTTTAAGCCATGAATTACATGATATTTGAATTGTCATTTGTGATTTTGAATTTTAGGTGTCTTGTCATGGTATAATGTGGCTAGCAGTTTGCTTGGGATCCGTTTGGCTTTTAGGTGCACCGAGTCTTTATCAGTTGCAAGCCAATTTACTCATAGGTACGGTTTAATTGCTATTTGACTGCTTTTGAAATTAAACAACGATTGCGATATGAATTTATCTGATGTTTGAAAGTTGATAATGGCTATCAGTAATTCAAAGAAAATACATAAAATGTATTTGCTCTAAATTGTAAATTCATATTGTGTATTCTGTTTAATATACTACAAACAATACTTAATCTCCTTTTTTTGTTATTTTTCAGCTCTCATATTTGACATAATAGTAATAGCGTTTTTGAAAGCGTTTACGAGACGACGAAGACCAACTCCTGCAGGGGCTGGCGATTTTGGACCTGACAAATTTTCATTCCCATCTGGTCATGCCAGTCGAGCCGGCCTACTGATGTATATATTCGTGTTCATCCACCCATTTTCGATCTTATTAATTCCTCCAATAATGGCGTGGGTCACTACGGTTTGCTTCTCCAGAGTAATTGCTGAGCGACACTATATTTTAGATGTTATTATTGGTCTGCTAATTGGCATTGTTGAGGGAATGCTATTCAGCGTTCTTTGGCTTGGCGAAGATACAGCGCTTTATTTAATTAATTATCTTTCAGATGAAAAGTTTTACGGTGGCGAATATCACGTTTAAAAATAATATATGGATACATACATGTAGTATATATACATACACTTCTGATGATATTTATATTTGTATATAATCGGGGCTTTGAAGCATTAATACATTTAGTTTAATAATATATTTCGAGTTCAGTTCCATTTTTTTTTTTGTATTTATTTAATCATAAAAGAATAATTAAGTTTTCGCTTCTAAGTCCTGATGATAAATTTTGCGTTGTGTGATATAAAATTAGCAAATAACTCTTTGTGTTATGAAATATTTATATGCTGTTATTTGTGTGGAAATATAAGTATGAAAATATGTATATATCTATCGCGATTAAATATGTTTCACAATTCCAATAAATAATAACTACCATGTGACGATTTTATTTATTATATATAATTTGTTGAGGGTTTTTTATGTTTAAACTGGGTTACTTTTTTTTCTGTAATTTATCTTTTTTTACATGTAAAAAAATTTGCTTATATATATGTATGTACATATGTATATTGATAATATTTCTGTGGTTAAAAACACAGCATATAGCATTACTTGTATTTTTAATGCGATTTGAATCATCTCACTAATCTAAATACTGTTACATAAATAAATAAACCAAATTGATGTGTTTTCCTTGCTTATTTATATGAATACTGTAAAATGTACTCTTCTGTTTCACCATTACTATTGATTCGTAAAATTGTTATTCATTTTTATCAAAACTTCTACAAAAAATTATCTATCACATTTTTTTCGGCTTACGAATTCTGACCAAAACCTTATTACCTCCAAGTAAGTATGTATGTACATAAAGATTACAAGTATGTATAAATTTTCAGCTTGATACGTCCGGGAGTCTGGAAAGAATCGTCACAACAACAAATCCCCCTTCCGGTTTATTAAAATAAGCGATTTTTATTTTCATTACATTAATAAAGGATTATAGTTGAGTTTTCTCGTGAAGAGCACACATGTTTAAGGGGTCGAAAAAAATAGTGAAAGAAAAATCGAACAAGAGTAAACTGCCACTTCCTACTTCCAGTTAGGATAAAAATATTTTAAAAAAATTCAGATGTGACAAACCCATGACTATTTATGTATTTGAGGAATATTAGAAGGTCACAAAACAAAATTCGATAATAAAACACATACACGTTCACACATACCGGTTATGGGACCGTTTTTGATACAAATTGAGTGCAAATATAGGGAAACTTACAGAAGACAAAAGTTCTACTTCCGGGTTTTTTTATTACTTAAAATCACTTTAATTACTATACACATTAAATATCAACAAAATAAAATTAATTTAAAAGGTCAAAATAAAATATTGTTTTAAAAAAAATAGTCCTTCCGCTTTACAAATTATGACCAAAACCTTATCACCTTTAAGTTAGTACATAAATAATACAAATACAACTTTTCAGCTTGATAACGTTCAGGGGTGTGGAAAGAATCGTGGGCACAACATTTTTGACCTTTCTAAGGAAAAAATCTAAGAAAATAAGCCAGTTTCATGTATTATAATTACTTTTGAATTTTGAATTTTTATTTCTTTACATCAATTTTTGCCGCCCCCCAAATATGCCGCTCCGGACAAATGCCCAGCTTGCCGCCCCTGGATTTGGGCTTTCCGACGATACCATTGAAGGATATTTACAAACTGTTCAATATCTGGATCGATTTCACAATTTCATCCTAAAATCCTTTTAAACCCAACAGTAAAATGTCCTCTAAGCCGTAAAGGATAATTTTTTTGTCTTTACAGTCTAAGGATCATTCTAATATGTATCAAATTGACTTCCTTACATGTTCATCTCGTGTAGGAATAGCTGATGCGACATGGTCATATTATTACATATTTGTATGACGACCAATATTGTCCCGATGGTAAAATAGATTTCTACTTTAATTTCATTAGTCATTGCAACTATTTTTTTTGTTTAGTATAGATGTCACTACAATACTAAATGAAAATATCATAAACTTTGATAATAAATTTTAAAAGAATACGCGTTTTGGGCATAGAAACGGATAATTATTGTACTTACAAAATGGTTGACTGAAAATGTATTCAATATCTGTGATGCTAAATTAATGTTGTGCCAATAGATGGCGCACAAACACAAACGTATGATGCATGAATCCAACGAAATGGTAAAAAAAAGTAATAAAAAGCTTGTATGTAGAATCTTTACACCTGTTACAAAAACCACAATATGTGTGAGTATTATCTTCAAATATACAATTACTTTGATTGCTAAATACAACTTAGGACCTCCCAATATAAATGGTTCGGTGATTACTTTCCAAATGTGAATCGCTACCAGGATGAAAATTCTTCGCACAGGAAAATTGCCGTACAGAAAACTGCTCAAATATTGCTCAGCAATTGCTTTGTTTTACGAGATTTTTATTATTATAATAATGAAATATAATTGCATACCTTATTTTCAATATACGCCAATATATGGTACATTAAACCTGTATTTTTTATTATTAAACATACATATTTTGATAATAATGTGGGGCGGGGGGGGGGGGGGGTCTATGGGGATGCCAGCCCCCCACTTAAAAAAAAATAATATATAATTATGAGAATGATGTCAAGATATATCACTCAACCGTGAATGAATTCTTTGCGCCTTAAACACAGTAAATTCAACTAGTAAATTATATATCTACAAGCGCAAATACACTTTCAACAATGTGCACCAGTTGTATTATAACATTTGGGCTTTACAGCTCTGATGTTTTTAAGAATGCTTTGGAATTAAATAATCGTTAATAGAATTATGGGTATTACGAATAAAGGTAATGAGTAGAGCCCGGAATCTGAAGGGGCTGTTTATTGTTCAAAGATTGTAAATGCATTGTTAAAGGTTTGCCGAACCTTTTTTACAAAGCATTTACAACAATTGAACAATAGGCGGCACGTTTTCGGCCCCTTCAGTTTCCGGGCTCTAGTAATGAGTACTATATAGCTCTAAGAATGTGTTGAAAACAAAAATGTGACTTTCCAACTCAATTTACGAGTGACGTTTTCACGAAAAACTAACGTCTCCATCTAACCTGGAACCAACTTATAGTTTAACTGTATGTATTTTCAGTTGTAATATATTTTGACCAATTGGAATGTAATTGGCCATATAAATCAACTTATGTGAGTTAGTAGGAATGTATTTCAACTAGTCAAACTATATTACAACTGTAACATATACACTAATTCTAATTTCCCGCGAGTTCTAGGAACGAAAAAAGCTTTAATATAATAAAGCTTTAATATTTAAATTTAATATAAAAAATTAAAACTTTTATAAGTTTTAATTTTTTTATATCACATACACCTGTGTTTCAACCCCCCCCTCCCTCCTCCCCTCCTGGCTAGAGCCGTGGTTAATGTAAATGATATCTTCTACTAAATAAAAATTCATGTTTGATTGTCCGCTATCCAAATCTACAGTTTTGGAGATTTTGTGTACTATGTATGTTGTATGTATCTTACTATAGTGTACTATATTTGGTGTATTATATTACTCTGAAACATAAATTATAAAATTTTTTGAAAGGCTTATTTTTTCCAACTTGCGGCCAGTCGAGCAATGCCGGGCAATTCAACTATTAATAAAAATAAAATAGCATCGCTGGGGTCGGGGACACCATTATTCGACACGAATCTGGAAACTGCTCTGCGAAATAAAAAACACCGATTTTTTTCTCACCATTTTGTCTCTCTAAAGAGGGATCTCGATGACCATAACATGTTTTGTAATGATGCGGTTTGCACCCCTGCTCAGTGTGGACAACTCTTCAGATCCCGCTCTAACGGTCTTTTTAGTTCCCGAGAGAGCCGTTAGGAGCGCTCTGACCCCCGCCATTGATCTGCATTCGGTATCAGCGATACCAAACATTGGGGGCGCGACTTGTCAACATCACACTCTAATCATCAAAAATTTGTATATACACATAAAAATAATTTCATATACATTTAAAAATTGGCCAGGGAGGGGCAGTGGGTTTACCTATTAGGCCTTCTTGACATAATTTTTAATTTAAAAATCAAAATATATGTAAGTGTGTATATTTAGTATTTAAAAAAAAATACTGTTCCGTTTCAATTCCACTGCTTATCTTGCATCTATTTTATATATGTATATAGTACAATATATTATATACAGTGTGAATAAAACACATGAATAATATAATGAACGTAATATTTGAATAATATATATTTTTTTCTTTATATTTATTACTAGTGGTTTTATCCGGCTTGGCTCGGTATTTTTAATATATGTACAAATATTTGAAAGTGGCGCAAGTCCACTTTTCTTCATTTAGAGAAAAATCTCTCAAAACATTAAATATAATGTTTTGCATTTTACAATATTTAAAAATACTGGGGGGGCTGTAATACGTTTATTCTGCTTTTTCGAGATTATGAACATATCGAATTAAAATAAGTGATAGCAATTTGTGAATTCAGTCAAACTGAAGTAGTGTTTTTAGAACTGAAAATTGCACATTCACCGCTTTCAAATATAACGGCTCATTTAAACTCATATCTACCATTATTCAATACTTTTCTTCTTTGTTTGTTTTTTTTTCATTGTTGTTATTAATCTTTGGAATATTTTTTGGTGTCAATGTTATAAAAATAAATAAGAGATAAGAGATATAATAAAAAATGACCACTTACACGAAAACCATGTGAACTTAATAAGAGGTACGTAATACATAAATATACATACATAGGTTTGGTTAAATAGTGCATATGATTTGATTCTCAATTTTCATACCAATTTCTTTCTTACTTAACCTAACCATTTATCTTCACCAATCTATCGTGTTATAAATAACAGATGCACTGTTATCATTAATATATTAGGTGGTATAAAATTTACTATATGTATGCGATTAGAAATTTAAATTAAAAAAAAAACACTACTGATGTGTATTAAAATTTGAACGAATTAATTTCAGGAAAGATATTGTTAATAATTTATTTTTATAAATACATATATATTCCAATGACTGTGTATAGTATTTTTATTTTATTTTTTCTTTGACTTGGGAGAGCAGGGTGAAGGGTGGAGGGTATGGACAAAAGAAGTGCTAGAATGGTATCCAAGAGAATGCAAACGGGTGAACGGAATACCGCAGGGAAGATGGGTAGACGAAATTAGGAAACTGTGTGGGCTGAGATGGATGCGAGTTGCGCAAAACAGAGACGGGTGGAAGCGTGGTGGAGAGGCCTTCATCCAGCAGTGGATGGTGAGTGGCTGTAGATGATGATGACATGCGGCACATACAATCTTCCACAAATCCCAAGTTGGGTGAAAACTTTGTCTCCCTGTGGACTCGTGTCAACGATCCCACAATAGTCGTTTCCGATCCTGACGCCTCTCGCATTCAGTGCCGCTGCTCTACCTGATCTGACTTATCGTCCTCGTTGCCGTCTCACTCCATCGCAAGGATCCCATGATAGCTTTTTCTCTGTCCTCCATCCGGGGGTTGGTCGTCCGGTCGATCTTCTTTCGTGGAAGATCAACGTGCCCAATGATTCCACGAACTGAATTTAAAAGATACACAAACGCTTTGGCGTGCACATATGTATGTATGTATGTACATACATACGTACCTTACGTATAGGCACCATATATGTTTGTAAATTGTTTTCTTGGAATTTTATACCACACATACCACAGAATTTCTTTGCCGTTCGCATTCCACCATCCTCGCCGTGTGGCTTGAAAAATAAAGGAACGATTGCATTTCGCCGCATCTGAAAACTACATACATACATACATGCATATATACAAGTAAATATGTATTGCTTCAAATCAATAGTTATTCCATGTCACATATGTATAAAACATTCTAAATGTTTTATGTATCTTTTAATTTATTTGTTTCGTTTTATAATTTTGTCGAATTTTATTTATTTACTGTGACGTAGCTAAAGTTTTTGCCGCGACCAATTTCCCCCCCCCCCCAAAAATGGAGATTTTTAATTTACAATAGAATTTGCAACAGTACCATCAATTATTATGAACTATTAGTAGCCTATGTGCACATAATTGTACACTCGGTAAAATATCAATAATGCATTAACATTTGCTGGGTATTGCGAATAAGGTAATGGTAAAGATAACTCTCAAGAATGTGTTCAAAACAAAAAATGTGAATTTCCAAAACATCTAACCTGGTACCAAAGAAAATTTAACCTGGAACCAACTTATAGTTGAATCATACATATGTATGTACATATTTTCAATTGTAATATATTTTGACCAGTTACAATGTAATTCGCCATATGAATCAACTTACGTAGGTTAGACATAATATACATATTCCAATTGGTTAAAATATATTACAACTGAAAATACACGAACTATAACGATAGTAGGTAGCAGGTTAGATATAGTATATTCCAACTAGTCAAAAAAATATTACAACTGTAAGTTACACTTCAACTATAACATATACATAAGATTGCGCCGTAGATGATTTTAAAAGTGCTATATTTAAATATAATTTCATGAATATATTTAAATTAATTTCGTGTGTTTTTAAAATATGTGAAAAACATTATTAGTCCATGGTATATTTTATTAAGTAAAAAAATCAGTGACCATCAAAAAATATAAAACGATCAATTCGAAAAAATAGATTTTAGTATTAGAATAGATACAAAAAAAGTGGCAACGTTGCAGTCTTCGGCTATTGACAACCGCTAACTGTCAAAAGTGTTTATTTTTGATTACGTATGAATACGAATGATGATGTCAGGTCGTAAAGTAGAAGCCAAGGTCGTAGTTGTCGAAGGTCGCAAGTCGAATAGTAAACTGTTTGTCTGTCTGTCTGTTTGTCTGTCTGTCTGTCTGTCGGTTTGTCTGTCTGTCTGTTTGTCTGTGGGTCTGTCTGTCTGTCTGTCTGTCGGTTTGTCTGTCTGTCTGTTTGTCTGTGGGTCTGTCTGTCTGTCTGTCCGTCTGTTTGTCTGTCTGTTTGTTTGTCTTTCTGTCTGTTTGTCTGTCTATCTGTCTGTTTTTCTGTCTGTCTGTTTGTCTGTTTGTCTGTCTGTCCGTCTGTTTGTCTGTCTGTTTATCTGTCTGTCTGTCTGTCTTATTGTCTGTCTGTTTGTCTATCTGTTTGCCTGTCTGTCACGTATGCGTTCCTATACCATTGCGACGAAACTTACCGGAGTTATTGTGTGTATGTCCGCGATGGTTTCTGTAAAAAAAATCGCCCAAAAACGGGAACGGGAAAGGGAAAAACGGGAGTGAGTGAAACACATCGACAAATGGGAACGGAAATTGCAGGCGTTATTGTGGCATTGCAACGCACGCCGGGTTCAGCTAGTTCATTTTATAAAATATACGTTTAAATTGTTCCCCATAAAGGTCTGACCGCACTATGCGTCAACCGGACGACCCGACACATCAGTACGCGACTAAATATTGTTTGTATGAGACATAATGCACTACGCGACAGCCGCATGACGTAGAACGACACCGTGCGACAAAGTTGACTTCAGGACTAACTTTGACGCAAGGTGTCAATTATTAAGTTCAAAAGTAAATTAAGCTTCCTTAAGCCGTGGCAAAAGTCTATGGTATTCTCCTTCTTCATATCGTGACTTTGAAATAGCATGTAGCCATAATCTTTTGGTTTTTCTCGACTGTTCTTCTTCCTCGCATATCCAAGATACTATAATAGCGTCCGGTTCGTCCATCTTGCTCCGAGGTACCGAATGAATTATTGACATAGTTTACTGCATAGTGTCGTATCGTTCGGTTGACGCATAGTGCGGTCAGACCTTAGAGTATGTATGTATGTATGTAGTTTGGAAGGACTCAAAATAATGATATCTACATAAGTATTGTACATGCATATATGGAGTCGACTAGTCCAGATCGAGCATAGTCCAGATTCGAAAACCAATCAAATGAAGTGCATCCGAACAGATGACCAACGGTGGTGCATAAATAAGTAGAGGTAGGACCGGAAGCGCGCCGTCTATTGTTCCATTATTGTAAATGCTTTGTAAAAAAGGTTCGGCAAACCTTTAACAATGGATTTACAACATGTGAACAGTGAACAGCGCACTCTGGGTCCGCTCTTTAATAATAAGCATCAACCACGAGCACAAATAGTCATGGGGGCGCCATTGCGCGCGCACGTGTCTCACCCACACGGGGCCCCATCGCCAGTCGAGATGTGGGTGTCGTCGCCTCCTGCCGAGGCGCTCCGCCCCCCGTGAACGGTGCGTACAATACCCCAATCACATACACATCTATGTAAATTTAATCTGCATTTTTTGTCTGCTGCGAACACACACCTCAATTTGCCTATTGCGAATGTTTGCTGCGTTTGCGATCGTATACATATGTATATACTGTGACACGTGCAATCCCACGCTTACTACCCCCATAGTCTACCACCCCTCCTCCCTCTTATGTATGGTGGGGAGAAGAAGGTGGAGGGGGTGGTGTGGCGTATAAGCCCTCTGGCTGCAGCAGGCGTTCTGTGCTTGCCACAGGTGCACGATCAATAACCATGCGGCGACCCCGGCATCTTCATAATAAACACGTTGTAAGAAAATCGATTTAGCCCCTTCAGCGCCGGCGAAATTCTATCCAATTTTAGCCACCTGTCTTCGTGTATAACGATAAATTCGGCATTATAGAAAAAACCGATGCGCTCCGTTCTACCAACTTGCAATATCTCGTGACTCGTTTTCTCAACGTTTGTCTACTAAAAATAGTATAAATTTTGTATATTGTATAAAAAAATGTTTTTTTTTTTAAAATATATCTAATATCTTAAAAATACGAGCCAGCTGTATAGCTCGGTGGTTACGTTTATGTTTAGCACCCAGAGGTTACCGGGTCCGATCCCGTGCTAATCTTTAATGTTGATGGTCAGACTTGGATATTTGTGCTCCAAGTATATTGTCCTACAAAGCTAGAAAAGGTTGACAATCGAAATTGACAATAAGCAACCCCTCTTTCCTGGAAAATAGAACCGAGCGCCAATCCTAAGCAAAGGTCGGCGCCTCAGTGCACTAAATGGTTCACTATTGTAAATTTCTATTGGTTACCTTTTTTTTGCTCTCTAGAGATTGACATAATAGTATAGAAATTGACAATAATGAACCCATTTAGCGCACTGGGGCGCTGAACTCTGATTATAACTCCATAGGCCGGCGCGACCCTGCGCACCATTGTTAATTTTTATGGTGAACCTTTTTTTTTGCTCTATTGCTTTGTAGTTTGCCCTGTTTCTTGGAAAATAGCCCCAGAATGCCACCTTTCCTGGAAAAAACACGCTCCACCGCCGAAGAATACTGACTTATACTGACTTACCGTGCTTTTTCCAGGAATCGGGGTGGTTTAGCTCTATTTACAAAGCTAGAGTCAAAAAAAAAAAACGTTCGGCGAACCTTTAACAATGCAATGAACAATACACAGCACCCTCTGGGTCCGTTTGTTTCAAGACGGCACCTTGGTTATCCGGCCTTTACTTATAAGTAGAGGTAGGCTCAATGTTCCATTGTTGTAAATCCTCTGTAAAAAAGGTTCGGCAAACCGTTAACAATGCATTTACAACATTTGAACAATACGCGGCACCCCCTGGGTCCGGGCTTTACTTATAAGTCTCTGAGAAACCGCTACGACAGACAATTTACTAAATTTATCTAGCGATTTCCACGTTGGCAAATCTACGTATATGGCCACCTTAGTAGCAAGCAAATGCAAGTACGTGTGTATTATAAATCTCAAATCTTCCAAACCATTGAAAGAAATCTGAAATGTTCTGAATGCGATATATTTTTAATTACTATTGCACTGCGATATTATATGTATGTATATCTATAAGTTGAAATATTTATCCTAATCTGTATGCAATTATTAGTTATTTTGTACTTGAATAAAATTCATCTCGATTAAATTGATGTGTTCAATGCGAATAATGGAATGAGAGTCGTAGAAATATTTCATTTCATAAAAATCACATTTCATATACCTACCGGAATTATTAGAGAACACCGTCTCATATGCATATATGAATGTTTGTATGAATATATTTTGATTTAAATTGGAATTCCACTTAAATACTGCGATCGAACGGAAGACCGTTTTTTAATTGATCAAGAATTCGATACGATGCCGTAATTGACCAATACTCCCTTTTGCCCAGCGTTTATTTAGAATTGAGCTTTTATTCAATTCCAATATGACTTATATAATAAGCGCGAATCATTCATCGTTAAAAATATTATTGTAATATGCGAGTTGTGAATACACAATTTTTTTATTTACAAGGTTTTTATTAGTTTCACTTCGCCAATTGGTCTGACAAACTTCCTACATTCTTCCGATCGCTTTGAAACTTTACCATTTTGCAAGGCTTAGCCGCCGATAGAGATTCCAATCGGGTCCGCCAAGTCGATGGTGAAATATAATCATAATAAACACGTTTAAGAATCCAAAAATTGTGGAGGAGGTGACAGCTCAACCACTGCCAATAGCCAATAACCTTATTTTTTGACTTTCCCCCCCCCCCCCCCCACTAGTTTTGTCAGATTTTAATTGTTTAAACGCCTATAAATTTATCATTTTCTCAGTATATCTTATAAAATTTGCATTATAGGCCCTCACTGTCTCTCATATACATTTTTACTTCACTAATAGTTTATTTATTTTATGTATGTATGTATGTATGTAGAAGCTTGAAACATCTAGTCAGCGTTGCATCGCAGTAAAACTCTCAAATAATTACACGAATTTATCAATTTAAAAGTTTTTATTGGAACATTATATACTTAATATCACTTGGTATATTCATACATACATACTCGTGCATGCAATTTTATGCGGGTTCATAAAACGAATCACACGATGCTTACGCGCAGTTACTGCATCTACGTATACATGTATGTGTGTACCGTTTAAATGTAAGTAGCATGCCCATTCATGTGGCGAAACACTACCACAATGTTTATCGTCGTTGTCGTTTTATAATCATCATCATCATCATCATCGTCGCGACGAGAACGAGCGACGCGGACCTGACCTGACCGTACATATGCCAACGTTGCACAATTGCATTCAACCTACTATCACTAAGAACCGTTCTCGTTTCTGCATTCATTGATACGCTCGATGCGACTTATATGTAGAACATTCACAACGGCAAACGTCGAAGCAAATGATAACAATAAAAATAAAAACCCAACACCTAAATAATTGATAAATTCAACAGGCCAGCTGTCATTAGCACTCGTGGTTTGGTTCTAAATGAACAAAGAACGAAAGAAGTAACACATTTATTAAATTTACAGGTCGAAAATACCACTTACATACTTCGCAATAATCTATAATATATTAACGATACAAAGTTAAAACACATGTAATGTAGTATTAACCCAACAGACCAACGCCGATCGGCGTTTTGCCAACAAGTCTATGGGCTTGAAAAACGCCGATAGCCGATACAATTTGAACAAGAATACTACCCGCTAAGCCTTTCCAGGTATCATTGAAAAAACTGTATTGAAAATCGGTTGTGTAATCCGTGTCATTCATTTGTTAACGTTTATAAAGGTTCGTTTACATCGGAACTTCTGAATTTATAACCATACTAGAATTACCCGATGGAAATCCCCAACTGCTGAGTATTTTAGATTGTGGCTTGGCATTTAGATTGTGAGCATTACATTTTAACAACAATGAAGATGGAACTGGTTTTGGAAAAATATACTCATTAATAGACTTCTTTTGTTTATTTTATTTTGTTGCAAGATATATTAGAGAGTCTAAGCACACCTTTCCAAAACTCGAAATCCTCGGCGGTAGTTATTTAGGGTTTGATTGGATTGGCTACAATTTTTATATCTGCTTTCTATTGGATTTCTAAATAATTCTAGTTTTAAATGTTGGCGAAATTTTCAGTGTAGCGGGCTTTCAATCCAATAGAAAGCAGGTATAAAAATTGTAGCCAATCCAAACAAACCCTAGATAACTACCGCCGAGGATTTCGAGTTTTATAAAGGTGTGCTTAGACTCTCTAATATATCTTGCAACAATACAAATTAAACAAAAGAAATCTTGTCATGAATGTATTTTTCCAAAACTAGTTCTATGTATCTTCTTCATTGTTGTTAAAATGTTCATAATCTAAATGCCAAACCACAATCTAAAATACTCAGCAGTTAGGGATTTCCATCGAGAATTCTATGGTTATAAATTCAGAAATTCCGGTGTAAACCAGTCTTTATAAACAATGACACGGATACACGACCCATGTTCAATGCATTTTTTTCAATGCTACCTGGAAAGGCTTAGCGGATATTATTCTTGTTTACTTTGTACATGCTCAAAATACAACCTACAAAATACGCCTATCGGCGTATTTCAGGCCCTTGTACTTGTTGGCAAAACGCCGATCGGCGTTGGTTAGCATTCAAAGGTTTAATAATATGGGTTAGTTTTATCCCTAATGATTAACAGATGACTCGATTGAAATACGTGTCATATTGGGTGTGGGAAGTTCGATGAATTTCGATGATGTTGAAGGTCTGAGCTAGACCTCCTGAACTCCAGCAACGAGAGACATGCTCGTAATCACCGAAAAAATCGAATCAATTTTTTGACTTTGATTGGAATTTAAACTCACGGATTTGTATAAAAATGTTTATAAAGTGAGATACGCTAAAGCTATTTCACCATAACAAAATTTACGTTTGATTTTTTATGCTCATTTCGAACGTTTTAATCGTATATTAAAAAACACCAATGCGCGTTCAAAACGTTCGAAAAATGGTTAGTGTGCAGAGAGCATGTTAGGAAGGCAATATTAACTGATCAACTATTTATTGATTTAAATCAGCTTTCAGTTAATCCCTTTGTTAGCACCGCACTCTCCATTCTGCAAACACCGTTGGATTACTGTTGATTTTATGCACAAACAACAGTTGTTTCGCGGTGAAATTTGCCGAATGACACGCACTATGTGATAAAATAACAATTGTTCATCACGATCGATTCCCAATTCGTGGAATTTTCTCCCCATTAAATTGTGAAGCTTTCAACAGTGACCTTCCTTCGTATGTGTGGTGATTATCGCTATATCTCCCCCTCCTTCTACATATACATATGTATGAGCAGTAACACACATGCACGTCAAATGTTTTGTCCAACGGAAAAACACGTTAAAGTCTCGTGTGTCATCAATTTAATCCATTGTCCGTATACATATGTAGATATACGTATATCTGTACATATGTAAACTAAAAATTTGGTCACAAGTTCATACATACATACGTAAGAATGTACTCTCATGTAGTCAATCTCTTCATTACACGATAGATCCATCTGGAAAAAAACCCAGAATATACATACATATATAGAACAAAAAAGAAATAAATTCGAATGTGACTAACCCATGACTTTGTCTATGTATTTGTGGAATATAAGAAGTATAAAAAACTAAATTCGTTGATGATACATTTGTACATATCGGCTTTGAGAGCATTTTAGATACAAATTGAGTGCAAATGTAGGGAAACTTACACAAGACACAATTTTTTTTTTTACTACTTTACATTATGGCGAATTTCTTCGACGAATTCGTTACCGCTGGGCACACGGGGATTTGCAGGATTCGCTTACATCGCTTACTATTTCGGCCACGCCCATAAAAATGTCTGGGTCCCGGTTATACTGTTTCCACCCCTTCTCCCCGGCCATGCTTTGGGGTAGGAAACGAAATACGTGGGAGAATTCTGACAGAGGTAAGTTGATATAATTGGTGGATCACGTAGCTACAAGAATGGAAGTGCTCGAATGGTACCCGATAGAATGTAAAAGGGGGAAAGGAATGAAATGAGAAAATAGGTGAATGGCTATATTTTATGATGATGATGATATAGCAGTCAGTTATGGCCCTCGGGACTATTAGGTATGGTGGATAAAAAAAGATCTGGATTTTAATATGATCTTTATTTAGGGGAACCTCATTTCCCAGAACTCAAAACGGGACGCTCCGCAAAAATTCCCTCTTCCCTAATATTAATATTGTCAAGGAATTATATTTTTTTCAGATTATGCAATTTTTGTGTACATTGAAAAAAAGAAAAAAATTAAAAAATATTAATGACATCTTTGATGTTCACACGCCGTATGCTGATTTTTTCTGAAACGTATAAAATTAAAAAATAAAATAACTAAAAATTCATTTTATGTAAATGTACATATTTATATAATAATATATTTTTTTTACGAAACAAATTGATTTGAAATTGAAATCAAATAATTTTAAGAAGACGATGGGACGAACGCAAAGCACATAAAATGGGTTTGTTGATTATTGCTCACAAAGCGCTCGCCCAAACGTCACTAAAATCTATATATAACAGAACATCTGGCATCCGAAAAGTCCATCATACTAACGAGAACTCGAGTGCAAAATATTCCGTATTCGCGATTTTCATAGCTAAAATTATCTTTTGGGCGATCGCAATGTGCGTAATAATCCAATTAACAAAAAATGGGACGTATAGTCACCTCATCTTTATTTTATTAAAATTATACAGTCGTAATCTTTTCCGAATGCTCAAATATACATATTATTTGCTATAAAATCTAAACATTTTTTCTTGTAGATTAAAAAATAAATCACACCTTATAATTTTGAATTATTTCTTATGTTTAAAATTAATGAGTAGGTAATTCATTATTTTATTACACGTCGTCAGTGAAACTTGCGCACAGAAATTTAGACCAGAAGTTTGACAGTCCTGTTAAGCGTGTGAAATTATAGCTGGTAATTGCAGTGTGAAGGCTGACGACCCCTGGCCGAGCTGAAGTCCCCTTTTGCGACCGCAAATTGAATTACGCATTTATTTCGAGTACAGTTGAAAACGGACGTCGTTGTACACAAAAACCGGCCTCGTCCAAATTCGGGGATTCGCGTTATTTTTCAGCCACCTTGCAATATTTCAATATTCACAACGTGTCCGCGGCAGTATTTATTATTGTTGTGTGCAAAATCGACGCCAGTCATTGTGGCCATCTTCCTGTGAAAATTTTACCAATGACGTGTCATCAAACGTCCCCATACACACACACACACACACACAATTCAATATATGTTTGATAAATTCAATATAATATATGCTTGATAAAGTTTAACTACATATATTCAAATGCTATTTGATTGATTCACGCGCGGCTTAGGTCGAAAACACAGCAATGCTCGTTGCACGTGGTTTTTTTTAGATAGGTTATTGGATATGATTTTAGTCAATCTGTCTGGTAGTATGTTATGTATGACTGGAATTTTGATTTTATCTCTTCCATTTGGGCCTCGCAGGGATGTTTTGTAATGGCAGATGATTCTTGTACATATGTACATATAGGGCGAAAACACACAGCGATGCACGTGGTTTTTTTAGCTACTTTAAAACATGTGAAAAAAATTCATGGAACACCCAGCACGCCCCGCCCCAAAATGACCCCCTAGACTGTTTTCGGTAAAATTGTATCCTTGTATTTATCCTTGCTTGACAGTGATCGATAACGGTGTATCCCATATTCGAAGAAATGTAGAAGACCCCCCACAGCGGGGAGCCAAGAACACGATGTGCCGTTCGTAGCTGTGTGTTTTCGCCCTTACTCGCTTAAGTCGCACCCCCCGTGACGTCACACGCGTATATTTTGGATACACGCATTTGGGCAAAGACCCATTCTCATGACAATCTGACTATATTCAGCTTGACTGCGTTATGTATTGTCATTTAACACCGACTTGAATAATTTTTCTTTAGAAAAATTCTCATAAAATTGATAAAATATGAGGTTTTTCTATTGAAATTGGACGAAGATTGTACACGTGTAAAATAATGATTTAATTTTTTAAGTCAATGTTTTTGCTCGGCCAAGTGAGAATTTTTTATCATAATTCATCTCGAGGCATATGTAGTTGAGAGGGAGGGGGGGGGGGGGGGGACGAAGACTCGGGAACTTGAAAACGATCACGCCATCAAAAAAAACTCTTTTTTTATTACTTTTTGTTAGAAAAATACATATTTATAATTTTAATATATAAATTATTTATAATTTTAATACATTATTACCCTTATAATTTTATTTATATACAAACTTGTTTTTCTTTTATTAACATGTTTCAATACCTAAGTACAGAAACATTTTTTTATACATGATAAATAATATCTCAAATGTATGCATGTAGATACATTTGAATATGAGGACATTCAAAAAGAAATTTCGCCTATGGCGCATATTTTTTCTTTCTTGATTATTATAGTACTATGTAGTGTTAGGCTTGATGAAATATCATCACATGGTTTATGGGCATATTAATTTATTCAATAAAAAATATGTTAAAAAAAAAATAATAGATAAAATTCTCTAATGCAAATTTCTTAAATAAACTAGTAATAAATAAACTAAATACAATTAAAACTAAAATAAAAGAACTTCGCGTTTGACATTTAGTCTTGATACCCGATTGACTGGAATTATGATATACTACGTACACACACAGAGTAGTATATATGTATGTATATTGAATAAAAAGTATATTTGTAATATAATTTTTTTAAAAACATGCCTACTAATATTATACATACATACATATATGTAGAGACCAGTGGCGTGTTGTGGAAATTTTCCTGTTTTAGTTGCACAGCACGGCGAAAACACACCGAATGGTACGTGATACGTGTTTTTTTAGATACTTTTGAACATGCAAAAAATATCAGCACCTCTAGCTTCTACACACTTTCTACATGGTACACAGTCCCAAAAATCACCCTAATTATTACGATTCGAACTAGCAAAAAGGTCGTATTTTTTCCTCTCAAAAAGTCTCAAGAAACCTACAAGTATAATACAATAATATAAATATAATGAGCCAGCAATATAGCTCGGTGGTTGTGTTTATGTTTAGCACCGAGAGGTTACCAGGTTCGATCCCGTGCTAATCTTTAATACTGCTGGTCTGACTTGGATATTTGTGACTCCAAGTCGATCGATTACTTTCGGAGTTTGCTAATTTAACTGATTTCATTGTTGAAACGGTTCCTCCATCAAATTGGCAAAAACTATCCTACCCGCTATGTCACATATGTAATCTGAATTTGATTTATAAATGTACAAGTCTAAATCCATAGATATATGGATTAATTAATTTATTTTTCGTGTATTATAAATTATAAATCGCAAATACGGAATATTTGGCACTCGAGTTCTTGTTAGTATGATGGACTTTTCAGCTGCCACATGTTCCGTTATAGAGATTTTAGTGACTTTCGGGCGAGCGCTTTGTGACCAATAATCCCCGAACCATTTCGAGTTTCGTGTTCTTCAGCCTCTCGAAATGGTTCGGGGATTATTGGTCACAAAGCGCTCGCCCGAAAGTCACTAAAATCTCTATAACGGAACATGTGGCAGCTGAAAAGTCCATCATACCAACAAAAACTCGAGTGCCAAATATTCCGTATTTGCGATTTTCATGGCAAAATTTGTCTTTTGGGCGATCGTCATGTGACTAATAATCCAATTACCCTAAAAATACAGCGATTTATGCAATAAAAAAATGCTGCAATGCTTATAATTAAGTGCAGCATCGAGGGGCATTGGGTTTACCTGTTAGGCCTTCCTGGTAAAAATGATCTATGTAAATATTATATCATCATCATCATCATCATTTACAGCCATTCGCCATCCACTGCTGGATGAATGCCTCTCCAACACGCTTCCACTCGTCTCTGTTTTGCGCAACACTCATCCATCTCATTCCGCACATTTTCCTAATTTCGTTCACCCATCTTCCTTGCGGTCTTCCTTTTACTCTTTTGCCTTCTCTCGGGTACCATTCAAGCACTTCTTTTGTCCACCTTTCGTCCATCCTCCTAGCTACGTGACCCGCCCATTGCCATTTCAATCTCTTCACTCTATCCACTATGTCCACTACCCTTGTCATATTTCTCACCCACGTGTTCCGCTTCCTGTCTTTCCTCGTTATGCCAAGCATACAGCGTTCCATACTTCTTTGAGTGCTTCTTTGATTTAAAAACAGCATTCATCCGTCCAAATGCACTCCATCCTAATTTCATACGTCTCTTTATCTCTTCATTTTTACTACCAGATATGTATATAAAAATTGGTGGGACGTATTATTAGACGTGTTTGTTTGCATGGACAAGTATGGATATTTTAAAATATAAACTTGATCACTAATTCAGTTCCAATATACACATACTATTTGTTTCCTATAGATTTTAGCAATATAATTTGTGCTCAATAGAATTTTTAAAATACACTTTCACGAGGCAAACGAGAAATCAGCAAAAAAAATGTAAATCAGCTTTAAAATCGTCTTTACGTTGCAACTTTGCTTTGAACGTTCCACAATGTGATGCCACAGATATTTGAGAAGTGATGACATGTAGATCTGCTTGCTTGTAGGTTTGTACTGTGTGTATGTATATTAATGTCCCCTTCTGGCATTAGCTCCGTACACTTGCATAACTGCATCCTGTTGACTTGTTGACTGACGGTCGTCGCTGTCATTATTACGTATATTAAATCTAATTGTCGCTGCCGTTGCAAAGTAATTTGTTTACGGAGACGATGCGATGCACCTATCCTGCAACTGTTGTAGTGTATACAAATACGTATATGCAAATGCTGCATCGCAGATGTCTTCATCTCCATACAACTACGCACTATACTCTCATTCAAACGGAGAATGCTCGCTGGGAATAAATAAATAGTCCACGGCCCGGGGGCATGCATTCCAGTTTTTGCGAAAAAAATAAATGTTCGATAGTGCAACAGGTTCATATTACCCCACTGTGGGAGTGTGAATAAGTACTTGGTATAATGAGGCATGGATTGATTTCATTGAAACGGACGAGTGATGGTGGGAATGTTTGCGGAATGTCAGGAAAAGAAGCATTTTCTTTGCACGGAATTCAGAATTGAATCGGATTATGTATGAGAAGCATCCATAACAATATTTTCGCTCTGGTGTCCTACCAGAGCGAAAATATTGTTATGAAAGACAACAGTTAATGTGTGTATTTATATATTTTCAGGAAAATTAGATATTAATTCCAGTGGAACTTAAAAATTCTAAGCCGATTCAGTACTCGTTGTGCTCGTTTCTGATTTCAACGTCTTGGGCGTTGGCTGGTGCCCATCAAATAATAGTATACCGCTCCATTAGTTTACAAAACAAGAATGAAAAAAAGCATGGTTGACCATTTTTTGTGCAAAAAGCATCATCCCAACGCCGATCTTTGCTAATAAGCAAGATAATGACACGTCCGCCACATACATACATACCCACATACCCACGAACATACATAAATCGCGTCCGTTTTTATATATGTATATTATTATTACCTGCCTTATTCTGGCATTGCAACGCATGCCGGGTTCATCTAGTAATAATGTATTACTAGCTGAACCCGGCATGCGTTGCAATGCCAGAATAAGGCATGCAATTCCCGTTCCCGTTCACGTTTCAAGTGATGGTTAGATTATGTATTATATGTATTATGAGTATTTATAAGAGTTGTTAATAAGTTTTTGAGCTCTTTTTCCTATTATGCCGTACATTAACATTAGAATAATATAATACTATGATTACTAACCAAATTAAATTTAATTGTAAAATATAAAATGATCAGTAGATCAGTAGCTATTAAAATATATATAAGATGTATTGTGAACATAATTTCGTAAGAGTAAAAAGCATTTAAAATTCAAAATCAAAAATCAAGTGATGATTTGAGCTCAACTAACGTCTCTTCAACGCCGTGTCGTCATAAACCAACTGGTAGCGTGGTTACCAACGAACACATTTCCTTGACTAAATGACTACACAATGGCGCTTCAAACTTTCGCGTCGGTAAAATCGTTATTGCAAATATTATTATTAAGAGGTTTTTTCACAGTATGCTTCCCGGACATGCATACAACAAATCCTGAAAGTTCCATCGTAATCGGTTGAGTTGTTTAGCAGCATATACGAGACAGACAGACAAACAAACATACATTCAATTTTAAATATATAGATTTTGTCACGCATAGAATTTCATACCAAATAAATATTGTACTTATTAACATTTCGTACAGACATACATACATATATGCCATACAGCCAGCAGTATGGCCGGTGGTTGCGTTTATGTTTAACACTGAGAGGTTACGGGGTTCGATCCCGTTCTAATCTTCAATACAAACTGCTGCCAGACTTGGATATTTGTGTATCCAAGTCGATCGTTTCTCATCAGAGTTTGCCAATTTAGCTGATTTCATTGTTGAAACGGTCCCTCCATCAAATTGGCAAAAATCATCCTACCCGCTATGTCTTAAATATCTGAATTTGTTCTTCAGCCTCTCAAAATACAGCGATTTATGTAATTAAAATACTGCAATATCTGTAATCAATTGTCTAGGAAGGCGAATTCGATTCAACCTACATACATCTATGTAAAATAAAATATGTTTTTACAGTTGACAGCCCTATCTACAATATTCTACGCGAACTGAAAATCATTAATACAGAACGACAGTTCATATACATATATATGTACGTGCGTACATACACTATGCATAACTCAAGTTATGCTGAAAAGAAAATATGAATTGTATTTATGACTGACTGCTGCAAACATATGCGTTTGTTAGCAGCTCGTAAAACCTTTCCGAAGGAGCATTCGACGATATCGTACGTGCATACATATGAGACATGACCCACAGCTTAACAACGAGCTAATGGCAGTTGGCAAAACTGTTTTGACTGCGTCACGCTGCAATGGTCTTTCTCTCGGCTGTATTTTCGAGTTTCGTTCGAACGAGTCCCGATATGGCGGCATCGACTTCGAGTCTGGAGTCCATTGACTCCTGAGGCCGTGGAATCTGAAGGGCCGCTGCGCTGCGGTCACCCTCCTCGGCGGCAGCAGGTTCAATTCTAACCGAAAAAATGCCGACCAATTTACATAATGCGGCTGTCGCTCCTTCCCAGATCGCCGACCCGAGAGTGTTTTGGCACTACCAGTTTATATTAATATGTATTATATGTACATATATGTATGTACAAACAGATGTATGGCGGTAAAAACGACCTTTGATTCAGTAAAACTTATCCAAAATTCGGTATATTTATGTGGGTTTGGTGCAAACGATCGAAAAGCGCCAGACAGATTGAACCACAGATTAACTGGATGGCTGCTTTAAACGCAATTCTCGACAAAGATATAGTTTTACCATTTTTTTCATATTAAACAATTAAATAGAAATATTAAATTAAATATATTTAAAAGGTATTTGAAAAAAATTGACCGCGTGGGGGATCGAACACAGTACCGACACATTTCTATTAATTTTTTTTATTTAATAACTTAATATATCAACAATAGTGTTCCTTCTCGATAATTTCTATAAAACATTTTTTATTATACAAAAATAATTTTTTGTCGAATATTTTCAAAAAGTTTACAACCACTGCCCTTTATAAAGCTTCATTTTAAAGGATGGATTTATACCTAATGTGTAGGGGTAGGATAGTCACAGTGCTATCCATTGTTCGGCAAACCTTTAACAATGCATTTACAACCTTTGAACAATACACGGCCCCCTCAGGCTCCGGTGACTACTAATGTGCATACTTCTTAGAAGGTTTTAATAAGAGGTCTGGGAATGATGAAAAATAGTTTACAAATTTCTAAATTTTGAACGTGCCTTATCTTATCTTATTTTGACTACATTCTAATTTGATCTTTATCTCATTTTGACTTGGACATTGCAAACGCGTCAATCTTTAGAAATACGCAAACAATATCTTCTGACTACCCTCAATTATCCTCTGAATGCATTTACCGTAATTTTTGACCTGACTTTATTTCTATTACTATTTATTTCCCTTACTCTACTCGGCTGGTGGTGTCATATTTGCTTTGGTGATTATAGAAACCTCTCCGATAAGAAAAAATAATGCAATACAAAATGAATACAAAAATTACATTCAAATAATGCGAAAACATATTCTTGAGTCCAATAATGTCTTTACTGTTATATATGTACATTTTTTCATTTATCAAAATTTCTTGAGAATTCTCGAGAAATTTAAGAAGTTAAATTGAGAATTCTTATTTCTCGAGAAATGAAAATCATCGAGAAATCAGAATCACTAGTCAACACCCATGCGATGATATTTCATCGGGTACAAGTAAGTATTCAAATACGACCATTATGACGTCAGCAACTATCGTCGTTAGCAATTATCGCTGTTTTCATAAACAACGATATATCGTTGTTTAACATTCAAAGGGTTAATTCGTACGGTCTTATTTCGACAAGTTTCTCCTACATTTCTTGAAAAATAGGAATCGCCTTTATCGATCATTGTCAAACCTATGATACCAGGATAAACTAACAACGAAAACACTCCAGAGGTGAGATTTGACCTGGAATGCGATGACATATATTGGACAACACTAACATCCGACGATGTTAGTGTTGTTTCCTATACAATATATATGTACATACGATGCAGGTTCCGACTGTTTAGCGGTCATAATCTCGCCTTACATTTATTTATTACAAGTTGTAAACTAGGCAACTTTACTTGCCCGCGTCCGGGAACGTTGAGAAGAGAGAGGGCGAACAGGGTCACTGCCCTGAGGAACAGTCTTGAAGGGACCCAGAAATTTCTGTGTGCTTAGGTATACATTGAGACCCCGAAACGGGTCTTGAGTAGGTATACTATGAAGGTACCAACAATAATTTCTAAAAGATAAACTTTTACGCGTGTGAAAATCGTTATTCAAAAATCGAGCGATCTACGAACGTGTACACATTGTACATTTACTTCGACTGCTAGATACATTTTGGTGACCTTTTTTCGGTGTCAAAGATTATTGCTGATACAAAACTTATTGAATATAATTCCGTTTTTGATAAACACGTTATTGTTTTACCCAAATTGTTAACTTACATAAAACATCGTTATTTTGTGATCGGATTCTTATTCTAGTTCTAAAATATTAGTCGTATCGCGCTCACTTTCGAGAAACGAGCATGAATAAATAAACGAGGCATTTTTTTTTGTACAATGCAAAAAAAATCAAAATAAAAATGTTGTTGACAATCCATTTTGCTACATTTATATGTTCGTTCATCCATATACACGTATTTAGGGGCGGTGGAATCGATGAACCCCGCACAGCCACTGACTCTGATGGGTTATAAATATCTGTTCATCCCTTATAAATATCCCTTACTGGTAGATTTGATTCATTTAAAAAAGTTAATACCAATATTCATACTTTTATAATAGGCAAGTATTACCATTATAAACGGTTTATTTATTTTTTTTTGAAATATTTATTTATTTATTTATTCTAAACAGACCATTGTGGCATAACAGGAATTCCTAAAGCGCCACAATGGTCAAAAAATATAACACAAAAAAAACAAAATAACAATTAAACATAAACATAAATACATCCATTCATAAACATAAAAAATAGCATTTAATAATAACAGATAAAGTAAAAATATCAAATAAAATATAGCATAAGGAATGCCTTGCACCTACAGCCAGTTTCAATAAATATGTAAGAAACAACTACAAATACAAAACATCCCTGTAAGGCCCAAATGGAAGAGAGTTAATCAAAATTTCACTCATAAATCACAATCAATCATGAAAACAATGATGAGCGCAGACTACCAGATAAATGGGTTAGAGTAATTTCCGACAATTTACGCTCACTAAGGTGGAAAATATCACATTCAGTCTCGGCAGCAACGATTTCATTAAGAAGTCGAATAGCTCTTGGAATAGGAGCCATTCGAAAAAGGACTGTGCGGGCAGGAGGTACAGCCAGCAAATGATGATGTCTACCACGCACATAGTGATTAGGGACATAAAGTCCCAACTGCTCCAGCAACAACGGGCATGACGTATTACCACGTAAGAGCAGGAGAACGAAACGAATTAAAGAGAAGATATTTATATATACACTAGTGTTGGACCCGTTGATTTCAACGGGTGGTTTCGAAAAGCAATTGAAACTCGAATAAAAATAAAGTTAAAGATATTGAATCGACTGGTTTCGGAAAGAAATTGATGCACGAATTACGAATGACAAATTACGAAGTGATTACGAATTACGAATTACATTTTGTGCATCGCCGACGCCTCCGGCACCCCGGGGCCTTCGCCCCCGGCGCTTCCGTCGCTCCCCGGCGCTTCCGTGCCGCCGACGCCTCCGGCGGCCGCACCGCACCCAGCGCCCCTGATGCCTTCGGCACCCTGGGGGCTTCGCCCCCAGCGCCCACAATGCTTTCGGCACCCCGGGGGCTTCGCCCCCAGCGCCCACGATGCCTCCGGCACCCCGGGGGCTTCGCCCCCAGCGCCCCCAATGCCTTCGGCACCCCGGGGGCTTCGCCCCCAGCACCCCCGATGCCTTTGGCACCCCGGGGCCTGAAAAAACTGGGAAACTGAAAAAATGAAAAAAATGAAAAAACTGAAAAAATGAAAAAAATGAAAAAACTGAAAAAATGAAAAAAATGAAAAAACTGAAAAAATGAAAAAACTGAAAAAACTGAAAAAATGAAAAAAATGAAAAAACTGAAAAAATGAAAAAAATGAAAAAAATGAAAAAAATGAAAAAAATTAAAAAACTGAAAAAATGAAAAAACTGAAAAACTGAAAAAAATGAAAAAACTGAAAAAATGAAAAAAATGAAAAAATGAAAAAAATGAAAAAAATGAAAAATATGAAAAAAATTAAAAATATGAAAAAAAAAAATTTTGTTCCCCGTACATTATGTTCGGCGAGCGTTAGGACACATACACACACCCACACACACACACACACACCCACACACACACACACACACACCCACACACACACCCACACACAGATTACCGTCTTTATATATATGATATATACTAAAAGGTGTATTTTTTAGAAGTATAGTACTGTTACGTACGCCGTGGATTGAGCGAATTGTACTTAGACCAACGGATATCTGTTATCGGTTAACTAAATGCATGCACTTACTTCCAAAGATTATATCTGGACTCTAAGTGCATTTAGGCTAAACAATGACCGTTATTAGTTATTTCTCAGAATCGGTACGGGAAGATCCAATGTCTTGGAAATACATATCCGAATACGTGACTATACAACAGGTAAACAGATTAGGCGTCCTGAGAGATCTACCCTTTATAAGGCGGTACGTAGGCGATATAATTCATTCTGGACTGAGCAGTGACAGTGTGTGTAACTCCTTAATCATCAATAAATGCTGTGAAACGACTGTTGGCCTTTTACTTGGATCCTCCATCCACCCTTACGCAACAGTACTTTAAAATGAAATAAAATACATCAAAATTAGATAGATAATGTTATGCCTATATATTATAATTAGTATTTAAATATGATATCGGTCTGTAAATTTCTATCCGTAAGTCCAATTTTCGACCACAGTTTCGAGTAGCCGGGCCTATATCGAAAATAGCGCGGCGAAGGCTTCCAAGTCGTCCATCGTCTCTCGTTTTCGGCGTAGACTAGCGACTCTAAAAGTGGTAAATTCGATCCGAAAGTTGTTAAATCACACGATCTTGAAGGCCAATTCACGACCACAGCATACGATAAGTTTAACGAATTGAACCACGATTTTCTAAATAAATTTGCACAATTTTTTAAGCTTTGTTCTGCTATCTATTTATAGTGAAATAGCAAACTAAGTGTAAATCAGCTATCAACTATCAAATTGGTTGTTGCATACATAGGCAATCCCTTTGCACCGGAAACTATTATTACATGTCTTTATAGTAATTCATTTGTATTTTATTCACGACCAGGTACACGATAAGTTTCACGAATTGAAACACAATTTTCTAAATAAATTTGCACAATTTTCAAGCTTTTTTCTGCTGTCTATTTATGGTGAAATAGCAAACCAAACTAAGTGTAAATCAAGTATCAAGTTTTTGCTGAAAAATATGTTGCCAATTCGAAAAACAAACTTCTAAAAAAACACCTATTAGTAACCAGGTGCACGCATCGCTTAACCCTTTGAATGCTGACCAACGCTGATCGGCGTTTTGCCAATAAGTCCATGAGCCTGACATACGCCGATAGGCGCTGTATTTCGAGTATGTAAAAAATAAACAAGAATACTATCCGCTAAGCCTTTCCAGATAGCATTGAAAAAAAATGCATTGAACATGGGTCGTGTAATCCGTGTCAATGTATATAAAGACTGGTTTACACCGAAATTTCTGAATTTATAACCATAGCAGAATTTATCGATGGAAATCCGTAACTGCCGAGTATTTTAATTGTGGCTTGGTATTTAGATTTGAGTATTATTTTTTAACAACAATTAAGAAGATAGAACTATTTTTGGAAAAATACATATGTACATTTAATAATAGACTTATTTTGTTTATTTTATATTTTTGCAAGATATATTAGAGAGTCCAAACAAACCTTTACAAAATACGAAATCCTCGGCGGTAGTTATCTAGGGTTTGTTTGGATTAGCTACAATTTTTAAACCTGCTTTTGATTGGATTTCTAAATAATTCTAGTTGGATATTTTGGCAAAATTTTCAGCGTGGCGGGCTTTCAATAGAAAAGACGTCAGCACTCAACGGGTTAAAGAACTGCGCATTAATGGTGTGACGTCTGTACGAACAAACACTGTGACGAAATACGCGTTTTATATAGATAGATATTTTCTATGTATTATATAACGTCAATGTAATATACATATCATATTGTTTATTTTTATTTAATTTTGGACCATTGTGGCATTATTATTTCTAGGCACAACACATACATATGTAGGTACTCCTGGCATTCTAAAATTTGCTTTTTTAAATCTCCATACTGGTGGACGCGTCCCCCACATACTCACATACATACATACATCGCGTCCGTTTTTATATTTATTATATTATGCGGTAAATGGATTATTACCCACATTGCTATCGCGGAAACGACAATCTTTGCCACGAAAATCGCGGACATGGATTTTTATGTTTGACTTTTCGGGTGCCAGATGTTCCGTGACTCTATGTCAGATGTCAGATGTCACGGAACATTTTAGTGACTTTTGCGAGATCGTTTTCTGCGGAATAATTATGCGAAATTTTAATGCAAGAAAGAACGCATTAAATTTTTATTTTGTGAGAAAAAAATATTACATTATTTACCTATTGGTCTTATTCCTGAAATTAAATTTGCGTTTTTTCATTAGAATTTCATATCAAGCGATATCGCATTATTAAATTTCATTTGTATTACGTTTCACTGACTTTACTTGCATTGAAAATGAGTGAAATGGAAAAAGACATTTGATATGGCAGATCCGTCTTTGAATTATCCGTCGTAAATAATAACGAATATTTCATGGAAAAATGTCTGCATATACATAGGTATATGTATGTTTGTACAATGTACAATGTACATATTGAAAATGTCTACAAAATATGAGCGCCTGCTTTATTAAGTTATGGAAAAATTTTATTGTGCATAGAATATTTAAAAGTTATTCGAACGAATTAAATTACTGCTATTGTTAAAGTATCTAATATATAATTTCGAAATGGACTTTGTAAGGTTTATTGTATGTAATTTTGTAAGGTGGTAGAATCCGTGACGTTAAATTTAATAAAAAAGCAAATTAATATATTGAAATAAATTTAAATAAAATAAAACTATTCAAACAAATGTAATAAAATGTTTACTATTAGATTAGCCATAATTAAGCGGTTTATATTACAAACACCGAGCGAAGCCGGGTAGAACCACTAGTTTATTATAAGCAGGGCTGTGGAGTCAGTTCAAAATTTACCGACTCCAACATTGACTCTATCTTAAGATTTGACTCCGACTCCGCTTAAAATGCTCCGACTACACAGCTTCAACTCCACGGCACTGATTATAAATATCAATTATTTTATTTTGATTTATATGAATTTTCAATAGACGATTAATTTGTTCAGAATATTTCAGAAATATTTGTTATGAAGCAAATATACAAAAATATATTTTCGGATTTAATATGTATGTATGCAATGCGTATTTCAATGTACACATACATACATACAGACATACACATGAACATATAGCAATATTGAATTTCTATATCTATATGTAGTCTGTTTGTATGTCTGTCTCGTATAGGCTCCTTGAAAGCCACTTCACCGATTACGATGGAAATTTCAGGATTTGTCCGGGAAGCGTACTGTAAAAAAATATCGCCGAAAAACGTGAACGGAAACGGGAAAAACGGGAATGAGTGGCATTGCAACGAAATAATTCCAAATGAAGACTTTGTTTGAAAAACAGCACATGTCACAAAAAAAATTGTGCAGGAGAGCAAAAAAACTATTTATCTTCCGTAATTATTGAAAAATACTTTATTTAATAAATTTTATATTTAAAAATACAATATATAGTAAGAATAATTTAAAAATAAAAGTTGCAAAATACACGTAAAAAATAATAAAAAATAAAAACCAGGTGGGATATAGGTCGTTTTTCCACAAATTTCGCAATTATTGATACATTTTATATTTAAAAATACAATATATAATAAGAATAGTTTAAAAATAAAAGTTAAAAAATACACGTAAAAAATAATAATAAATAAAATAACCAATAATTCGTTTTTCCATAAATTGCGCAATTATTGAAAAATACTTTATTTAATACATTTAATATTTAAAAATACAATATTCAAACTTAATAAGTTCCGCCACTTGATCTTTCTAGAACAGTGGTCGGTAACCTGTGGCTCCGGAGCCGCATGAGGCTCTTTGCATCAAAACTCGCGGCTCTCATTGTCTACCAAAGTTTACGTGAAATTATATAAATACGTATTCCGATAAGGGTGTATGAAACATAAATTTCAAAAATTGATTTTCATACATCTCCACGATTTTCGGCTCATAAATGAGTAGGATCTATATTAAATTTTAATATATTGTACAATCCAAAACTATTATGTTGCGGCTCCCAAACTTTCCAATTTTGCAACTTTTTCCTTGGTTTGGCTCTTAGCTAGAAAAAAGTTCTTCATCACTATTCTAGAAATATTAAACAAATAATCAATGTGTTCCGATAATAAAGGGGACTGCAAGCAATCCAAACGCTCTAGCAGTCGAGCGTATAACGCGGTATCCTTTCTACAAAAGTGGGATAAGCTAAGGGTGACATTTATGTATGTCCATACAAATCATCACTTTTTATTACCCACTAATTCCAATCTTCGTTATTATATATTTGTAAAGAAACATGTGGAAGTTATGAAATAAGAGGTAAATATGCATACAATCACAATCATACCTATATGTATGTACATATATATATATATATGTATGAAATGTGAAAAAAAAAATGTAATAATATGAAAAAACGATTTTTTAAAATATAAAATTGTGCCATTCAATAGTTTTAAAAAAGAATATTATAACATTAGAAGAAGTTATAAAACATATGACGTACATACATGCATCGTTTGAGGCCGATCTTGTAGGAAGAACAACATATGTCCCTGGACATATGTTGTTTTTCTAACAAAATGCTTGGACAAGTGTTGTTTTTCCAAAAGTGGCTATTTTTTGACGCTCATTTTTAGTAAGAGATTTTTTCCACATCCAATAAAAAGTGAGCATGTAGTCCGTGATCAGGACTATCGTTTGCAACAATAAAATCGATTTCGAAAAAAATGGACATATGCTGTTTTTCAAACGAAGTCTTCAAATGTTTTCGCGTCGTGATAAATGGGAACGGGAACGGGAATTTCATGCGTTATTGTGGCATTGCAACACATGCCGGGTTCAGCTAGTGTAAAATAAAAAATAAAAAATATATACTTAAATATTTTTTAAATTGAAATATTTTTAAATATTTTTTATTGAGTAGTAAAAATTACTGTAACATATACAGTAAGTTTTTCAAAATTTTACACAAGAGAATTTGGAATATAAATATTCTAAAAGAGAACATCAAATATTATTTTTTACCAAGAGTACATTTATTAGTAGAGTGGAAAAATAATATACGAGAAAAATTAATTAAAAAAAAGAGTAAACTTCCAAACAAGGGGAGGGCCACTCATATAATACACACTACCACTAATGCGTCGAAACCACGGCGTATAATAAAATCTCCCAATGCTTAGGAGCGGAAAATTACAGTCTGAACACCCACATGGTAGGATGTAGAGTTCCTTTGATGCTGGAGCGAAATTACTAGTCTGAACGAGTGTCGAGAGGCAATTGAGAATGCAAAAGTGCACAGTAGCACGTCCTCACAGTTTGAGAGTGCGTTGTCTGCGACTAACTAGCTCGCATACGTACATACATACAGATGTACATACCTCCTACCATACGAATGTGCGGGCGGAACGGAAGCACTTCCGGTCACAGTTCGACGAAGAAGAGAGGAGGAGGAGGAAGGGGCGGGTGTCCGGGTTCCATTGATGCGACCCACTCTGTTTGGCGGACACGCCCTATGCACTTACCTCATATGCACTTTGCACGTTCTTACACTCACTCGACTGTTATCTACAAATCAAAAGTGGACTTTGATTTGATTTTTAACGATCGGGGTCATTTCAGTCAATTGTGAGGCAAATTTCTTCTGCTGCCAAGCCAATTGAACACAGTAGAGTCTTTTAAAAAGTTTAAATATTAAAATATTATTCTGATTTTTTTTCTCATTCTTGTTCCTATATATGTATGTACTAGTGTTATGAAATTTCAACGGGTGTTTTCGGATTGACACATGATTTAAAATAAAGTTACAATATGAATAATAATATTTAATCGGAATCGTAACTGAAACAGAAATCGGGAATCGGTTATGTCAATGAAATTATTCAATAAAAAATAATAATAAAATTATAACACCCGAAGTCGAAATCGGATAATATGGAAAGTACGTATTTTTTTTACATCGCGTGACGTAAGCAAAAAGATTTATGAGCTATGTATGTTTAATTTACAAAACCTAATACCCACAATTATGTATAAATTTATGTACAATTCATAGATGTCTCGTTAATTTGCGAGTTTTTCAGTGTCTCGTAATTCAGCGATTTGTATAAACAAATAAAAAATGATGCAATGTTTGTAATTGGCCAGGAAGGCGCATTGGGGTTACCTGTAAGGCCTTCCTGGTATATACATATGTAAAAAAAATAAATTTAGAGCGCTTTCTCTATCGGGACTATCGGTCTGCGTAGAGTGCACTAGTCGTGCGGGGAGTAGGTTCGATTCCACGATCTCGAATTAATATTATTTTTCAAATATCGTTAAAATATAATTAATATCAATTTCAATTAAAAATATATATTTAATTGTTTAATATAAAACAAAAAAAATGTTCAAAACCTCGCGAAATAAAATTATTATTACGTATTTTTATATGGCAAGAAATTTAGAAATTTTATTGCCAAAGAAATTTTGTATATTCATATTTTTTTTTTATCTTTCATAGAAATTTGAAATTCATAATTGTTAGTTTTGAGGAAAAAAACATGAATTAAAGAAAACCTTAAGAAGCCGGTTGATCGCGCCAAAAAAACCGGTTTTCGGTTTTTTGAAAAATGGTCAAAAATCCCGCTTTTCGGTTTCGGTTTAAACCGGCCTGGAAGCCCTTATATGGTATCAAAATAAATATCAGTGTCTGTTTGATGTTTGTTTGATAACTTTTACTATGGAGACTACTTTTGGTGAATTTTTACACTAATTTATATTGCTATCCAAATTTGTTTAATAATACTTACTATACATATATATGTACTATGATAATTTAAATATTACATTTAACTTTATAGGTTGCAGTGAAGGTGGGAAATTTAATTAAACTCGCGGAGATAATTTACCTGTAACTCGTAAGTATATTTTATTTATCTTTACACACACACACACAAACAAATTAAAATCATCTTTCAATTTCGCAACAGCTTCACAGCTTACATTTTGATTCAATAGTATAATAGTTTATCTTCCGAACAAAAAAATCATATTTATATATTCTACATTTCAAATGAAATTTTAATGATTGTAAAATGTTGACGAAAATAAATTGTATGTATGTACATACATATATGGATATATGTACGTATCTTAAGTCAAAAATTTGTTGGACACAAATACACATATTGGAACTGTATCAGTTATGAATAATTGTAAACAATATATATTTAGTACATTTATGGAGACTTTTTTGGGGAAGATACTACACCCCATTCGCAAGTACGAATCGTAACAATAATGCGTTAAAAACATATACATATGTATGTATTAAATTTAAACATTTTTGTGTGACTGATATCACATGCACATTCATATGTATATATGCATATAATATCTAGATAATTATGAATGAGTGCTATTATATCCTAGAGAACAAGTACATATGTACATACATATGTCTTCTTCGTTTACATATACATATGTATGTATATAGAGTATACACTTTTCAAAAAAGATTATCGTCATACATACATACATACGTCATACATAAAATCCCAAGACAATCCCTAATAACCGGTAATGCTTAAATTATCATTAAAAAATTCGGATATAACAAGGGCTTTGCAGTCAGAGTCGGAGTCGTAAATAATCAACCAACTCCAATATGCAAGTGCATTGACAAATATGGAGATTTAAAAAAACCTAAAGGTTTGTAAAAACAGCAAATTTTAAAATTATCAAGATATTATATTGATTTTGATTTTGATTCAGGTTCCGGTGTTGGTTCCAGTTCTGGTTCCGATTTCGATTCTGATTTCAGTTCCGGTTCCGGATTTCTATTTCAGTTTCAGTTCCGGATTCCTCTTTTAGTTCCGGATCTCGATTCCTATTTCAGTTCAGGAAACCTATTCCTATTTCGTTTCTGAAAGATTCCTATTTCGTTTCTGGTTCTCGAGTCGTATTTCAGTTCCGGTTAAGATTTCGGTTGCGACTTCGGTTCCGACGAACATTGTTCTTGTTTGTTATTATTATTATACATATAAATTTATTATTAATTCATGTATCAATTCATTTTCCGAAACCACCCGTCGAAATATCAATGGGCGCAATATTAGTCCAATATAAACATCAAATAGAGTTTTACGGGTTAATATTGATTGTCTTCAAAGAAAAAGTACGCATGTTCAAAATCGTGTCTGTCGTATACATACATAGGTACATCTAAATATGGAAAATCCGAGTTGTTCTTGATTTTTGCAAATTCTTCGTGTAAATACTTAACATTTACGTTAACGGATGTTATCCGTTTGTTTAAGCAAATAAAAAAAGTGTTTAGCACATGTTCGCTCTCGTCTTCATTCATTGCGCTCAATGTTTTTTCAATGAAATGACAAATAGCCATATATCGTTTCATTGAAAAGTATCTAATAGTATAAATATCTGGGGCTACATAATAATTTCCCTATTTTATACACATGTCAACCTAATTTTTAAGATGTTTACACGCATCATTATGTAAAAACATAAGGACTATGTGTGAGGTCATAATTTGCTCTCAAATTGTGAAAGTTAAAGGAGGACACGCACAGATAGGGGCAGTTTGAAGGAGGAAATGAAACAAAGGATTATAAAATCATCGTGGAATCGTTAAAAATCTTTTCAAAAACATTCAGAAATATTTGCCTCGGTTGTATGCAATGGAATGGAATTATGTATGTATGTATGTATGTATAGGGCTCGCTGGCCAAGCGACCAATGCGAGCGGTGTTTTTACGGTGCATTCGAAAAAAAAGGGAAGAGCTAAGATAAACAAATAGTTGTTTTATCCTTTTTTGGGAAAGAGCATGCAGCATACGACCTCGAATGCAACAAATCAGTCGGTGGCATTCCGTCTGGAGGTCAAGAAGTCGTTGCCCAATGACAGTGGCGTAACATGACGTCGTCTATACACTATTCACTCTCGTATGAGAATGTCTAGACTCACCCCAACCTCCCCATCTGCTCTTCTCCCTCATTTCCTTGAGATTGAATGCGGTTTAAAATATACGTAAGTAAGATATAACAGTTAAGTAAAATAAAAATAAAGTCAGGAGATGAATTCGTTTTCAGCAATGAAATGTTTTCGGTCCGATTTTTAAGATATGGTCCGTTTTCAATCGACTTTAAAGAAAAAATCATTCAAATGCAAATAAAATAAGCACTCTGGGTGAATAAATTCACCGAAAACAAGATTTTGGATGAACTTATTCTCAAAATTATCCTAAATTACGATTCGTCAACAGACTGCTATTTTTTTGAACAATTTAATAATTTATTAAACTTTTGTGACGTATTTTGCCTCATTTGCGTCAAGGGCGGCTGAAATAACAGGATTATTTATTTTCGCGTGAACTTGCTTAAAAAAACAATAAAAAACACACGGCTTATTTATTTAAATTTCGATTAGTTCCTTCATTAACATTACAAAAGGTTGACTTAATCCACTTCTAAATACATATACGCATTGTACATATAAGTCTATACATATATATGTGTATATATATATATATATATATATATATATATATATATATATATATATATATATATATATATATATATATATATATATATATATATATATATATATATAGACTTATATATATGTAGTCTATATATATATATATATAGACTTATATGTAAAATGTAAGATTTCAATTTCGCATTCCAGTTTTATTGAAAATACTTTTAATATAAAAATTCTTCATCCACTTGCCGGGCGAAAGTATCTACAATCCTTTTATATTACACAACTTTTGCGTCTTATAAACATAAATAAATACTTGTATAAGTTCGTAAGCCCAAGCACAGCAGGATAATATCGCTTGTCGTTTGTAATTTGAGTTCGGCGAGGCTATTGATTTTCGGTTTCGTTTCGAAAGGAGACTGTTTTTCAATTTTATAAAAATAATCATCAAAGATTTATTATCAACCTTGAAATTAGTTAGAAACTCGAACCGAACCGAATATAAACTGAAGTGTGTCGGAGTGAAAAATGAAAATTTTGACTTTACCACGATGAACCTAATGTAAGCGTTGGGTCGCGTATCATGATTGAGTTAGTTAAAAACATCATAGATTCTCCTACCGCAGTTTATTTTGATAAACGACACAAATTAATTGATTTATTTTTTGAGAATAGTCTTAATTCACCTTTAATAAAATAAATGACCAATACCTATGGCGTTTATTGCTGTTTATTTTTATTGAAAAAATAATTGTATTTAAAATTTTGCGTTATTAGAAATAAAATTATACATCATCGAATTTTTTGAATAAATAATATTGATAAGCTCGTGGACACTCAAAGCCCATCAGGAAATATATTCTCACATTATATCCGGTTTCGAACAATGAATTTCCGATCAATGAACAAGTAATTTAAAAACTATTATAGTAAAAGCATAACAATATCGGTAACGCCACTGATCAAAAATGCTTGTTTACATCGATGGCAAACCATCGCGATGATCGAATGACCCTTGAGACCCAGTGCGCCTTAAATTAAGTAGCCCAATACTATATTTTTAATTAGCTCAATGGATATCTGAAAACATATTCAAGAGAGTATACAAACAAAAAGAACATTCAACAACGGCAAGTGTACAAATTTTCTATTCAATATTCATTTTTTTCGGGCGTATTTTCTATAAATTTTATTATTGTTTTCAAAATAAAATTTATAGAAAATATATTAAAAATATATTAAAACCAATAAAGATACCCACGATGTTTTCCGCTGTATTAAAGAATGCCATACAAAGTTGAGCGTATATGTATGTATGTATCATTATATCTACTTCTGTATATTATGTATAATCAAAAAACGGTCGACGACGAGCAGACGAAAGCAATTCCTATTCAAATAAAAAATAAATGATACAAGGGTGTGTTTTCTTATTCTTGTTGTGGCAGTGGCTTTCAACTGGCAGTCCAGAAATGTTCCTACCGGTCCGCGGTTTGGGAATATTTAATGTGAAGAATAAATTTCGTAGTTGAGCTCTGGCATTTTCTCTATGCAAAGTTTATTTATGTAACTACTAGGAATAAGTAAATCAGTTTACGCGGAATAGAAACTCTGCCCTACATAGTAGAGACGTGGATGCCTAAGTATACATTTCTAGTATTATCAACGACCACAATATTATTCCGAGGTTTTTACATATTGAAAACCACTGTCATATCATACATAATGTATTATATTTATATATCTATATTTGGAAGTAATCCTCGTTAAAAGCACTGAAAAATTTTATTCTAGGAATCCAGATTCGTGGACCACATTATTAGTAATAATCTAAAATTTGCCGGTGCCGAATCAATCTTCGGGGACTTTTATTGGCCATAGGCAGGGAGGCTAACGAAGATTGATTGAGATTAATATTGGAAAAGTTTAATTTATGAATGCTTATGGAGATTCATTTCCAATGCAGGAAGAAATCCAGTATCAATACATAAACGGAGAAGGAGGGGGGGGGGGGGGGGGGGGGTAATTAATGGAGACATTTTACATATGTAAGCTTCAATATTTAAAAGAATATTCTGCAAAAAATTGAGCTCGATTTTCAATATTAAATTGTCACATACATATAGTATTTATGATTGTGAAACCTGTATATTTAAGACACCGTTTCAGCTTTTGTCTTTTGTCTCTTAACCGTTTCATCTTTTTTTTAAATAATGTCATGGATGCTGTATTTCATACAATCAGTAAAGAATATCATTAAAAATTAAGAAATCTACATATATTAATTCGAACATTCTTCAAGATTTCTCAAAAATTGAGTTCAGAAACAATTAGTGAAACGGATTTTTCGGGAAGCCAAAGCCTAAAAGAAAATTTGTGTTTCTTCCTCAGTATGATAATGAGTAAGCTTGATTCGGGAAAGCCACTTTAAAATTTGTTGTATTATAAAATCGACGAATTTTGAGGTAAAATGAAAACCCTTTGAAATCTCTCAGCCAATCTGAATTTGTTTTTTTACAAGTCCTCAAATTTAAATAAAAAACTTAAATTAAACTTAATTTAAAAAAAAAAAAATAAAAAACGTATATAAATTTCTTGAGAATCATCAAAATATTAAATATTTTATTGAAAAGTAATAGTTTGAAAGTGTTAATTTTTTTTAAATAATCCCTCATCCATAATATTGATTGATTCAATATAAAATATATACATACATTACATACTCATACATGAGAAATAAGTCTTCTTTTTTGAAAGGATAATTTCCAGAAATATTTCATGTTTTTGAAACTCATTGGTAACTTAGCGAACCACAGTTTAGATGGCTCTGATCATTTATTTTTTGATTGCAGTAATATGTATGTATGTATGTAAGATGTTCGTGAGTCATCAACGCGACGCTTGTTTTGATTCAACTGCTTTATATTTTTATATTTTTTATTGTTATCGCCACAATGTCATGCCGATTCGATCGATCCAGATGCGTGTAACCATTTTGACACGAAATATTATCGTATCATACACATGTACATACATATGTATGTACATATACATATGTACGGTCAAAAGCAAAATGTCACTTTTTCTCGCGAAATATAATTTGGCGATTTTCCGATTGAAAAGTACGTGTCATATATACATATGTATATTATATATGTATATTATATATGTATATTATATATGTATATTATATATGTATATTATATATGTATATTATATATGTATATTATATATGTATATTATATATGTATATTATATATGTATATTATATATGTATATTATATATGTATGTACGTCTTAGACACTTATACGTAATTTGCACTCCCACTTGATTTATTTATATTAGGATTAAAGACGCTTCGCAAAACAACTGCGCGTTTATAAATTCAAAATCGTATGCGCAAATACATATACATATGTATACATACATACATTCGTATGTGCTTAGCGTTAAGGTCACGAAAGGTGTCGAATAATTATACATATGTACATATGTATATACATACATGTATTCAATCTTTTTATATAAGTATGTACATTTGCTGGCGATGATTTTGCAAATATAATAATAGTTTTTCGGTTCCAAATGAGTCGACAATTGCAATACAAACTAATAATTGTACACTTTTTAGGTTGAAATAAAATTTTAAATTTTTTTTAATGCTTTAATTCTATATAGTACAGCCTTAAAAGGAAAAAAATGTAAGACTTTCATTAAAAGGCTTATTAAGTACTTGGAACAAGAAAATGGAAAAAGTGGAGATTATTCTTAGGTTGGCACGTGCAATTAAAATATACTCAAATATGTATATATTCTCGCACAAAAAAATAATACGTTAAATTGGTTCACTAAAGAAGCGTAAAAAAACGAAAATACATAAAATTTAAATATTTTTTAAAATATAGATATTATTTCAAATATGAATTTTTATATACATATTTTAATTTATTTTTTTGCTTACTTAAACTTTTTACATTTTCGTACGGAACCAATTTACCGTGGTTCCAATATGAAATTAAGAGGCATCAAATATCAAATATGGTATCAAAATACAAAGTATTAATATTTCGATTTGTATACATGCATAATACTAGAATTTAGAATATATGGACTATAACTGATTTAATCGTAATTACTCTACCCACTGACTGATCAGCAGACTTCACAGATAACGAAATCACACAGGGAAGAATGGCACGTCACGTGCATGGCTCTCCGCAGTGGGTGGTCTCCTATATTTATTCAAATATGGGATTCACCGTTATCTATCACCGTCAAGCAAGGATAAATACAAGGATAAAATTTTCCCGAAAACACTCCAGACAACAACATTTTGGGCATTCCATGAATATGTCCAAGGCACGGCCCATTTTTTTCGCACGTTTTAAAGTATCAAAAAAAACCATGTACTATGTGCATCGCTGTGTATTTTCGCCCTTAGGCGACCAGGATGCTTTAACCCACAAAAAAAAGTCAATTATTATTGTCAACCTTTTTCTTCTGCTGTCTTGCTTTGCAAGACAAAAATAGTTGACAACAGTCAACCATTTTTTGTGTACAAATAAAACTTGTCCGCCGATTTCTGCTGATCAGTGATCTACCTCTTACTATTCCCTGATACAAATGAACGCTGAATTTCTACGATTCGAAATATCGATATTCTGTATTTTGATACGCACCTCATAATAATACATACACGTGCATCAATTAAAGACACGCGTAATAATTAATTGATTTGTATTTTTGTATGTAACTCACTTTGTAAATAATATATGTATGTGCAATATCTGCACTCAATACATGTACCTATTAAAAATCTTAGAAAACGAACTCATCCGATTTTGAGCTGCCTTCTTGAAAAGAAATAAAGAAATTTCATCACAGACAGATATGTGGGTAGAAAGATTATTATTGAACGATTGCCAATTTTGTAAAGAACAGACTCGACAATTGAGTCAGATGATATCGGCTAGCTCTGACCTCCAGACAGCCTATATATTCAATTAATATCAACCCTATGGGTCAGTTTCGACAAAGATTTTGGGAACATGATCTTAATTTTACTAATGAATCGTATCAACTGATTTGCTGGGGTAATTTAAAATTAGAGTAATATCTATTGTGTATTTATAGTGTAATATATAAAAAAAATCATAAAAATTGTTTTTAAAAAATATATTATACTAGTGGTTTTACCCGGCTTCGCTCGGTATTTGTAATATAAACCGCTTAAACGTAACTAATCTAATAGTAAACATTTTATTAAATTTATTTGAATAATTTTATTTTATATAAATTTATTTGAATAATTTTATTTTATATAAATCTATTTGAATACTCATTTGTTTTTTTTATTAAATTGACTGTCACGAAAAAACAAACATATATACTGTCTTTTTTGAAATTATATGTATACCAGAATCCGGCGCCTGTGCCCCCGGGGACTTCGAATTTAATTTAATCGACAAACATCGAGTCGGCGCCTATGAATCGAAAAAAAAATCGAATTTGTCGTCCATGAACCAACGAACGAAGGTTACATACATACATATATGCAAAGTCTCTTTCAAAATTATATATTAGATATCTACATACATTCATACGTATGTTGCAATAATTGCAAAGGAAATAATTACAAAAAAGTGTATACAAATCATATTTCCGAACTACATATGTACATAAATAGCAATGAAATATATCGACAGAAATAAATCCGAAACGTTTGTTTCATTGTTAAATAATATTACGAGTCCTTAAAGTGAAATTGTACTGCAAACAAAAGGCTCGCCTATGTATATACTGACAAGTTGTTCGTCGTTGAGAAACGGATACGGCAGACAGATTGCTAGTGACTTGTCTGCCTATTTGTCCGGAGACAAATCTCTACCTTTACTTTGATTTTGATCAACACTACGAGTGTAACGGTTCGTGCATTGTTTTCATGTTCTTTGTCTCGTACTAGCCACCATTATCATTCTCCACTGTATGTCACTATGAGACTGTTAAAATATTTAACGTATCATTCGAAATTGACATCTTCGATGTATTGCTTCGAAATGATATATATTCCTTTGTTGCTTTTGTACCTTGCAACTATTGTTGTAAAAATTAACATAACAATATCAATATTTAGCTATTATGCTATTGCTATTGTTATAAAGTTCACGAATTTTACATTTACATATACTTAACTTCATGCTATTGTTACGTACGCCGTGGATTGAGCGAGTTGTACTTAGACCAACGGATATCTGTTATCGGTTAACTAAATGCATGCACTTACTTCCAAAGATTATATCTGGACTCTAAGTGCATTTAGGCTAAACAATGACCGTTATTATTTAGTTCTCAGAATCGATACGGGAAGACCCAATGTCTTGGAAATACATATCCGAATACGTGACTATACAACAGGTAAACAGATTAGGCGTCCTGAGAGATCTACCCTTTATAAGACGGTACGTAGGCGATATAATTCATTCTGGACGGAGCAGTGACAGTGTGTGTAACTCCTTAATCATCAATAAATGCTGTGAAACGACTGTTGGCCTTTTGACTTGGATCCTCCACCCACCCCTACGCAACACTGGTGTCAGAAGTGGGATCCAAGATGGGCCGTGGAACAAAGTCACCAGCGAAGGAAGAGAAGCTACAGCGAAGCCATCCTCGGGAGCTGTAGGAGAGAGTTCGAGCCATGGAGACACGAAACAAAAAAATGCAGTTTTCACTGCAACACACAGAATCGGTCATCACATATTCGGTTGTCGAATTGCAGTTATCACTGCAACTCGACTTTGACATTATCGGCGGTGGCCGCCAAGAAGTCATCGGGATGACGGAAGGAGGTTACGAAACGGGAGGTTTCGTACAAGTGCTGCCGGGAGAGGACATCTTGAGGCGTTGTCAAGGGCAACATCGGAGAGCAGCATCCGGCAATTGCAGAGTCATCCAAAGGGCGACCGGGACGAGTGCAGTTCACCGGTCCACTTACGCCGCAAGTACCAAGAATTGGCGGCTGTTGGGGACGACGATCCACGAGAAAGCATCGTCGTCAGAAGAGGAGCGGAGAGCAGGAATGCGGAGGAGCAAGAATTCATCGGGATGACGGAAGGAGGTTACGAAACGGGAGGTTTCGTACAAGTGCTGCCGGGAGAGGACAACTTGAGGCGTTGTCAAGGGCAACATCGGAGAGCAGCATCCGGCAATTGCAGAGTCATCCAAAGGGTGACCGGGACGAGGGCAGTTCACCGGTCCACTTACGCCGCAAGTACCAAGAATTAGCGGCCGTTGGGGACGACGATCCACGGGAAAGCATCGTCGTCAGAAGAGGAGCGGAGATCGACTACAACTGAGAGATGTCGATTACAAGCCACTATTCCCTTCAACTGTTTGTTGACGGCAGATGTCAACAAACTGGAAAAAAAATCTAATTGGAAACTAGTCGAGTCTAATTGGAAGAGTCGGAAAGTAAACGGATTGAAATGGAATTCAATCGGAACCATGCAACGGCAGAGAGGCACATTTATCAGATCTAAAATATGTGTTTTTAGAGGTTTGTTTATCGAATTGACAACATATTTTTCAGCAAAAACTTGATACTTGATTTACACTTAGTTTGGTTTGCTATTTCACCATAAATAGACAGCAGAAAAAAGCTTGAAAATTGTGCAAATTTATTTAGAAAATTGTGTTTCAATTCGCGAAACTTATCGTGTAATAATAAACATGTAATAATAGTTTCCGGTGCAAAGGGATTGCCTATGTATGGATAGAATTTAAAAAATGTATTTATTTTTCCAAAATACATTTTTGTACATCGCCTGAATAAAATCAATGGTGTTTGCGTTGCTGATCGCTGGCGTGCGCAACGGAATGCAGAGGTGCATGCGCTGCAGACGGCGTCTGCTAGGGGTTAACATCCGAGTAAAATCCTCTGCTCTCCACTTTCCTCATACCCTCTTCCCTATATTCCTGCTCCCCCCCCCCCCCTCTCTCTCTTGGACGACCTCTCCTTTACTTAAATGGGTCACGGCCGTCGCAATGACGCTCTCTTCACGCTAACCGTCATTCAATGGATACGCTTTGGCCTGAAAAAAATACGCTTCGAAAAACAGTTCTGAAACGAAAAAAATGTATAATAAAAAATCGCTCGGTGCAAAAAAGTGCGAGTCACCGACGTGTGGTCGGCCTTCGTGGTGCACTCAGACGGCCCCTGCAAGCTGTAACAAACAGAGTTTCTCATACTGAGTGTCTCTATCCTATTACTGGTCTCGCTTGGCCACGCCAAAGTGGCATGAGTCGACCTTTCTCTCTTTCTTTCTTTTTTTTTTTATTCTATCTCTCACCCATTCCTATAGCGTATGACGTGGGATGAAAGTATCAAGTGGTTTAATTAGAATAGTAAGACTTCGCTCAAAATAGACTCCATGAATATACATATGTACGTATACATGAGTGCGTTCATCAATGAATAAAATGGCGAGAGGGATTATTTTAGTCGTCCGTCTGTTCAAGTGTAAACTTCTATACGCGCGATTCGACTCCAGGCCGTTAAGGGCACTACAGACGCTCTGGAATATCGGAACGGTATGTCTTGCGGCGATCGATGTTGACGCAGACCGTAGCGTGTGTAGGAACATTCACCGTCAGGTCGAAGCGCATTCAGTACGCCGCACGTCGAACCAAATTCTGTTCGTTCACCGCACGGTCTACTACAAGACATACCGCTCCGATATTTCAGAGCATCTGTAGCGCCCTTTACGGAAGTGGTAGCGAAAAGTGAAGCTGCTTATTTAAAGAATATTTTTATCAAAATGTCGATCGCGCACATTCCGGTCTTTTCGTTTCATTCAGTGGCGGCTCGAGCGCGGACACTTGGCCGATAGACGTTAGCCCACTGACTGATGCAGGAATTTTTCAAGGGGGGGGGGGGGGCGATTGAACTGAATTGCCAACTGAATAGTAAAAAGGACATTTTTCAAAAAAAATATTAATATATACGAAAAATTCGAAACGGTATAATAATTAGAAAATTCGGGTATTAATAAAAACAAGTGCCAGTGTAATTTAATAAACTTAGGTTTATAGAAATCATAATTTTTATAGAAATCATAATACATACATATATACTAAATATGCATGCTATTTTTACATACCTCCTTTACGTTTTTGTTTTCTATTCCGTCAACGAGCTACTATGTACTACAGCCTCGCCACTGTGAATTCTTACGAACAGCCACTGTCTCATTCGTGCACTCTAAATTGCGAATTCCCCTTCTAGCCACCCCCGTCTAGTCACATTGTAAAGTCGCAAAAAACAATATCATATATGAGAATCGCATTTTCATTATATGTACCTACATACATACATATATGTATGTATAATTTTTATATTTTCTATAAGTGTACATATTTTAGCTATAGAGAATGTGATATATGTAAGTACATATGGTATTAATTACATATTACTAGTGGTACCGTGTCAATCGTGAAAAGCTACCTTTTAGATACATAATACTAATAATTTTGAGTAAAAATTCTTCGACTTAGAAATTAACATATGCATATATGTAAGTATGTACATCTGTAAATCAAGTTCGGGGTTTATCTAAATGAAGCTCTTTTTTATTTATATTGTAGGTAGATAGTTTTTTTTTTTTTTTAATATTTCGACAGCCGCGCATGCTTTCGTTCTATTATATAATTATTAAAAAATTTCAAAATTCACATATGTACAATAAAGTATTATTAAAAATATTAATTATAATAATACAAACGATGTACCTATATTATACATTTACACAAAGTTTTTGAAATGTCAAAGCTGCGCACCACAGCTTTAACAAAGCCCTTTTAATTGAACGGATTTTACTGTCTACCTACAACTAAACTCATTTGCGGAAAATTCCACCGGACTTAAATTTTGTTTAAAAAACAATTTCCAGTACGATGAAATGTAATTAAAAAGTCGTATTTTTAGCATTTTATATTATAATTGTCATTTTATCTTATACTAGCGGTTTTACCCGGCTTCACTCGGTATTTGTGAATAGCTTAATAAACACGTTGGTCGCGATGCGAAAACATTTGAAATTTTAGCGTTGCAATGACACTCATTCTCGTTTTTCCCGTTTCCGTTCTAGTTTTTGGGCGATTTTTTTTCACAGTAATCTTCGCGGACATGATTACAACAAATCCTGAAAGTTCCATCGTAATCGATTCACTGATTTAGCAGCCCATTCGAAACACACAGACAGATATTCATTTTTTTATATTGGCAGGCTCGGCTCGTGCATAGGAACTGCGACGCTGCAGCACCCCCAGAAAAATTACAAAAAAATCGCATTTATAACTTGTATTTAGATATATTTGACATACTCATTAATAATGATTATGTCAAATATCTAATCATTCTTATTTAAATTATATTCACAAGTTATAAATGTATACAAATGTGATTTTTTTGTATTTTTTCTGGGGGTGCTGCAGCGCCGCAGTTCCTATGCACGAGCCGCGCCTGTATATAGGTATCTAGATATTTTAATCTAAAAAAAATTATATTCAACGATGTCGATATCATATAAGCTTTGATTACAAACCTTACATACAAAGTCTCTTTCGAAATTATATATTAGATTTTATTGTATTTATATTACGTTTAAATTTAATGTATGTACTTCAAAAAGTATTGAAATAATCTTTGAAATTGAAAAAAATACATTCAAATCTCAACAATGCTTTAATTATTTTAAGAAAAATCACCCAAGAAGGCTTGCTCCGACGAATACTTGGACTTAAATTTCTCCTTTGAAAGTCCTTTACGCGTGTTATGAATCGAGTTTGTACAACTGTGTGTGAGTTTTACAATTGTTTATGGTCGTTATCTGGCCGTTAGTAGGCCGAGTATTATTGCGGCAAAGAGGTCAGTGCTTCACAACGACGAGCGTGGGCAGACCAACTTACGGTATGGGTCTCATATTATATGTGCATAGTTATTAGTTTCAAAGTGCGTCTTTAATGTAATTTTTTAAGTTAGTTAACTGTGTATGTATGAACATACATAGTTCCATGCAGCTTAGAGCTGCATGGAACTGTGTGATGTGTGATCACAGATCTCAACAAGTGTTTCGATTGTCGTTGTCGCTGTTATTTTAGTCTCCACTTTGTATGTAGTTCTGACCCATATGATGCATCGAACCCACATGCCAACCAGATCGACGCATCCCATCCTTTTTTATTATATAACTAGTGTAGGGCCCGTTGATTTCAACGGGTGGTTTCGAAAAGAAATTGAAACTCGAATAAAAATAAAGTTAAAGATATGGAATCGACTGGTTTCGGAAAGACAAAGGCACAAAAAAATGAAAAATATGAAAAAAATGAAAAAAAATTTTTTTTTCGACTGTCGACGAAAGCCGAAGTCGATTGTCGATTGTCGACGAAAGCCGAAGATACGCGAATGATTGGTTCCCCATACTTGTAAAGGGTAATCGAATATTATGTACGTAATTTAGAGCATTTTTTCTATCGTGACCGTAGTCTAATGGTTAGCGTGAATGTTCTGAGCCCATGGACTGTTCTGAGCCCCTTCGGCGGACGAATGCGCTGAAACGGGATCCTTTTGTCAATTTCTATTGCGGGATCCTTTTTTTTTGCTGTCTAGAGAGCAAAAAATTTATATTTCTATAATACTTTTGAGCGAAACGGTGTCTTTGGATTCTCATTAATCAATCAAAACTTATCATAATCGAACCAAATAAACTTCAAAAGGTGAATATTGAGCGTTTATGTTTTAAAAAAATAATAAAAATTTAAAACTATTCTACAAAATGTAGATATATGCAAAAAATCCACTTTTTTCAAAAATTTCGTTGAGACAAATTGATTGGTTGGAGGCACAGGACATTGCTTAATATTTTTGCGAAAATTTTCGTTTTTCGCCCCGTATATATATATTTTGACTGTTGACATTTAAAGGTTTTTTTTAATAATTTTTAATATTAATTGTTCATAGCATGAATGTTGTCACCGGTAAGACAATAGAATTTTGCTCCATTGTCAGTAGGCTTATGAGGTGCATCAAATTTACTGTGCTATGATGCGAGAACCCTTTGATTAAATGCATTGTGTGAGAGCCCTTTGATTAACTGCATGGAGCGAGAACCCTCCGATTAACTGCATAGTGTGAGATTATTCTAGTACTGGAATATGTGCTGTATCCAAAGCATCGTCCACAAAACGTTTGGATGCCTGACAATGCGTAGATATCACAATGTACACCGAATCCATTGTCTCTGGATTACACAAACACACATATGTATGTATATATACAGATGTACAATGAATAATTAATCCTCGTATTTTGTTTTATTAAAAATTCGTGATTATAGGTACAATATTATTGAAAAACAACCTTTTACTAGGTGTGGCGGAAATAATTAGGCAATTAGAATTTTGAAAATAAACACTTAAATTAAAAAGTAAACATTCACTAGCTAAATAAATAGAATAGTACTATGCTACATAATCATTTTTACAAGGTTTATATTATTTGAAGATCATCTCACTCGAGTGAGCTCATCGCATTGTCGAGTGTCATTCATAATAATTTTACTCAGCTTACGTATTGTCTGAATTCTGTTGAATTTCCTTTTGGATATTATCCTCCAACTCCTGGATTGTTTAAGGTTGGTGAACATTTAGGGCGAAAACACGCAATTGGTAAGTGTTTTTTTTTTTAATACTTTTAAACATGCGAAAAAAACGCAGCACTACTAGCCCATACTAGATCTTTCGGTGATATTTTATGTGATTGTTAGCGGTGAATCCCATATTTAGAAATGTAGGAGAAACTTGTCGGTTACATATGGATATGTATACACGTGCTACTTCCCCAACATATGTATTCTGCACGTGCCCAGCGGGAAGCCAAGTACACGTGACGTCCCACACCACTCAGTGTGTTGTCGCCCTTATGCAATTTCTCCTTCAAATAGTCCCACGACAAGAAATTCCACTTTAATAAATCAGGTAAACGTGGAGGCCAGACAATGTCTTCGAAATTATGTTCATTGAATATTTCTCGGACGACTATCTACATATGTACTACATACTACGATTATCTCTACGACTATCGCTACGACTATCTCTACAACTATCTCTATCATTGTCTCTACAACTATATCTACGTTAGAACTAAATCTATCCTGTTAGAACAAAACCATTCCATAACGAAAAAAATATATAAAGAAATTCAAAAAAATCCAAAGATTATGCCGAGAAAAGTATATAAAAATATCCAACATCATGCTGAGGTTTAGAGCACATACACATATTAATTTTCAAGTCACTAAACGTCTGAATGCTTTCGCCCTACTCTGTATTAATATAAAGATAACTGAAATGCCAAAATGTATAGAATTCCGCGAACTTCCATACTCTCTCACAGCAATTGCGTGTGTATATATATGTATATGTACATATGTAAGCATGTTTATGACTACATTTTGTTTTTTGTTTCTTCTATGTATATGTATATTTCTAAAACATACAGATAAATAACGAACGCATATATATATATATATATATATATATATATATATATATATATATATATATATATATATATATACATTTCTTATTTTGTTTATTTTTTGTCAGTATTTCACGTTTGATAAGACGACTGGATCAGTGACCCGACAAACATCGTACGATCTTCGTAAGATCGATGATATGACCCGAAAAATATAAAACAATACATCCTTATCTTTCAGACCGAATGAGGAAGTTTAGTAAATACGATACGGGGCTTCAAATATACGCTCGGAAAGTTTGTGCGAATTTTCACCATATCCAGGATGTATTTACATATGTATATATATAGGTAGTTCGGTATGATGCAACTTGCAGGATGCAACGAACGATGAAAATTGCGCAGGAATGAAGTAATTGGACTTCCAGCAAATATTGTTCGTCTTGAGCAACCACCTGGGGATGCGAGATTACTTGGGAATGCGAGATTAAATTGTTCACATACTATACTCGACGAGTATGTATGTATGTGTATGTGTTATATATAACTTACATTAAGTTTTACCTGGTAATATATATCAGCTTGCTATGAACTTATCAAACCCCGTCTACGTCGAAATTACAAACGATACCTTGAGATGGTACGTTTACCAAATTTGGTGATCCTAAGGTTTTAAACGAAAAACACGAATTTTGGATTTTCATCGATGAACCTAGTGGAAAACTTTCGTCGTATCAAGTGAGCTTTAAATAATAAAAAAATCATCGATTTTAAAAAATGTCTTATGCCTCCAACCAATCGCTTTGTCTCGGAAATTTGTTTTAAAAATTATTTTTATTAATATTTTTACTATTTAAAAAAAATAAACACTCAATATTCACATATTTAAGTTTATTTGAGCCGAATATGATAAGTTTTTATTTATTAACGAGAATTAAAAGTAACCGTTTAGCTCGAAAGTCCCCACACAAAACGCACTGCGCTCGCAATGGGTGTTTATATTGGGGAAGCCTCTTTCTCACTAAATCATTTTTTTTCGTGTTTCCATAATTATTTTGGAATCAAAAGTCGTTGAGAGCTTCCTTTAGTATATACCTTCAATCTGAACACAAAAATTTTTGAAAAACATTTAGAATTTCAAGAAATGTAACGAGGCCAAAATAACCTGTTTTGACGTGAAACATGTCATTTTGCGTTAACAAAGGTCATTTTGGACTCATATTTCATGGAGTTTGTAAATTTGTTGGGTATTTTTTCTGTTCAAATTAAAGTTTTATACCCAAGGTAGCTTTCAATAACTTTTTATTTTCAAAATAAACACGGGAACATGATATGGTTGACGATTTAGTGAAAAAAAATCCTTCTACCATACAAACACCCATTGAGAGCGCGGCAAGCTTTGTATGCAGAATCTCGTCGATTTTTAATTCTCGTTAATAAATAAAAACGTATCATATTTGACTCAAATAAACTTAAACAGGTAAATATTGAGTGTTTATTTGTTTTTTAAATACATAATAAAAATTCAAAACTATTCTCATAAAAGAGATAGGTATATGAAAAAACCTACTGAAATTTTTTGCCAAGGTTGGGGGACAGGATATTGTTTAAATTTTTTTTTATTTAATGTTCCCTTGATACGACGAAAGTTTGCCACTAGGTCCATTGATTTTATGTAGAAGATTTTCCATGTGGCGTTATACTGGCAATTCTCGTTATATTGAACTTGCAGGTACCTATATATAGGTATATTAAATTGATTCGTTATAATAAAATTATTAAATACTGAAAGCAGTTGTTTGCAGTCATTTTATTCATGACCGTACATATGTATGTTTGTACTCGGTCTCCCTCACGGGCCCGATTGTGGTCATCGAGTGTTAGAACGAGAGTCTGCTCACAATATTTTGAATACAACATTTTGGGTCTACGTGACGAGACAGAATGTGAAACGCAAATATCCGAAGGCAAAGATCGAAAATCGAAAGACCTTAAGTCGAAAGATCAAAAAAAAAAGAGTGCATGGTAAACGGTACATACTCACTTAATTTGCGCGAGCAGGATACAACAGGAACAAGAGGAACATGCTTTTCCTCCCGTCTTCTGCGCGAGCAGGGTACAATAGGAACAAGAGGAACATGCTTTTCCTCTCGTATTCTGCGCGCGCACATTAATACGGGAGGAAAAGCCTGTTCCTCTTGTTCCTGTTGTATCCTGCTCGCGCAAATTAAGTGAGTATGTACCGTTTACCATGCACCCTTTTTTTTGATCTTTCGACTTAAGATCTTTCGATTTTCGATCTTTGCCTTCCGATATTTGCGTTTTCGGTAATTTAACATTCCGGCTCGTCACGTAAACCCAGATATTATATATACAATATTATACAAATCAAATGATTGTCGGTGTGTCAATTATGACTCACTATTGCCGGATGGGTGCTGAAAATTACAGAATAGTGAATTGTTGGCAAAAAGAACATCTTGCTGTCTGGCAGCCGCCCCATCTGAACAAAGTCGCTATATTTGGCCGAGGGATTTGAACCGGCATCCGGTGCGGATCTTATTAGAATAAGCCCAGACACGCCAGAGACCACATGTTCTGGAAAACGCTGGGGATGAACCGAAAATCTCTCACCATTTTATATTCGTACATGTGTATAAATCGAATGGTTTAGTCACTAGTTCAGTGTGCGTATTCCGAGCTACAAAACTGACTAATATGAAATTCGTGACAGTGTGCGTTGACGGGCTGGAATCACGGACGTGGCCATATTGAATGTTAAACGAATTAAATTAAATCAGTCGACATCGTGTCTTGTCTTTAAAGCGCAATGGTGATATGTCTAACAGATATCTACAATTAACCAGGACTTTGTTTTAAAGAATACAATAAGTAATGTAAAACGATAATTCTTCATATTATAATTTTACTTCAGTTAAATAACCGTCTCTCAATATTGTAAGTTTCTTTGATTTTATTTTCTACTAAAAAATTTCTTATTTCGACATTTTAAATGCGCATTTTATTAAATGCACATTTATCGTAAGCATTTCATAAAATTTGTGTAAATTAAAAAATATATTAAATCATTTAAAATTTAAATGTGTACGATTTAAAAAAAAAAATTAATTTCAAATTTAAAAAGCCAGAGTGGAAAAGTTTAAAGAAAAAATAGCAATAGAAAAAAATGATTAGATTATACAACAAAAGAACACATAAAAAAATGTTTCTGTATATAATACTTGTAGATATATAAAAATAAAATTAAACATATGACTTAAACTCTTTAATAAATAAATAAAAAATAATTAAAAAAGACTCCGTTGTTTTACGATTAGGTTAGCATTTTAATATCAAATGCGGTTACTTTTAAAACAGGAAAATAAAAAGCAACCTAAAATGAATGAAATGCGCATTAACGCATCCTATATGCGCATCTCGCATACATACAAGATATTCACTTTTGCCACGCTCTCAAGAGTTATAATTAGAGGTACGATAGTCACAGTGCTATCCATTGTTCGGCAAACCTTTAACAATGCATTTACAACCTTTGAACAATACACGCCCCCCTCAGGCTCCGGTGACTAGTTATAATGACCAGGCAACATATTTTTCATTTGTCATATCATTTTTAATTGTTAAATGATTGAAACATTTTCTAAATTTTATACTACAAACAAAATAGTGCTCAATGTAACATAAATATATTTATTTAATGCGAAATACATTTTATTCTAATGCGCAAATGATTCGTTTTAAGGAGAAAAGTTATATTTCTAAATTCACCGTTAAATCGTACCCTTTTCATATTCATGTTTCAACTCGTCTTTAAATTTGTAAATTCTGCAATTCATCTTTTAAAGATATTTTTTGAACAAGTCCACCAAATCTGGATTGACACATGGTGTTACAAAGAGGGGGGGGGGGCGTACCAACGGCACGTGCTTTTTTAAAAATAGTTTTGGACGTAAAAACAAAACGCTTGCACGCCTGATCTATGCCAGGCCAAAAGTCACTGCCCTGGAGTGTTTTCGGTGATATATTTTCCTTGATTAACAGTGATCGATAACGGTGATTTCCATAATTGAATAAATGTAGGAGAAACCTGTAGAAAAGTGTAGTAGAAATAATAAGATTGTACAAATAAGCAGTGACATAAGACACGACCATTCACAGCTGGAGTCACCTAGGCATACCGTGCCGTACGATTCTGTGTCGGCGTCTTTACTCTCGCTAAACCACTGGGATTGGCCGATTAATGTATTTTATAGTCTCTTTTATATTCATTTGAGTGTAATGCTATTGTACTAAGTACATATGCACATAAATATGTATATACTTTATTTTCTATCCCCCCGTGTTTTTAAGTCGGGACTGCAGTCTGATTTTTATAAAAGATCCTGTTTTTTAATCAGCATTCAGTATAAAATATACAGGGCAGTAACTCGTTTATTATGTCTGCTTCTTTTGAACGCAAAAATATTCATACATGTATTGTACATTGGAGTGGCTCTCACTTATCCCGATATAATCGGTTTTTTTTGGTATTATAATTTGTATAAGTGTCATGTAAATACAAATTGAAAAGACTAACGTAAAATTCAAAGGGAATTTATTTTAAGTATTTGCAAGGCAAATAATCTCGGTACATTTAGATAGGATTGAGATATTATTTTTTAAATTGTATGCAAAATCGACTATTGAAATTTCACGAGTTCACTCATTCATCAACCAAAATACTTTTTTTTTTCCTCTTTTATAACATAAAACTCACTGAAATATTATATAAAAATCATTTTATCATTGATATAATATTTGAATCAAATAAATCCTGAGCCTTTATGAATGTATGTAAATATTGAAAATATGTATATCGAAAAATTGAAAATCGAGGAAAGGGTAGGCCAGTTTATATGATTTTATTCTGATGTGTTTGGTTTAAAGAGAAAATCACATGAAACACGAGAAGCTGTTGAAATAAGTGAAGCCACACAAGTGTGACACTTTGACACCTAGTCTACCGCCTTCTGTGATTAATCGGCTTCGACATGGCTCAAGTGTTCTGCTCTTGCTACGAGTACGTCATTTACAATGTACATATAAGCCGTGAGAGGTGTCTTTCCACTGGTTTTTTTTTTTGGTTTGTAGAGAGTATCCAATGATTAAAAAAATGGGTGTTATAAACTTGTCTGTGGTTTATTTTAGATAATGAAGCAATAAAAGGATGTGGTGTCTTTTAATAAAGTGACTTTTCAGGAGGATTATACCATATCGGCGTTATGTTAGAGGGGAGCAAATTCAATAAAGAATGTGATTCGGTGGGTAAAATATATTCATATTTATTATGAATTGAAGCTGTCTCAGTGATATATTAAAAATGTGACGAGCAGCAACGGCTAACCGGTCTGAATTTGATGGATCTCACGTAATTCGCAAGTCAACTCTTATCGAGATTTTTTCCCTAGACTTTGACTTTTACTCAATTGATGTATGTACATATGTACGGTAATTGGATTATTAGTCACTTCACTATCGCCCGAAAACCAATTTTTGCCAAGAAAATCGCGAATACGGAATATTTGGCACTCGAGCTCTCGTTAGTATGATAGTTATCGTTAGTATGATGGACTTTTCGCCTGCCAGATGTTCTGTTATAGAGATTTTAATGACTTTTGGGCGAGCGCTTTGTGACCAATAATCACCGAACCGTATAGTGCATAGTATAATTTATAACACATTTTCTGATATAAATTTCACGAAAATATTATATTTCTAATTATTTAATAATTATTCGATTGCTGGAATATATTCCATCTGGTACCACTACCAACTACCGTTAAAGTTGAAGTGTATGGCAAATTACATTGCAATTGGTCAAAATAAACTACAACTGAAATACATCTAATATATAATTTCGAAAGAGACTTTGCATATACATATGTACCTTCGTTCGTTGGTTCGTAGACGACACATTCGATTTTTTTTTTTCGATTCATAGGCGCTGATTTGATTTTTTTCGATTGAAAGGATTAAATTAAATTGTTATAAAATCTGCTTATGGCCGACGGGTCGATTGCAAATAACTTAAATAAAAAAAAAAAGGATTCGAATGTATGTATCAAATCCTAATATGTACATATATGTATGTATTTGGATTTGATTGTCATAAGCCGCAAACATTATATTTTCCTGTCAACCGAATGATTTCATTCATGTATTGAATAAATGTTTGTGCTCAGATCAAATGCACTTGCACTCTCAGTTCCACCTCTGGATTTCAGAACGTTAGTACAAACTTTCCATCGAATGAGCTGTCGCTAATTTCAATAATTGCAGATTTGGGTCCCTTTGATAGATGCTGAGTGGAATTTACGAGTACCTAAGTGGCATTATTACTAGTCACCGGAGCCTGAGGGGGCCGTGTATTGTTCAAAGGTTGTAAATGCATTGTTAAAGGTTTGCCGAACAATGGATAGCACTGTGACTATCCTACCTCTAATGATGAGACCGTTGCGAGTTGGAAGCCCCTGGTGCGGATGCATTCTTCGGGCCGGTTCTCCAGTCCGTTATCCGGAATATTTGAGAATATGCGGCCAAGCCAGGTTATTGTTGTCGGTTGTTGTGGCGACAGCTGCCCAAGCGGCCCAGGTAAACCGGCCCAATGCGCTTTCGCGCAGGTAACTTGCCGCCGCTTTGATTTACGTCAAAAACCTCAAAAAGAAAACAAATATTATCGCGACACATTTTTCCTCCTTTTCATACCCATTCCGCATTCCATCGCGTAATCTAACCTAGGTATTTCGGTATGTTGACCATATTTTAGGACAATTCTACAAGCGCAAATACACTATCAGCAATGTGCGCTAGGTGTAAAATAATATCTTGGGCTTTGACAGTTCTGATGTGTTTACGAATACTTTGGAATTCAATAATGCACTAATGTTTGCTAGGCATGAGAAAATTGCGGTAATGAGTATCGTATTACGATATCTCTAAGAATGTGTTCATAACAAAAAAAAAATGAGACGCCAACTCAATTTACTAGTCGAGTGACGTTTTCACTAAAACTTAACCTCTCCATCTAGCTTGGTACCAACTTATAGTTGAGGTATATTTACAGTTGTAATATATTTTGACCACTTTGAATGAAATTCGCCATATGAATCAACTGACGTGGATTAGACAGAATATATTCCAACTAGTCAAAATGTATTACAACTCAAAATTCACCAACTATTACGCTAGTTGGAAACAGGTTAGAGGGAATGTATTCCAACTAGTAAAAATATATTGCAACTGGAAGACACACTTCAACTGCTACATATACATACACGCATACAGAATATGCTGTTCCAATCACCAACTGATCCATACATATTTAAAGTTTTATCGACGTATAATCTAAAAAATTCACTCTGCGTATTGACGATAGATCGATTATGTATTTCACTGAGACGAGATTTTGGTGTATTCTTCAATATTGCAGAGATATGTAATGCAAATAATTGAATATATGAGTAAAATGATAAGGAATGAAGATGAAACCAAACGATGCGAATTCTAAAGAATTTGCTAATGCAACATTATCATACATACTCGTAATACGAGATACACTTTCCCACACTATCGAATACTTATTTAGAGAGATTAAGAAGGAATTGTGGAGAATATACATATTACAGCACACACACACTATTGATTTTTGAGAAACATTTGATTTTGCTTTTTTATTATTACTAAATTATGTTCACAATACATCTTATATATATTTTAATAGCTACTGATCTACTGATCATTTTCTATTTTACAATTTTAATTTAATTTTGTTAGTAATTATAGTATTATATTATTCTAATGTTAATGTACAGCATACTAGGAAAAAGAGCTCAAAAACATATTTACAATTCTTATAAATGCTCATAATACATCTAATACATAATATTAATTAAATACTTCTCTAAAGTTGATGACCTAAAGCAGATTGTGTTTAGGTAATCTGTGTTTATACCTGAAGGGTATAGACATTCTGTTGTAATCAGTTAATCACTGAGACTTTTCACAAGTGTGTTAGTATGGTTATTAGTAGAGGTAGGACCGGAAGCGCGCCGTCTATTGTTCCATTATTGTAAATGCTTTGTAAAAAAGGTTCGGCAAACCTTTAGCAATGCATTTACAACATGTGAACAATGGACAGCGCGCTCTGGGTCCGCTCTTTAGTTATTAGTGATTCTGTCATATAATCTACTGGTTAGTTTGGTAGTAATGTTTGTAATTGAGAAACATTTAAAAGACAATCTTTCTTCATAATATCGCTCAAATGTTTGTACGTAGATTTACTTTATTATTTATATTGACATTCGGGGAATCTAATGTTTAAAAATGAATTGAATTGAAACTAAGCCTAAATATTACAGTACTTCCAAATAAATAAGTCATTCTGTTAAATACTGTAGCGTGTACTAAAAAGAGCCGTCGGTTAAGTGCAATCGGATTAGGCTGAGGCGCATCCCTGACACTGTGCGACCGTTATAATTGGATTCGAGGATTATCTGCAGACTAAGTGCAAGTAGGCTAAATGGCTAAAAAAGGCAATGGCCACCGAATTGGCGTAGTAGCGGCACTCGATCGCATTCCCGTGGAGTTCTCAGAAGTGACCGATAGCGTGGGACTGAGTGTCGTGAGAATACATATCCGGGTACATGCCTAAACAATAGGGAAGTAAGCGGACGTCGAAGATGCCCTGAGAGACCTTTCCTTTATAAGGAGGTACTTAGGCGATATAAAGACATTCTGGACGGAGCACTGGCAGTGCGTGTATCTCCTTAATCATCAATAAATGCTGTGAAACGACTTTGGTCTTTTACTTGGATCCTCCACCCACCCCTACGCAACAATACTAATAGTTTTACCCGGCTTCACACGGTATTTGTCATAAAAACCTTAAACATGGCTAATCTGATTAGCTTATCACGCTTGAACGTGGCTAATCTGATTGTAAATATTCGTTTGTTTTTTTATTAAATTTAATTGAACCAATTTGACGCAAACCTTACATACATATATACATATGTAGGTACATACTTATATACATACAAAGTCTCTTTCGAAATTATATATTAGATATAAGATATAGTTAAACAGTAAAAAATCACAATCAATAGAAAAAACATGTAACTATAGATTCCAGCACTCAATTTTAGCACGACAATACTACATTTTGAGTTCAAGACTGCAATAATAAAAAAAAATTGCTCATTTTTTAAACGCTCATATGTCATAAACGAGAGCAAAACCAACACAAATTATTGTAATATTCATATTCAGTGTTGCTCAATGTAATTTAAAATTGATTCCTGCTTCGTATGTGAACATGTTTTGATTAAGAAGCGTGTCCATTTTTTTATATGACGTCTTCCAAGTAACAGCAAACTTAAGAACAAATCAATATCCTCAATGAAGTATGTGTTTATGTAGGAAATATGTACATACGTATGCGGTGTGACAAATTGCAAAATACGCAATTTCCCAGTGGTTTTAAGATTTGCATGCGATGCACGAATATATAAATCCACATGTGAATATGCACATATTTACATATAAATATACACACTTCCAGTCTAAATTTTGAGGTCTCACTAGTCTCGTGAAATATTCATTGCCAAGTAATTATAGTTAACATTTTAATAATTGTACACATTTTAATAATTGTGCATATTTTAATAATTCAATGCGGAACACTTTATATGCGTATCGGGAAGGTAGCCAGCTGTACATATGTATGTATGTATGCAAATGATTACATTCATTATGCTACACCAATTTAGAAAATCGCCATAGACTTTACTATTGCTGGTTAGTTAGGAAATACATACATATATATACATATAATAGATGTACACACGACTCGTTATATTCGATAGTGGCATAAGTCCATTTTTCTTCATTTAGAGAAATATTTCGCAAAAAATTAAATATTACGTTTTACATACGTTTAACAATATTTGAAAAAACTGGTGGCCTGTAATCGTTTATTCTGCTTTTAAAGATTCTGGACATATCGAATTAAATGAAGTGATAACAATTTGTGTTTTTGGTAAAACTAAAAAAAATTTATAAACGTCCGTGACAAAATTTTGGACATTATATGCATTTTTATATAAATTTACTAATAATAAATAAATAATAAAGATATTCTAAGAAATTCTTATAATCGGAATGAAAAGTTTTGCTTTTATATTGATTGACCTGTTCAGATTTTTTATTGGTTCAATAAGCGTCGCGCAGTTCCGTTGTATGTACAACAAAATAAACTTTGAACTGTTGCATACATATGTACTTCAAGTGCAACATCGTTTTTCCCGTAGCAAAATGTCTACATATTATAAACTTGGGGAATTTTAATGTACATTTTTTGAGTGGAAAAATATACAATATGTATTCATTCATTATGATGTACATTTATTCAATGCTAAATACGCAATTTTTAATATTACATAATATAAAATTCATGTATGCAATACATAGAAATATATACATACCGTACTATTCATTTTTATTATGTAATGATATGTATATATTCATATACATATGTACAAATTTCACTTTTTGTCTCTCTTCAAGTAACATTTTTATTTGCAAATATGTACGATGTTTTATGTATCTTACATGTATTTTAGAAAGATGTTGAAAAAATACGCAAATACGATGTTTTATGCATCTCACATGTATTTTTTTAGAATAATGTTGAATAAAGCATTGATATACATCAAGGGAATTATTTTTCTCTGGAAATGGTCTCGGAAATTCGGAATATTTGTAGTAATATGGAAAATCTCCAGTAATCTCAGATATGTAAATAAATATGAAGATATTATATATTCATTGTACATTTTATATTGAAAAGAAAAAAAAGAATATTTATACATTCGTCTATTTATATAATATTTATATATACATATACGTCTCTATTTTGAAACGAATTTTGTTTTTTTTTTATTTTTATTGCTTATAATTAATTATTTAGCGAATTTTAAAGGTTAAACATATGCTTTTTTTACACATTTTTTCCGTAATATAATATTATATTATGAGTTAATTTCGAAAATTTTTCAGATTACCAAATCACAATCAATAAAAATACATTCATATGTACATCAGACTATTGATTACAATACTAACTTTTGGCACAGCAATATTGAATTTTAAGTAAATACTCCAAAAGCCAAAACTCATTTAATACATAATTTCGAAAGAGACTTTGTAAGTATGTATGTAATGTTGGTTGGTAACATCGAAAACAAATCAATGTTTCTATGACGACGATTCGATATATATTTTTTTCGATTCAAATAAATTTAATAAAAAAGCAAATGAATATTTACTTTTAGATTCGCCATGATTAAGCTGTTTATATTACAAAAACTGAGCGAAGCCAAGTAAAATAACTAGTATTTCATAAATGAGAGAACACCAACAAAAACATTGTCATATTCGAATTCAGTGGTTCGAATTTAGTAAAGATTGATAAATCTCCGTCGATAATTACTTTATTTATGTACGTAGTAACAATGAATGAAGTATTGTGATCATGCGATAATTCGAACCCGAGATTTTGACTGATTCGAACTCAGAATCGATCACTGATCACGTTTTCATGATCTAGAAAAAATGTGTGTGTGTGTCAGCTCACGCTCCCGTAACCGGCATGTGTGAACGTGTATGTATGTATGTTTAATTTTGTTTTGTGACCTTCTTATATTCCTCAAATAAATAAACAAAGTGTCACATCCGAATTTTTACTTTATCTATGTTTTTTTGTTGTTACTTATAAAATTAATCTTAATTAGTATATCTCTTGGAAATATTATAATGTTATACAATGCCTGAATTTCTCTCGGATATGTATATTTATTTTGTCGCCAACTTATAAAGTTTACAATGTATTATAAAAATCTCGTGAATTTATTATCATTTTATTGCTGAAAATTGGCACGGATCATATGAAATTGCCCCTTTTTTACGCTTTCATGCGCATATGTTCAATCTCTAGTTCATGGTCCTAAAACGGTTCATTTAATTTTATCTTCATCATGAATGTACTTTTTCAAAACATATTTATTACATATCTTTTTATTATTTATTTTTTTAATAAACTATGACTTAATAATGCATTTTTCTATGTATATGATAAAGTATATAACTCGGGCTTAATATAAATAGACAGGCTGTCAAGTTCATATGCAAATAGGGTAAATTGACGTTGAAAATTGAATAAAAGAGCGAACACCTATAATTCTATACATATTCAAGTGAGTCAAGTCTAGGTGCGAAAAGGTTTTATAAACACATCTCCATGACACGAGTAAATCGATAAATCAATTAAACCACAGTGTGACGTTCACGTCAGTGGTAGGAGGCGCAACTTCAACGAGTAAACAACGCGTGAATTATCAGGTTGACTTAATTGACATTGACACTCTCAGTTGAAGACACCAGTCTGCCTCTGTATTTGTATTGAGTTGGGTAAATGTATTTGTAAATAGTTAAGTAGAGCTAAGTAAATAGTTAAATAGTACTAATTGATGTTTTGACGTAGGATTGAGTCTGTTACCTATGTATGTATGTATCGTACGTATTTACATACATATGTACATACATAGATCACTCTGCCCGAAGAAAATAAAAGATCTTCGATCAATGCGTTTTGCCAGTGATGACGTATGGATTTGAAACTTGGACATATGTTCGCGATGGTATGTCCACGATGGTTTCTTTAAAAAATAAGCGTCCAAAAACGGGAACGGAAACGGGAAAAAAACGGGAATGAGTGGCATTGCAACGCAATAATTTCGAATGTTGCCGCGTCGCCACCTGCGTTGTAAAGGGTAAAATAAACAAACAATTGAATAATTTCGCCTGCGTTTTTCCGAAAAATAATCATTACTGTAATTTAATTTGATTATTAAGTACTAGTGGTTTTACCCGGCTTCGATCGGTATTTGTAATATAAACCGCTTTAACACGGCTAATCTAATAGTGAACGTTTTATTTAATTTATTTGAATATTCATTTGTTCGATGACGTCATAGATTTACGAACCAATAATACTTACAAAGTCTCTTGCGAAATTATATATTAGACTAGTTGTTTTATCCGGCTTCGCTCAGTATTCGTCATATAAACAGCTTAAACATGGCGAATTTAATAGTAAATATTCATTTGTTTTTTTGTTATTAAATTTATTGGAATTGAAAAAAAATAATATTCAACCAATCGAATCATCGTCATAGAAACTTTGTTTTGTTTTCGAAGTTCCCAACCAAAAATACTTATATACATACTTATATACATCAACGGGAACGGGAATTGCGTGCGTTACTGCAACCATGCCGGGTTCAACTATGTAGTAATAAATAAATACTAAATACTAAATACTAAATATATTAGTGCAAAAAATGGCGTCTTTTAAATCTACATATACATAGGTATAAGCAGTGGTGTAGTGCTAAATAAAAAAGAACCAGGTCGGTGTTTAATTTTTACGACTCCCCGCTTTTTTTCTTACTAAAAAAAATCCTAATATTGGTAGTTCAAATATTTATAAAAAAAAATCAAATAATAATTAACAAATATTCTTACTTGTTGAAATTATGATGTATTTTCTTATATTTTATAAAAACTTCCATAATGCATCCTCTTCAATATCTTTGATTTTGCAAAACCCGTGTGAACAGCAACATTTCTTTTTAACAATGCTAAAACCGTTTACATGTGTATACATATACATACATACATATGTCAAAAATTTTAACATGTGAATTTAGAGATGACTATTCATTTAAGCTGAGTTTCCTCATTTTGTCTATACTCAAGTGCGTATGGTCAATAGCTCAAAGAATGTTTTCTTTCGAAGTTTTGGGTGGTTTTAGTTAAAAAAGCCAATAAATTTCATTAAACGTCTTTTAAGTTTGGACTATTCGATTGTGGTCATCGAGTGTTAGAACGAGAGTCTGTTCACAATATGTATTTGGAATACAAAATTTAAGTCAAAATATTTTTTAATTGTACTCGAAAAACAATTTTTATATCAATCAAAGTGCCAGGGCTGCGACCTGGTCCGACTACACCACTGGGTACACGTGTAAGTATGTGTATCCAAGTTTAGCAATGGCATTTATACTGTTGAATGGAGCAAGAGTGACATTTCATAGCAATAGTAATTACGTAGTTGACCTGGTGATTCGTCACTTTGTTTTAATATTTCGGTATTGTATTAAATTATATTTTTAAACTTTGAATACACTGGTCGTTTTGCCGTCTCCTATCGTGAAGTCTTCAGACGAACTCCCCCTCCATATCCCAGAGGTCACTCGCCTCCCAATTCAGGAACCATTGACCTCACGCATATTACTGGTTCATTCACTTAAAAATCAATCATAGTATACCATTGCGCGGGACGAGTTTTTCACGCGCGTAAAAAAAATCCACATATGCATGTTACGTTATATTATATGCATGTGTATGCACATATGCATATTCAGCTCAATTCGGACCAACGGATTTTCGTTTACATATAAAACACGGAAATCTAAATTGACTCTTTCTTCGAGTGATTCTGCAATGTGTTTGCATAATACATAATACATGTGCATATAGAATACCCACAGTGCGCCAGTTTATTTATGTATGTATGTATGTATGTATTTATGCACCTTATTCGAGCAGACGACATGTTAATAAAACTGACCTGTAGCTGTGGATTGTTTACATTAGGTTTACATTGTGCAAAAGAACGATTTTTTCTGATAATAACAAACCAACAAAACAAATTGAGTCGTGAAATTTGATATTTGCTCGTTAGATGTACAATACATATATACATACATAAATCCAATTTGGTGCTTGGGCTATTCTCGATTCAGATTGTGGTGGTGGTGGGGATCGGGATTCAATTAAAAGGTCAATTGTAAATGGTTAATAAACATTCAAAACGTTGACTTCGTAACTTAACGCAAAGTGAATTGGAATTCATTTATAATTTTTAAATTAAATTAATTTAATTTCGTTTTGTTCTCTAGTTTCGGCTTGGTAATAGGTCTTCCCCGTCATTGTTGGACAGTTGGGATTTTTATTTTATATTATATGCATGTATGCACATATGCATATTCAGCTCAATTCGGACCAACGGATTTTCGTTTACATATAAAACACGGAAATCTAAATTGACTCTTTCTTCGAGTGATTCTGCAATGTGTTTGCATAATACATAATACATGTGCATATAGAATACCCACAGTGCGCCAGTTTATTTATGTATGTATGTATGTATGTATTTATGCACCTTATTCGAGCAGACGACATGTTAATAAAACTGACCTGTAGCTGTGGATTGTTTACATTAGGTTTACATTGTGCAAAAGAACGATTTTTTCTGATAATAACAAACCAACAAAACAAATTGAGTCGTGAAATTTGATATTTGCTCGTTAGATGTACAATACATATATACATACATAAATCCAATTTGGTGCTTGGGCTATTCTCGATTCAGATTGTGGTGGTGGTGGGGATCGGGATTCAATTAAAAGGTCAATTGTAAATGGTTAATAAACATTCAAAACGTTGACTTCGTAACTTAACGCAAAGTGAATTGGAATTCATTTATAATTTTTAAATTAAATTAATTTAATTTCGTTTTGTTCTCTAGTTTCGGCTTGGTAATAGGTCTTCCCCGTCATTGTTGGACAGTTGGGATTTTTATTTTATATTATATGCATGTATGCACATATGCATATTCAGCTCAATTCGGACCAACGGATTTTCGTTTACATATAAAACACGGAAATCTAAATTGACTCTTTCTTCGAGTGATTCTGCAATGTGTTTGCATAATACATAATACATGTGCATATAGAATACCCACAGTGCGCCAGTTTATTTATGTATGTATGTATGTATGTATTTATGCACCTTATTCGAGCAGACGACATGTTAATAAAACTGACCTGTAGCTGTGGATTGTTTACATTAGGTTTACATTGTGCAAAAGAACGATTTTTTCTGATAATAACAAACCAACAAAACAAATTGAGTCTTGAAATTTGATATTTGCTCGTTAGATGTACAATACATATATACATACATAAATCCAATTTGGTGCTTGGGCTATTCTCGATTCAGATTGTGGTGGTGGTGGGGATCGGGATTCAATTAAAAGGTCAATTGTAAATGGTTAATAAACATTCAAAACGTTGACTTCGTAACGTAACGCAAAGTGAATTGGAATTAATTTATAATTTTTAAATTAAATTAATTTAATTTCGTTTTGTTCTCTAGTTTCGGCTTGGTAATAGGTCTTCCCCGTCATTGTTGGACAGTTGGGATTTTTTGTTCCTAATAATTATGTGCGTGGTAGTTATCATCATTTGATGGTTTTACCTCCTGCCCGCACAGTGCTTTATCGGATGGTTCATATTCGAAGAGGTATCCGACTTCTCGATTAAATCGTTGCTGCTGTGCCTGAATGAAATTTTTTCCACCTCAGGGAGCGTAGGTTATTGGATGTGATTTTAGCCCATCTGTCTGGTAGTATGTGATGCATGAGTGGAATTTTGATTTTATCTCTTCCATTTGGGCCTCGCAGGGATGTTTTGTATTTCCAGATGGTTCTCGAACATACATATAGGGCGAAAACACGCAGCGATGCACGTGGCACGTGGTTTTTTTTTAGATACTTTAAACATGCAAAGAAATGGGCCGTGCCTTGCACATATTCATGGAATATCCAGCACGCCCCGCCCCAAAATGACACTCTGGGGTGCTTTCGGTAAAATTTTATCCTTGTATTTATCCTAGCATGACAGTGATCGATAGCGGTGTATCCCATATTTGAAGAAATGTAGGAGACCGCCCACAGCGGGGAGCCAAACACACGATGTTCCGTTCATCGCTGTGTTTTCGCCTGAAAGAAAGATGTGACGTCCCATACTACTCGTTGTGTTTTCGCCTCGTATTATTCTATGAAATAAAGATTAGATTTTTTCAAAAGGGAGGCCTAGTAGCAATAAGTTTTTATACAACTATATTGAATTAAAGCATTGTGTGAACAGTCATCAATGATGACAATGATGATGAAAATTGCGAACATAGAAAACCATGCACACGAAGAAACCGCACATTGAAATTATCAATCACTAATGGGTACAGTTTCAGGGCAATGCCACACATGTATATGTATTTCCACACGTAATATGTGTTTTCCAGACATTAAGAACGTGCTTAAATAGGATTTGTAAAATACTTGTTCAAAAAAATACATGTGTGTTATGTATAAATATGACAATGAACAATGAACAATGAACTGCGCAAAATTGGTCCGCTCTTTAGTCATCAGCATGTTATCTCGGTAAGGAGTATTTTACAAATCCTATTTAAGCACGTTCTAAATGTTTTGAAAACAAGCATTACGTGTGGAAGTACATATATGTACGTGGTATTGCCCTGAAACTGTACCCATTATTGATAATTTCAATGTGCAGTTTCTTCGTGTGCATGTTCGCAATTTTCAATTCACAGATTTTTCACTCCTTATCTTTTATAATAGTGTTTTCGTACATATTGATGCTGACTATTGATGCAAAAATTCCCAAATATCTAATATGTACATGAGGTATTACACATACATATGTATATATGTATGTATGTGTATACAAATATGTAAATGCCATTTTAAAAAGTAAATTAAAGTATACATACATATATATGTACTTTAACTTTACGTCGCAATATTTTTTTTTTACAATCAAGATCTCATTTCGGGAAACGAATATTTTATGGCGAAGAGAAAAAGCTCAAAAAAATAAGCGTTGCGGGAGGGAAACTCTAATTTTAAAATTTTAATTGCGACTGAGAAAAATGTAAAGAATTCTTTCAGAAAAGTCTTTTATGTAAGACCAACTTTGCAAATAATATTTTACAATCAGTATATGTATATGTACATACAATGTATGTATGCATATGATATACTATACAATATAAAATATATTAATGTATATATATATATATATATATATATATATATATATATATATATATATATATATATATATATATATATATTTTTTTTTTTTTTTTTTTAATATTAAAATAAATCAAACAAGTCACAAGTCAACTATGGTGATTGTTAATTTCACTTTTATTATATGTACACATATGTACATAGATGCAAATTTTAATGTGTACATTTAGCACATACATATATGTATATATTGAAAACATTCGAAAAATGCCCCTTAGACAAGATATTATGGAAATAAACAATTTTTATAATTCATTATTTGAAGTTATTCAAAGTCCTAGCTAAATTCTGGGAAATTGGAAATACATATTTATCACAAAGCTTATGATCCTTTTTATCAAGTTGTCAAATAAATTTAAGCAATGTATTGAGCTCTGATGTTTTTTCTTTTCTTTTTTGGTACCCATTTCCTGGACTTTTAGACGGCCGTTTTTGCTCTCATTGTACTCGTTTTTCTGCTTCCCGCTTTTACTACTACATATAGCACTGTTCTTTATTTTTAAATCATCATTTTCATCTCTTCGCCATACACCATTGGTCTACCGAAGTTTTACCAATCTATTAGCGCTTATCTTGCACAACTAACATCCACTGTGCTACATTTTGTATGTACATACATTTACGTTTTTTCTTCTACACTGACTCAGGTAATGATTTATGTAAATCATCAACACAACATAAATTTCTGTTAATATTTAACATTTTTTTTGTTTATGAATAGTTGAATAATTTAATACATATATACTTGGATTTTGTTAACTTTAATTGTTACAAAAATTGCCTTGAAATTGCAGCTATTCAAACGAATCAGGCTCATTCAAACGAATCTTCATTTTTCATTTTTATTAGGATTTCAGGCCTCGTCGCTTGTTAGTCTCATCTCTAATGTCAGTAATGAGAAAAGGACAAATATAAAAACACCGTGTCCCAAATATACTTATACATATTGGTTATTGATGCATCATTATTTGTAATTCAATATTTAGATACATTTTACATACAAGTAAAAAAAATAAATACAATTAAAATCCGATTCGGAATCGCTCGATATTTTAACGACTCATATTCCGGCCAAAAAGCCCCCACTCTACAGCCCTGATTGATTATTATACCCAAGAATTTCTTTTTCGACCTCTTCTTTTCATTCACAACAAACATCGAGTTAGAATTATTCACGCATAACGGTATAAACGATATAATGAAGCATTCCTCTGTTCCATGTCTAATTTTAACATCTATTCGTCATCACTGGCAAAATAAGTCATATAGTTGGCGTTGTCATTTAACATTTTACAAGTCGAGGCTACAAATCCCGACCGAAATAGGAAAGTAATAAATTTAGCGATAATTATTAGTAAGTATTAGCAGCCGTCGCTGGTAAGATTCAAACAGATAAATTCAAATTGCCAGAATTTCCTAATTTTATCTAACTTTTTGTTGAGATGGTTGTCTACATAATCGTTCCCTTCCTTCAAATTATTCTGTGTCTATAGAGTACTGCATATATGTATGTGTATATGCGCATAAAAACGTACATGCCTGTAAATGAAGTGATGAAAGAAATGCCATCAGAGGAATGTTTTTATTAAAGAAAAAGAGATGCCATCAAACAATATAAAATCTTCCGAAGATTGTGAAAAAAAAAATGTTATTGGAAAAGCGGTATGTAAAAAATTCACACGGAAAAGAAAACTTGCAAAATTGCATTCATAAAAAATGGCTATTTCAATTTTTCTATAACGTCAATAATAAATTACAAAATAATAATATTAAATAATGGTTTTTCCCAACACTCGCCTATTCGTATTTGGTTGAAGATTTTACTTCCCGAAGAGTTTCTTTATGTTGCTCAATGTGTTGGTAAAATTCAGCACATTAGTATGTACATATGTACGAGTATATCATTTTGGATTGAATAATTGAAGTAATTCCGATTTTTATTTATTTATTTTTGGAAAATTTTAAAGTTTAAATATTTAAATACCTATATTTCCAAGGTGCCATTAATTATTTTCAATTAAAATATATTTCATTACATTGATTGAGGACTTTCCGGGAAAAACTGCATATTTCATAAAATGAAAATTTTACAAGAGAGCAAAAATCCATTTATCTTTCGTAATAATACGAAAACACTTTATTTAATACATTTTGTGTATGAAAATACAATATACATTAAGAAAAGGGCAAAAAAATAATTAAAAACAAATTATACCATAAGGAGTTATAAAACACATGCACGTGTAACGTTGGAGGCCGATTTTGTTGGAAAAACAACATGTAATCAACATTGTTGTTTATCCTTCAAAAATGCTTGGACACGTGCTATTTTTCCAAAAGCGGTTGTTTTTAAAAACCTCTTCTTACTTCGGTAACGATTTTTACTGTTATGTGGTGAATATCTTACAACCTATGTACATATGTATGTACTTATATTACTCTTTATTCCTGCTTGTTGTTTGATCTCGATTCTTGGAGCGCACGTTTAATTGATATTTTCCTTTAAGGTTATTTATGAGACTTTCAAAATCTTTATTGGTTTAGCTGTATTTTTGTCTCATGATTCGTGTTACCCTCAAATTTGTATTATCCCTCTTAATCCTACCCGACCATTTGTCGATACACTCTAGGGATACATACATATATCAAATACTAAAATTATCTTACGCATGAATGCCACTGTTAATCACCAGTTGTTTTACCAAACTGTGATTGGTTGAAATTGTTACCCTTGCACATGTTAAATATATTGAAAACCACTTGCGATTGAACTGCCTAATTAGTAATTTGTGATTGAACTGTTTAATAAGTAGCTAGTACTTGTGATTTAAATACGTAAATATAAGCTTATAACTGTAACTAATAATTTGTATTATAATTCGAGACTTGTATAGTGAATCTCAAAACATGTCAGCATAGATCTCGTAAATATAAACTGCTTTGGGAAATATATGAGAATATCAAAATTATGTTTTAAATTATTATAATTTCCTACTCGTCCCCGTAACATTACAAACCTCTTCTTATTTGACGATTATTTTATGTGACGTTTTTTTTACATAAAATAAAATAATCTAATAAAAAGTGAGCATGTATGTAGTTAGCTAAAAGCTCCCCACGCTGAAAATTTTGTCAAGATTTCTAGAATCACTTAGAAATCCAATATAAAGCAGGTATAAAATTTGTAGCTAATCCAAACAAGCCAGTATTTATAAACAATGACACGGATTATACGACCCATGTTCAATGCATTTTTTTCAATGCTACCTGGAAATGCTTAGCGGATAGTATTCTTGTTTACTTTGTACATGCTCAAAATAAAATCTATAAAAAACGCCTTTCGGCGTATTTCAGGCCCATAGGCTTGCTGGCAAAACGCCGATTGGCGTTAGTCAGCATTCAAAGGGTTAAGGAATATAATTCATTTTATTTTATTTAAATTGGTACACATACAGAATAAAATTTAAAATTTAAAAGTTTTTAACTCGGAATTAAAAAAATCTGTAACATAAACTATAAATAAAAAGTCGATGTCTGGATCAGACAGTCTGGTACACACTGCAGCAATATTCAACGATGAACTGTAGAAGCAAACAACATTAGCCGTTTGCTTCTACAGACTTCCTTAATAAATTAATACCAAAACTGTTTGACGATTCTAAAGTTGCCACACAATATTCTTCGGTCAAAACTAAACAACTTTATTGATTAATCAAGTTTTGCACCTCATTCAGTTGATTTCATTCGTAATGAACTTCAAAATTGCTCACTTTATAGTATTAGCACCGATTCTAGTAACCACAGAAATCAAAAAATATTTCCGTTTGTAATAGAAGATTTTTCCAAAACAGGAATAAATGTAAAATTGTTAAAATTGGGGAGTTCAAGGGGGGAAACTTCAGATATGGTCGTCAATTTTTATATACAAACGATAAAGGATTTGAAAATAGATTTTGAAAATGCGTTGGATTTGGGGGCGACAAAGAAATGGAAGTAATAATGTGTACAATAAATTTAAAATAGAAATTGGAGCAGACATTGAAGGAATCGGATGCCATGCTCACATTTTACATAATACATTACAAACTGCGCTGACCAATTATCGTGTGACATTGATCAAATATTTTTTAAAATATTTAATTATTTTGCTATTTACACCGTCAGAACAGAAAGACTAAAAGAGTTATGTGATTTTTCTAATATTGACTATAAAAATCTACTCTCACAGAACCTACTACCAGGAATAGAACGCACTTTAAAGCTTTAAAAGCTTTTTTTTAGCTGAAGAAAAAGCACCTTTTTTCAACTTTCATCGATATATATATATATATATATATATATATATATATATATATATATATATATATATATATATATATATATATATATATATATATATATATATATATATATATATATATATATATATATATATATATATTGAGTGAATGTATATATTAAGTGAATGCGACAATATATATCAGTATATATATTGAGTGAATGCGACAGATGCGCTTCGACCAGATAAAACGTATTTTAAATTGACAAAATCGAGGTCTCGTATTCTCTTATTTTCTCCTACGAAACTGGACTAATTAAAAAAAAAAATCATCGATATGAGAAAGATATTTTCTGTGCAACTATGCGCGTATTTTTTTTTAAATCGACCGTTAAGTAAGGACGCTGGAGTCTTTTCGTGGGTGTAAAAAAGAGGCGATTTTATAGATGTTTGGCGGCTCCTAGCTCCTATAAAAAATAACTAATCAAAAAAATAAAACCATAGATACAACCCAATGGTGGATATCCATAGCATATTAAAAATAATTTCTCTAGTGCCATAATTGAGGAAGGGAGAAGTCTAATACGTTTGTATGGACAAGGCGCTGGTGTTCAGCCCTCTTAATAAAAAATTACCACTAACACGAGACCCATGTGAAATATAAAGGATGTATGTAATAATAAAAATAGAAAAGTCAACGATTTTTTTTTGGGGAGGGGGTGTCCCGGTTTGACTTGCATGAAATCTGACAATAAATGGCGCAGAATTGTCTCTAAATGATCTATTATTTCGACTTTCATTTCTTTCGGCCGCCTGTGTGCGCAGCCACACATTTGTACATATGGTAGGCGCGGCCTGACTGTATATATCCGGCTTGAAAAAAATCGACAATTACATATAGGCAGGTCGAAATTGAGTGTCGCGCGCCAGCACGCACATCGGCGCGTTGTTTATGATTTGGAGCGCGCGCGTAAGTTGCGGAAGCGCTGCAAGCCGTGGGGCGCGGGGGGAGGGGGCGGGGGCGGCCTGAGGGGAACGGAGCGGCAGGGGACAGGGGTAGCAAGTGGTGCGCGACTGCTGCCGCGCGTCATTCGGCGTGCCGCGCTCCTGGCAGTCGGTCGTCGTGAGCGCTTTCCGTCCCGGTAGCAAGTCGCGCGCATCGCATCGATCGATCCGATCGCGTTCCGCACGGGGAGAGGGGAGGCCGCCCGCTCCCCGCCTCGCGCACCCCCCGCGCGCGCACACACGCACACCACCTGGCGGTGGTATGCCGCAAGGGCGCGGCGCCGCATTAAATGGCGGACGAGACGCCACCCGGACACGTGACCCCCTCCCTACACCACTCGCGTTCAATGTACGTATTTCGACTTGCGCGCGCGCGCGCTTTTCTCAAACCCCCCCCCCCCCACTACACCACCCTTTCGTAATTTCATCACGTACGCATTCATAGATCGGTCGGATATCGCGGAAGCTGTACGTCGTAGGCGTGGCGCTCGCGCGCTCTTGTTTACGTGCTCTCCCTCTCGCTCTGTCCCTCTCTCGCTCTACGAACGGAACGGAACGGCGCGGCGTGGTCTAACCTTTCCGGCGCGTTATTTTCGGCGGCACGTGAGCGGTGTTGTGTTGCCTCTTCCTGCATCCACGTGGCGTCCGGGAAGAAGCTGCGATCTTCCGTCGCCATGTTTGACGACGGGCATCCTTCCAGAAACGTCGCGGCATCCCATCAACAGGTTACCACTCTCTCTTTCTCTCTCTATCTCTCCCTCCCTCCCTCTACCCTCTCTTCGGAGGGGATGCACCCGGTCGAACCCCAACGGACTCGGATCGCTCAGGGGAAGGGGGGGGGGCACGAGCACGCCGCTTACGTCACGTTCTGTGGGCGCGTCCCGTGCGTCCATGACGCGTCTCAAACGCATTGCACAAAAGCCGCGTCTCGATTTATTCCCTTCTGCGAAAATTGCTTGCGATCCTATCTAAACATTTGTTTATATTTATGTGTCAACAGGTCCCGTTCCCTACAAGTCTAGAGAGAGCCCCCGACTGAATGCTTCCGGAGGGGAGCGAACTTCGGGTCAAGAAAGTCAGGTGAGCCTACTATATATATATGTAATATACTATGTGTACAAGTTTGTCTTACGATTTCATAGCGCGCGTCTATAGTGTGTATTTTTAGCATTTTGTATTGTATGTAATACATGGAGATGGCTAGGCGGCGTTGCGATTATAAGTAGGTGGGGGAGGGGATTTTTCAATATATATATATATATATATATACATGTGTGTGTATATGTGACCAGTTGGCGTCTCTCCCGGTCCCCGTGCGTGTATATTTGCGTTTGTGTTTCTATTTTAGCGGGTTGTCGGCTGTAAACAAGCGGGAGAGGAAAGAGATGCGTGACCCGGCCGCGCGGCGCCACTGGTAAGTAGGGAGGGTGCGCGCGCGCGCGCGCGCACTCACGCACGCATATATACTCTCTCTCTCGCTCACTCACTCACTCACTCACTCGGCACTAATTACTATGTGTTGTTGACGCCACGAATACATTCCAAAAAAAAAAAGATGAAGAAGACATGAGAATCATGCAAGACATGTAAAACCATCATATCGTGCTTTGACGAGAATCACAAGCTTTGGAAATATCACAAACACGTGTTATCCACATGCTTTGAGTAAGTCGAGAATTGGCTAGGAGGCATTGATTTTGCTCAATAGAAGCGATGGACATGAACAAGCTGGAGGTCGCATCGATAAACCGTGGGAAACGCTTTGGAACGTTCTAGGCTTGTGATGTGCCAGCAAGATTCGAACTGGGAGAAATACCATTCTCGACGATAAAATACAGAACATGTTTAAATGCGACAATTGCGCATTTGTTTTATATCAATTTTTTTTCACAAACGCTTGAACTGATAATTCCGATAAGTGTTTCGTAAAAAGCGTGGCTTTTTTTTTCTGTCTGGGTGTACCGACGCGTGGGAATGTCATTCAATTTAATACTTCGACCGAATGCGTCGAGATGATTCAGGAGTCGGTTGGTCGCGAGGACATGACTCATGTTCGCCGACTCATGTTGAATTTGATCATGACTCCTTCAACTTTCGCTCTTTTACGAGTATGCGGGCCGTGGCGTGAAAATGTACCACGTGTGGCCCCGACCGGTCTTTCACGAGATGTTTTATTTAATTCGATTTTAAAGGGTGAAAAAATCAATACTTTTCGTGCCGCGATGGACTTTGCACCAAGCTGATAAAATTCCAATCTTCGAAAAAAAATGTTGACTAAACGTAGTAAAATGATATTTGTTACTCAATTAAAAAAAAAATATATATATATTGCGTTCATATTTGCGAGATTTTATAGACGGGTACGATTTTATCAAAATCGGTTTGTTTAATTACGATTGCTTTCAATTTCAACGATCCGTGGTGAATTAAATGAACCACTGTGTTGATTCGTTTTGGTTATGCTGATATTTCCGATAATTAAATGTATTGAAATTGGCCATACCACAACACCCAACTGGGTGAACGATGGTTGGAATGCGGCTCTGATTTCCGTTATACCTGCTTATCTAGTATGTAGAAACACAGGTGTCGTCATGCGTGTCGTTAAGTTTACGTTAGCTTTGCAATGTGCCATTTTTTTCATCTTGATCTAACAAAGTATGTTGTTTTTATGGGGAGGGGGGGCTATTGAACTTTGAAATTATAACAATTTTTAGAATTTGATTATTGATATTTTAAATTGAGACATTTTCAACGATTTCTAAGAATGTGAGCTTTAAAATCCCACGTCCACCCTTACTTTAATATTTGCGGCTCTTCCATTTACGTCGTAGCTGAGAATGAATTCGGGATAAATTAACAGAATACGATCATAGTTTTTAGTCCCGAAATCGAAAGCTAATCAATGATTCTGAAGAACCGGATATATTTTTTACTACGAACGCGAGCGAAGCTATTCAATTATGAACGAGTGGAAAATGCGTAGATAATTACACTGAGCAACAAAAAAAATTACCAGAGCGGAGACTAACCAATCATTACTAACTTCGACCCACTGAATTCGAATATGATAATGATTTTTGTTGGTTGGTGAGCGTTTAAAAAAATGCGCGTTTTTTTTTTACAGTTTTTTGGCTTTTGCGGTCTTTAACTCGAAATCTAGTATTGCTGTGCTCAAAGCGAGTATTGGAATCAATAATCAGATGTTTTTCCTATTGATTTTTTTCTTATATCTCGTAAACGATCACCAACCAACAAAAATCATTATCATAGTCGAATTCAGTGGGTCAAATTTAGTAAAGATTGGTTAGTCTCCGCTCTGGTAACTCAAAAACGTGATTTTTTGTTGCTCAGTGTTATCGACCCTGATGCTCTGTACTCCATGACTTTTTCACGTGGTTTTCTTGTGAAGCATTTTTTGGTATACCTACATACAACTAGTATTTCTCTGCTAATGCGGGAATCATACCGTCCAACTTTCTAGGCTGACTAGATAGATACAATCAGAGTAGTTCGTCTCAGATTTTGTCATTATAATTACGCCTATTCTAAATTCATCAAACCAGTCGATTCATAACTGAGTATATCCGAGTTTATACAAGTTATAAATTTTCCCTGAAAATTTCGTATAAGCCCCGAAGCGGAGTGTAATGAAAGTGGTCAATGTTGAACAACTACGCAGTGGGTCTTGGAAGGCTGCTTTGGATTGATTTCGAGTCGAACGGTCTTTTTCGTCCAGATTGCCTCCGCCTCTGGTGACTATGGAGTGGGATTGTTTTCATTGGTGCAGTTGCACGCGTTAGTTGCAGTGCACTGCAACCGACTCGATTCGGGGTCGACGCCCCCGCTTGTGCCTCTTCTGGGGAATGCGGCCCCCTCCCTTTTCAACGTCAGTGCGATGAACCTCAACACCCACCCACCCACCCCCACTCATCCACTTCGCAAGGCCACCATACCGCGCACTGACCTAGTCCTTCCGCAGACGCTGAACTGCAGTGTCCATCGCAAATTTCGAGATCCCACCTTTCACCGTTTTTCATACGACGAATTGCATCGGAAGAAATTCTGTGTCATCCGGAGGAATTCAACGTTCTCTTTAGTCATTCATCGCCTCATGCGACGTATAGACCAATGCCTTCAACCTTCTCACATCTGCGAAAAATCACTATTTTTATGGTATTTCCGGTCGACTTCGGCTGAAATTCTGGTAAAAATGGAAGCATTTCTTAATATTCTTGTAAGGGCGGTTTCAGACTAGCGTATTTTTCTGCGCGTATATCGTCGTTTCGGCATACGCGCTTACACGCGCGCTACATTTCGCGCTTCAAAAAACCGGACTCGCGTACACGGGCTTATTCCAGCGTGTTCGCTCCAACCGGTAGTGGTGATTTAGTATCAACATGGATAATACGAGCTTATAAGCGCGTCTACGCTCGTACGAGTTGCGCGTATGGAAAACGACGCGCCTATACGCGCCTACATGCAATTCAAAAAACGAGATTATACGCGCGTATAAAACGCTAGTCTGAAACCGCCCTAAGTAGTCGTCCCAAAGAGATTAGCTTCTTCTTGAACATCTTGTCTCGGTGTATAAAAAAACCTCTTAAGAAATATTGCGTGCGTTCATAAAACTCAATATATCCCCCCATATATGTATGTACCCAAACTTATTTTCCTTACATAGAACAAGAGTGTCATAAACCGTTTTATATTTTCTCAGATTAGATGTTGAAAAAACCTTTCCTCTCAATAGTCATGTAACTTCTGCACGGAGGATATTGCTATTGCAATTCTAAACGTGAAAATCCTGGAGTATATAGCTCAACTACGACTACAGTTTATTTCAATTTTTAGTCCACTGGAAAGCTTTTGCGCATTGGTGATTGAAAATCATTATTTTAACCCATTCTGGTAATTTCGGGGATTTTGTTACGTCAGTGCAGACATTCGGTATGGATTCTCTTCAGTTGAAATTTACTTGGCTCGCCTTCATATCCATATCGATATTTTGGACTTGCGTCATATTATTTCTCGAAATTAACCGAATCGATTCATCCAAACATCCCGTCGTCTGTCCTATCCGGTAGACACATTATGGGAAAACTCCACAATTTATTAACTGACACTACCCAATGTAGAAACTCTTAAATTGGTCGGAATCTATAGAGCATTTTATCGAATTTATAAGCCAAATTTTACTACTTGTAACTTTTACAACCTTAACAAGAGACCTTTAGCATTAGTTATGTTTTAAGTCAAGCTCAAGATTTTCATAGACAGAGTTTCCGAGTATTATTCGAAGTTATCATGCGTGGTCATTACGTATTGTCCAGAATTTTGTCCGCAAAAGAATTATGAATGACGCGAAAGAATTTCCTAAATTTTGTCTATCGAAATTTAGGACTTCAGGACCGCGAGACATAAAAGTGTACATATGCAAAAAAATATGACGGGAAGCTTTTGCGAAATTTCGCTGTATGTATTTTTCAACTGTTTGTGCGATTACCAGTCCATTTAAATTTACACAGTCCCTTTCCTCATTCAACCAAATTGTCTTCCGTCCGGATGTAATCCATTTATTTTTCAATGTATTCAAGCGATGTGTAACAATTTTGCGGACGTTTCCATTTATCACGCTATTTCTTAAATTGTCTAAATTGAAATTATTCGCTTTGCAGTTTATGTATTTTTTTGTGTCATCTCCACCCCCCTTTTGTCTAATGTTGGATATATACTGTTGGTGACGATGGATGTTAAAATCGATAAACCGAATATTCGCAAACAACGCTAAAATGACAAGTGTTATTAATGTGAGATTGTTTAGTGAAAGTATTATTAATGGCCTTTGGTTGGTGATGTTATTATTGTGCTGTAAAAGTGAACTAGTGATATTTGGATATGAGTCAAACTGGAAACGAGCAAGGTAAGAAAAGTTTTTCATTTCATTATTGTAATGCGAATAAGAATAGAAAAAAAAGGCGAAACTAAATCAGATCAGCGAACCCTTGTCACTTCTTGTGCAAATGGGGGAAAGTGCCGAGATGGCTCTATTTGTTTACGGATCATCACAAGACATGGTGTTTTAGCGGATTCAATTATAAATATGACATTTGAAATAGGCTTTGATGTATTATTCATCAACTTATTTACTTATTAAATTGTGTTTGATCTTCAAACACATCAAACAACACCATAAAGGAGGTCAAATAACACGTATATTATTCTTAAAGATATATTCACACAGTCGCAATAATTATCCATTTACTCTTAGAATTAATTACATTTAGTTTAATATAATTTCATACAATTCGTGCATGAAATAATATGATTAAAGATTTATTCTATCAAAGGGGTTAACATTTATGTGCGCCCTTTAGATATTATCTAATATATAATTTCGAAAGAGACTTTGTATGTACATATGTAACCATTGTTGGTTCGTAAATCCGTGACGTCATCGAACAAATAAATATTCAAATAAATTTACTATGTATTTAGATTGGCCATGTTTTAGCGGTTTATATTACAAATACCGAGCGAAGCGGGGTAAAACCACCAGTTAAATATGAATGGAATATAAAAATCTTTAAATACTAATTAGTAAAATTTTATTGAAATAATTGCCAATAAAAAAGAGATTAAGAAATAGAAATGTCTCGTCTCAATACAATTAATACTGGTAAATACGAACAAAGATTTTTATGCTTAAATACTTTAAATATTTGAAAACGTTATGATCCATGAATGTGTATGTAGTTATGAAATTACATAACTAACCGAATCCGAGGAAATCCTTCATTGTATCCGAATCTTTAGAATAAGATTCTTCTTGAAAAAGAAAACTACACGGATTTGATCTTAATTCACTTCACCGTTTTTTGTTGTTTTTTCACTCATTCTTCACACTGAAAAAAAATCATCTTCGGCGCGCAGACCCTTTGAAAAAGTAAGATATGTGGAGAGTATTACACACATTTGTAGTTGGGATATTTAAGTAAAGGCGAAGCTCTTGAATGGTTATTTGACCTATAGAAAGATTATCTCCATTCTAAAGATTAAAATAATTGGATGATTGTCGAACATTTGGATAAGCTCTAATTACAAGGAAAAAACGAACATTTGTATGAAGCTCTGTGCTATATTTGTATTTAGATAAGAATATATTATGCGCTTTCAAATTGATGCAAATGTGGTAGGTCAATTTATTTGATTAGGGTATTTTCATTTTCTAATAAACAGGGGTCAGATACATGTGGGTGCTTGCTATGGTCACAAAAATGGCTCAGCGAGACATTTCGCGGTCCTAACTTGGTAAATGGTTTTTATTTTTCGGGAATTATTATAATTTATAAAATATATATTTTTTTAAACAAGAATTGAACATTATCTTGGTTGTAATTATTAGTACCAAATCAATGAACATCTAATTTTAGCGTTGAATATTTTCTATGAACCACGAGTAACAAAATTCTTCCTCTGGCTAATATAAAAAATGTGCCAAGCACTCCTTTAGATTGATAGTGGAAGAAGAGAACGTTGTTATATTTACTCAAGTCTTTAAATTCTATAAAATGTGTTACCAATACGATCCATACGTCAATAAAAGTTATCCTGCTTCAAAAACAGAGCCACGTTCAAAAACCCTATCTAAACATTGAATGTTATTAGTAGAGGTAGGATAGTCACAGTGCTATCCATTGTTCCATTGTTGTAAATCCTTAGTAAAAAAGGTTCGGCAAACCTTTAACAATGCATTAACAACCTTTGAACAATACGCGGCACCTTCTGGGTCCGGTGACTAGTTATTAGTACAAAGATACATAGTCAACTATTCTATAAATGATGATTCAGCAAAATGGCGTAAAGACGCAGACACACCGAATCGTACAGTACGCCATGTCTAGGTAGACTCCTGCTGTTATGGGCGTATCCTCTTGTCAGTGTTAATTCGTATAATGAAACTTATTATTCCACAAGTTATCTCCACGTTTCTTCAAACATTGGAATCACTGTCAAACTATCACCGAAAACAGGGGGTGAGTTTTGGCCTGTATGGCTATAGCATAGATCAGACGTGCTAGCGTTTTTTACGTGTGCAAATTGCAATAGGGCTTTATGCTCTGTATTATGTTGTCTTACAATTTCATTACCTATCTTTTCCCCTAACTGCTTTTTCCGTTATCTCGCGGAACAGATCTAGCGTGTTATTGGAGGGTCGACTGTACGTACACACATAATATATCTTGTGTACAAAATATATGATTATCATTTGATCAATGTCGAATTTGCGACTGACTGCAAACCTGTTGACAAACGCTGATCCATCATATATGAGAGAGGTTCGTGTGTGGATGATTTTCTGCGGTAGCCGGCTACCGCTATGGCAATAACCCGGATGGCAATTGGCGCATGCGAATCTATCAACGTATTTCGCTCCACTAATTCGCTTGATGCTATGAATTCTATTACCAATTCCAGCCAATTAACAGATCGATGGGGAAGGCATCTCCGGTTGTAGCCAGCAGTCGGATATTTTTACTGCGGTGCAATCACAACTAGAGATTTTTCGTGATTACGAGCTAAAAATTCGATCTTAGGATAGTATTCGGTGCCTGTTATATGCGTATGTTTGGGAAGTCGCACGTGTATGCATATCCATATGCAATTGACAAGTTTTTCCTACATTTCATCAAATATGGGATTCACCATTTCGATCATTGTCAAGCAAGGATAAAATATCACCGAAAAAACTACAGGGGGTGGTTTTTTGGGACTGTTTAGTGTATATTAGAAATATCTAAAAAAAACACGTACCACGTCCCACTCAGTGTGTTTTTGCCCTAAGTAACAAAACTCATTGACCATCATTTGTTTATTCATACTTGGAGAAAAACAGCATAGCCGATGGGTCCAATTTTTTTTATATTTTACCATGATTCCATTACGGGTTTTACCCCATGTCCAGCTATTTCATCGCGAGGACAACTCAAATTTCATGCAAATATATATTTTATCCACAATATTAATCATTAATTTTTTTGTTGACTACTTTTTGAAATGTACATACATATATTTGGAGCAATGATTTTTTCAATCATATACAATATGTAGTTACTCTTTTTTAATAAAATTAATCGAAAACTTTCTAGCTTTCTTTTAACAACAAGACGATAAATTACATATTTTGTTCGAAAGATTTTATTGTCGTATAATTTAATTAAAAAGAGTTGCTTGAAATCTGTCGGCGCACTGGTAGTAGGATGAAATGTCCTAGAATCGTTTTACTCCTGAGCCACATATATGGTATTAAACTGGTACATATATACATTTACATTATAAATTTGAAATCATATTCAAATAGTAGGTAGGGTGGTTTTTCTAATTTGATGAGGAACCGTTTCAACAATGAAATCAGATAAATTGGCAAACTTCGATAGGAAACGATCGACTTGGTCACAAATCTTCAAGTCTGGTCAGACTGCAGCACTGCAGATAATACTCTGAATAAATTATTTTAAATCTAGGCCAACCCACGGGATCGAACGACCAAGCTCGTTGCGAAAATAATCTTTCCGTTTCTGAATTTATACAGTGCCGTTAGATAACCATAACATTTTTATATTTGCATTTATTTACGAATTACTTTGTTTTTTTTTAAAGATAAACGATAAATACACATTTACTCATTATATAGTAGGTGTGGTACATTATTTCCATTATTCTTCCATCCTATGTATACATTGGTTGAAAGTACTTTATACCCACTAAGAATGCTGAATTATATCTGCATAAATAATCATAAATATTTTTCAAGGAAATTAACATGATTTTATACATATTAGGAAACGGTGAATGTGATTTCAATTATTTTGCAGTGCTAAAATTGTTAATATGAGAAGATTGATTTGTTAATATGAGAAAAATATTTTAACAAATATTCTCATCCATTAGGTTTTCGGGTGCATATCATATATATTTATTCGCATATATATCTTGATTTTGAAGAAAAGGGAAATTAAGAATTTTCAAGCATAAGTAAATACGTAAAATTTTAATTATAGTGCTTAGTAAAAATCATAATACATTTAAATCGTAGTACATTCGTTTAAAATCTGAAAAAGAGTAATCTATATTTTAGCTTTTCACGTAAGATGGACGGAAAAATTGCATAACGCCACGCGTTCCAAATGCAGAACTTGGGAAAATTTTATTGGCACGTGAATATTTTCAAATAAAAATTCATCATACAAAAACAACATTGAAAATAATTCAAATGAAGCACCGAAACTTTAAGGCAAAGACTGAAATTTGATATTTCATACTTACCCATATTGCAATAACAACAGCTACTGTATACTGAAAATAATAGGTCGTTTGTAGACATCGGATCGGATTACGACTCTAAATCAGGAATATATCTAGTTGATGAAAAGACGAGAATATCATATTGCGTATGTTTTCGTATTTTATATTATTTATTATGATTTTGATGTTTTCAGTCACGTTTATATGGTGGGTGTATTTATGTAATTGCTAGTACGCTAGTGGGCGCGTATATAATATATTTACATTTGTCGGTTACAAAATGATAAATACATATTTTTTTTAGAATTTATCCACATACATAGGTCATAACCACCATACGTACAAATACTCATTGTAGACAATAGCTCTATTATGAAAGATAAGTAGTGAAAAATCTGTGCATTGAAAATTGCGAACCCATGCATACGAAGAAACCGCACATTGAAATTATCACTAATGGGTACATATGTATATGTATTTCGACACGTAATGCTTGTTTTCCAAACATTTAGAACGTGCTAATATGATTTGTAAAATGCTCCTTATTGAAATATCATGTTGAGGATGAGTCATCATCAGCATGGTATCTCAGTAAGCAGTATTTTACAAATCCTATTTAAGCACGTTCAAATTGCTGGAAACACATATTACGTGCAGAAATACATATTCATGTGGGGCATTGCCCTGAAACTATACCCATTAGTGATTGATAATTTCAATGTGCGGTTTCTTCGTGTGCATGGTTTTCTATGTTCGCAATATTCATCATTATCGTCATCATTGATGACTGTTCACACAATGCTTTAATTCAATGTAGTGGTATAAAAACTTATTGCTACTAGGCCTCCCTTTTGAAAAAATCTAATCTTTATTTCATAGAATAATACGAGGCGAAAACACAACGAGTAGTATGGGACGTCACATCCTTCTTTCGGTCGAAAACACAGCGATGAACGGCTCATCTTGTGCATGGCTCCCCGCTGTGGGTGGTCTCCTACATTTCTTCAAATATGGGATACACCGCTATCGATCACTGCCATGCTAGGATAAATACAAGGATACAATTTTTACCGAAAGCATCCCAGAGTGATTTTTGGGGCGGGGCGTGCTGGACATTCCATGAATATGTGCAAGACACGGCCCATTTTTTTGCATGTTTAAAGTATCTAAAAAAAAACCACGTGCCACGTGCACCGCTGTGTTTTCGCCCTTCTTTGCTTCAGCTTCCCGCTGTGACCGTAAATAATGGGTGTTCTTCAAATATGGAATTCACCGTTATCGTCGAGCTAGAATAAATACAAGGATAAAATATCACCGAAAACACTTCAGGGGGTGATTTTTGGGACTGTGTACCATGTATATGGGCTAGCTTTTTAGACACTGGCTGCTTTTGGTTTACCAACATATTCAGAATGCATAGTTTCAAGGTGCCATTTTAATTTACTTGGTCTCATACTATCTGCAGTCAAAATTATTATACGTAGCAAATATAGTGGTCTTTCCAAGCCATCTTGCAAAATAGCACTTGTGAATCCCATTGATAAATAAAATGAATCGTATTTTCTTGCTTTGATATTTCTTCTTCCTTATTCCCTATCGCTTATATTCCTACTATTTTAACTTGCATTGCCGTCAGTATATTTATTATAATTGGATTCTGGGACAAATTTGTTTATTATAAGCAAATAATATGCTATAAATTTACTTTTCGCGCCTTCTTCGTACTAGTCCGCCACTCCCAGTTTGGAAATCGCTTGTTTAATGAGCATATTTAAGTCATATATATATTGGTATTAGGGTTTCTGTATTCCCGGACTTTTTCAATTCCCGGGACACGGGACGGAACCCGGGCTAGATCCCGGGTTCCCGAAACACGTGTAAAAAAAATTTTTTATTAATAAAAAAAAATATCTAATTACAAAATATAAAAAAAAGTAAATAATACATAATATATCTATTAACTGGAAAAAATGTAATTATAAAAGTAAACTTATTTAAAGTAGCTTCTTAAGAATACTAAAATATTTAAATGAGAATCCGAAAGCCTATTTCTAGGTTTGGAACCAAAATTTCCAGCAATGGAAAAAACTCTTTTCATTTTCAGTCGAAGTTGAGAATATTTTAAGATTCTTTGTGTATTTGATTTATTATTTCCCTTCGTGCAGTCTTAAAAATGTTGTATATTTTCAAGATTTTTTTAAATCCAGTTCCCGGAATTCGAGATAAGATGGTGTACACATAACATATTTATCTAACATACATTAATGTATTTTCTTTTTTTTTAACAATAATAATGGTATTAATTATTTCTTAAAAATATGTAGATTATGCAATACACGCTTAAGTGGTGTGTATTGAATTATTATTTTAAGCGATACATATTTTTAAAAAAGGTTATCTTCGTTTTTTGTGCCCAATATGTTACATCAAGTGACTGTTTTTAATGATAGCATTTTTTGAACCTCACGCCTAAGTTATCGCATCGTACTCCATCCGCTTTATAATTTTGAAGTCATATTATTAAGTGATGATGACGTAAATTTTCAAATCTCTTTGGTTAATAAGTTACTTGATTACTGCAAATTGTACAATCAAAAGTCATCTTTTGAGTATGCACATACCTACACGTAATCAAAATTGATAATATCAGACGTCAGGCTTAAAGTTATTTTAGTACAGGATATTGTATGACATATTCAACGTGTCTGCTTCATCTCGAGTAGTACATAGCCATGCAGACGGATCAATAGAAAATTATCTGCCGTGGTGGTTTCTCAGATATAAGCAATTTGTCAGTCACCCTGAAATTCATCATAATTGTTAATTCAGTGTGAGATAAAATTGATAAACATCTATGTATGTATGTATTAACAAGAGTAGTTCGTTTAAAAGTATGGGATAAAAATACACTTTCCAATGGATTTTTGTTTATACAGAATAATGATATGATTTAAATATTATATGTATTAAAATAAATTTTAATAACAAAAAAATTCAAAACAAATCATTTCACACATGCAACGTTATACATAAATAAACTAACGACATAATATTTGGATTCAATGCAACTACGTTCGATTAAATTCAAATACTTAAATGTATTTAAAATTTAGGAACTGGCCAGATGAACGATGTTTATTTTATCTCTTGTGTAATAAAAAATATGGAAAAAAATTGAATCCGTCTCCACAAGAACCCAAAATTAACCATTCTGTAGCCCCTGCTCTAAATACTGATAATTATATGCAGATTAGATTGGATCATATGCAGATTATGAACGGAGCCTGTCTTCGAGATACTTTGACGTTAACTCAATATTTCCACCCGGATAACTTTCACCGTGTTTATTAATTATTACGACGTGTTTTATCTATACCTGATTATTAAAGTAAAATTCAATTTATCGGTATTTTATCAACACATCTTTAAGCTTATTAAACGACAATATCTCACCTCCAATAGTAAAGTGCATATACATACATATATGCATATAATACAGCTGAACTGTTCTCGAAAACTCATTAGGAAAATTGTTATCATTATTTATAAATATTTGTAAATGAGAGCTAACCAAATATGTAGGTCAAGTCATGAATGATTTGCGTTTCTATTATGCGTATTACATGCGGTGACCGATTTAATATTGTTGATCTTTTCGAACATTTGTTTTAATATCAAGAAATAAATAACAAAGCTTTCATAGATTAAAAAGTTATAACGGTGATCTACATACGCCAGGCCAAAATCATCCTCTGGAGTGTTTTCGTGATATATTTCCTGGTTTTGACATGGGTTTGACAGTCGTTGAAAACTGTGATTCCCATATTTGAAGAATTGTACATAGAAGAAACTTGTCGAAATAATAATATCTTATGAATAAACAATCATGAATCGCCCTTCCCAGCTGGAAGCCACGAGGACGTGCATATGGCGTAGGGTTTAGTGTGTTTGCGTCTTAATCCATGAACTCTCTTTATCTGATCAAGTGCTCATTTTGTCGAACTCTAGTCATATGTCATACATATTGAAAACTTTTTATAAATATGGGTTTTCATTCTCAATATTTTACTCTCATTTTAACGTACCAATATTTTTTTTTACATATACCAGCAAGGCCTAACATGTAAACCCCAATGCGCCTTCCTGGTCAGTTAAAATATAGCCGAATTTCGAGATACTGTAAAATTAACGACACATCGATGGCTTTAAACTTGTACATAAATAATATTCCAATAGTGGTGACATAATGGGTAGGATAGCTTTTAGCCAATTTGATGAAGAAATTGTTTCAACAATTAAATCAGACAAATTGGCAAACTCCGATGGGAAACGATCGACTTGGAGGCACAAATATCCAAGTCTGACCAGCAGCATTAACCACTTCATCGCCATAAGCGCATCGGTGCGCGCTGCTTCGTATTTAAAGCTATAATTCAAAATTAATTTTGGTTTCTTCACAGTGACATCTAATAATATCCTGTGATATTAATGAAATTGAAAAGAGTCAATATTTTTCTTTAGTTTGCAATATATTCAAGAGGTAGTGTCAAGGTTTGGCACTAAACACAATAAAATAATCGAATCGATTTCTACAAATGTGTGGCGATTAAGTGGTTAAATATAAGATTACCTAAACACAATCTGCTTTAGATCGTCGACTTTATAGAGTCTTTAATTGATATTATGTATTAGATGAATTATAAGCATTGTAAATAGGTTTTTGAGCTCTTTTTCCTATTATGCTGTATATTAACATTAGAATAATATAATACTACGATTACTAAGAAAATTAAATTAAAATTGTGAAATAGAAAATGATCAGTAAATCAGTAGCTATTAAAATAGACATAAGATGTATTGTGAACATAATTTAGTAATAATAAAAAGCATTCGAAAATCAAAATCAAAGTGGTTAAAGATTATACTCGTAATAAATAACTTTTAATCCAGGTCAGCTCACGGGATTCAACCCGGCGACCCTCGGTGCTTAGTATACACGCAACCACCATGCTGCTGGCTACAAAAAATGGATACAGAACAAAATCTGACTATTGATTTTATTATTCACTTTGAACTCAATAATAGATTTTGATTTAAAAAACTAATAATTGCTCATTTTTTAAATACTCTCGATTGCGAATCTGTATTTTATACATATATAGGTAATTTAAATTGACGATTATGACCGCTATCTTTGGAAAGCTGTGTGTTTTTCGTACACTTTCGAAACAAACAACTAACAGCCTGAACGAATTTCACCGCATGTTAATTATAATTAACACAAAGTTGGCATTTGATTTGCGTCAAAACAAGTGCACGTGTGCATGTTTTTTGTGTTTTTATTATCGCGGGTTCAACGTACATACGTTTACTTGTGCAGATATATTATATTGTACACACACACACACTTTCATTAATAAATACACAGTCGGTACATAAACAAAGAGTGACAATTATTACCGATAACAGCAGCTGTCAGCTGTCACGATTTTATATTTTTTTATTTCCTTCTGTAGTTGAACTTACATATATCGAGTAGAGCTGTATGTAGCTCCCCAGTCCCCAGTCGGTATAGTACAAACATTTGTTGATGTTATCTTTTATCATTCAGTAAAAAATAACAAATACATATGTATGTACTTACAATATAACAGCTTTTACACGAAGTCGTCGTCTAAAAAAATACTACATATTCTAATAATTCTTCGTCGTCCAAAATCAATATTTCGATTCGTACAAATTCATTGAATATCAAAATGAATAAATGTAGCGTTCACTTTGTAAAGGGAATCTGAATGTATCAATGAGTAGGTAGAGTGGGGGTTTTAAGTCCCACCTTTGACACTACCACATTCTAAATAAATTTAATTATTCTGAATACTTACGTACAATTCGAAATTTTGATATTTGAGCCGCTTCATTTCAAAATTCACAAATTTTTATCACTTCTTTTGATTCGATATGTATAAAAATTTGGAAAAGCGGAATGAATGTACTACAGGCCACCAGTATTTTAAAATATTATTAAACACAAAACATTATATGTATTTAATGTTTTGTTAGACATTTCTCTTAATGAAGAAAAGTGGACTTATGCCACTTTCAATTAAATCGGCTCATTTTTTGTATTTTGATATGCACCCTTTTACTGTATATCTCAATGTATTTTTTATTTATATTTTACCATGATTCCATTACGGGTTTTTCTCTTGGGCGACATCTATGATATTAAACACATGTATATAAATTTATAATTTATATACATATGTGCATATGTATATAAATTATAAATTTGAAATCAAATTCAAATAGATAGGATGGTTTTGTCAATTTGATGAGGTACCGCTTCAACAATAAAATCGGTTAAATTAGTGACTTTGAGTCACAAATATCCAAGTCTGAACAGCAGCAGCACTGCAGAAATACTCCGAATAAATTGTCTTCAATCGTAGTCCACCCAGGGCTTGAACCTGGGAACCTCTCGTCGGTTAGCATTATCGTAACCACCAAGCTATATATGAGCTGTTATAGTTGAAAGTCCACTTTTCTTCATTTCGAGACATATTTCGAAAAACTTTAAATAAAATGTTTTGCGTTTAACAATATTAAAAAATATTGTTGGCTTGTTATACGTTTATTCTGCTTTTCCGAGATTATGGACACATCGAATTAAAATAAGTGATAACAATTTGTGAATTAAGTCACAAATTGGAATAGAGTTTTTGGAACTGATAATTGGACTTCTGCCACTTTCAAATATAACAGCTCATGAATATAGGTCTGCATTTCAATATGATGTTTGGACCAAAACACGTAAAATCGAATATATTCGTGACTAGACAGGTGTAACAGGTGCACAGGTAGAGGGCCCAGAAAAGACGACCCAAAATGAAGTGGAAAATGTATTCAAATTAAAAATAAATATTCTTGTTTTATATTGTTAAAAATGTGGTTTTTATTGCGTAGTTTTTTCCACATAAAATCAAGGTGCCCATAATTGAAGCTTTAAACAGGACATTTCAAAAGTTAGTATGTTCGTACGTACATAAATACATACATACATATATGTATGTATATATGTAATTTTATTATGATATCTGATTTATGGAGCCAGTCATTGTATGTATGTATGTATGTACATCCATTTTGACACACCTTTGATACTATCGTTTGTTTTGTATTGTCACATTTCCAAAACATTGTTTTATTTATTGAATCATAATATTAAATAATAAAATTCATGAATGAAAAGAATGTGAAAAATGTTCAAAATGCAGTATAAAATCGATAATTACTGTTTATATTCTAGACATAAAGACATATTTTCAACGGTTGTATTAGTTTTTTATGTATGTATAAATTGACATATCCAAACACATACGATGTAGGTATACAGATATAAATAATTACAAACCGCAAGCATATGTATTACTTACAACAATCAACAAATTCGGACTAGCCGGATTCACGAGAGGCAGGAGGGAAATGTCGATTTTATTGGAACCGTCACAACAATCCAGTTGAATAAACTAGCAGACTAACAGGATATGGTCGATATGGATTTTAATAACCACCCAGATTTTTCTAACAGGAATAGACGTACTGTATTCATCTAGAAAATATAATAAACTTCGATTCCGGTCGGGATTTAAACCCACGACCTCTACTGGTAAACAATCGCTCAACCAGTGAGCTACGCTTTGTGGTATTATCTTCTCATTGAGTTATGCTGTGGCTTATCTCGTCATTGAGTGGAGTGTTAGCGATTGTATTAATAGCATTCATAGCATTTGAAATCAACATACTTGTCGATGCACTCACCACATACACATCCTTTCCGTTTTTATATTTATATATACTAGTGTTGTACCCGTTGTTTTCAACGGGTGGCTTCGGAAAGGAATTGATACATGAATTAAAATTAAGTTATATATAAATATAATGTAAGGTAATTTATAGGCGCGCGTCTTATTAATAGTAAAAGTGGGCTCATGGGAAATGATGAATGTGTGTGTGTGTCTTTGTGTATGTGCGTACGCTCCCGCGCATCTGACGCTGACGCCACCCGTTCCAATTCAGGCGCTCAATATCAGGAGCACATGTCAGATGCTCAGGTACCCACTTCCCTGCGTCTCGTCGACATTATCAGTCGTCCCTATGCACAACGTATACTTTTAGTATTCTAAAATTTGTTTTTTTGAAATCTCCATACTTGTCAATGCACTCGCCACATACATACCCACAAATATACATCGCGTCCGTTTTTTATATATATATATATATATATAATAATAATATATTTACATGACATATAATGTATCGTATTGCATTTCATAAGATTCATATTTGCACTAGGCTAAAAATGGTGATCGGATAAATGCACTCAAGAGAGCCGCACTTTCGAGACATCCAAACTTTCAAAGATGCTCAAGAAGAACTAACGCAATAGAATTCCACAAAAAAGCGTCAAGGGGTATTTGTATGTTATCCGAGGGTGCTAACCCTTTTTTGTGAAGTTCTTGAGCGCCATTAAAAATTGGGTTTTCTCGAAACTGCGCCAATATTCAGTGCATTCTTCCGGGAACCGCTAAAAATATGGAATTCACATTTTATGTATAAGCAATATGGTATGTACATAATTCAAGACTCTCGATGGAGCTTTTATTTAAAAGTTTTGCCGAATGGAACCAATCCAGAATAAGCACAAAATACTATTATTGATTGCTGATTGTAAATAACTGGTCATATAAGTCGTTGATCGGTTATCATTCTGATTTATTTAAATTCAAAAATGTTTTTGAATAATAATAATCAATTTAATTAATATACATTTAATATCAATTTTCAAAGTTCATTTACAAAAAAAAATGAGATTATAATATCTGGTCCATTATTTGATATTAGTAAATTTCGAGTCTTTTGACAGACAACAGTGAACAACTGATTATATTGTGTTATCAACGCCTTGTTTGTTGGTCTCTCTGAGAAGCGACTAACGATAAACAATTATCGGTTGGCTTGTAAACAAATCTCAACGCAAATGGCCATCTTAACAGTTATCAATATAACCTTTTCCTACTTTTTAAATGAAGAATTGATTGATTTGATGTGTGAGTGGACAGGTGGATTTCTACCGAAATTTCATCCTTTTTAAATGTATTTTCAACTGAAATACTGAGCGTTTGGTATGATGTGAAAAATATACTTATTTTTTTATATTTATAGCATTTTTTAAGTATAATTTTGCAAGAACAACTATTTGCTTTTATATTATGAACTTGCTGAACAGGGCATGCGTTGCAATGCCACAATAACGCGTGCAATTCCCGTTCCACAGACATTCAATTTTATATATAGATATAATTGTTGACGTGGGCCATCCGCCTTGTGTTTGTATTGTTGGCACAGCCCTGAATGGTCAGTACTTTCGAGTGCGAGGTAGGCGTGGCGCGATTATTGTCACACTCGTTTTATTACTCGGCGTGGCGCGATTATTGTCACTGTTTTTTCAGTTTTTTTTTCACAGTAATCTTCCCGGACGTGCCTACAACAAATCCTGAAAGTTCCATCGTAATCGGTTCAGTGGCTTAGGAGCCTATTCGAGACACAGACATTCAATTTTATATACATATATTGATATACATATGTATTTTATTGTATAGGATTTTTTTATGTACTTAAGTCTTATAGACAGAAGTGTTAAAATAAGTCATATATTGATACAGAATTGAATATCATGATAAACTCTACGACTATTAAGATTATTCTTAATCATAAAGTAGATACATACATATGTAAAATTAAATTGATTTAGTCACTGAAGATTATCGACCAGTGTTCTTCCACGTGGACTCTGTCTCTTCAATTGATATCTTCACTCGCGTTTGAAGCTGCGTATTCTGCGTTCTGCGTGTAATAATTAATTTTATGAATATTTTTGAAAATTTATTATCGAAATTCCGCAGTTATGTAAGCACTCGGTTCAGTGAACCAGAGTGCCAAAGTTCGCGATTAGTCGGTAGAAAAATTTACCACATGCTACGGAGTGTAACAAACTTTGAACCTCTATTGTGTTCGTTTTTCTACGCATTCTGAGCGACTTATTATTTGTCGTTGGCGATAAGCGTATGCATAATAATAATTCTTTATTTTTACTGCGACTTTGTCGGAAACATTAGTGGCCATCGCTCTGGAGAAATTCATTTTTATTCGTATTTTTAGAAAATTTAGAAATAATACGAAAAACAATCAGTGCATTTGTATGTATGTATGTGTAATATTTTATGGTCAGTACTTGTAAAATGGTCAGTTTATTTTGGCAGTTGGTTCGTTATTTAACATGATGTGCTATTACGCATGATGAAACGATTTTTATGCTGAAAACATGTGGACAATTTTCTAATTTTATGTAATGAAAATTTTGGTCCGATGTAAAGTATATTATATCGTTACCAATGTGTATATTGCTACTGACTATATAATTTAAAAGCTACTTAACTATTAAAACTAACCACTGATCAAAAATTTAGAATTAAATATGACTTCTTTTGAAAATTTGTTCAAAAAAGTGTTGGCAATAAAATAAAGTAATTATATTAGCGTTTTTACTTTATTTTTTAATATTTATGCGCGTTAAATTTTTCAATGCACGTACATTGCCTTGTCTTTAATTGTTTTCAGATTATTTTTCTTGCATTTGGCGTAATTCATTCATATAAATAATTAATGCAAAAAAAATACTAAATAAAAATATGCTAAATATATATATGTATGTATACGAGTTATCGATACTACAAACAGTATATTTTGTGATTGTGGTTTTTATTGTATTAATTAGGTTTCATGTGCATATATTATATTATACATGTATATGCATGTATCCATATTAATAAACTTTAGTATGTAGTAATATTTAATACTTATTTTTTTTTACTTGTTTTTAAACATTATTTTTGATGGCTTATTAAAATATTTGTTTTCATTTCTTTTTAGGTGTCGGATATTCTTGCATCAAAATGTCGAATGGACGCGGAATTATTAACAGGTATGCATAATGTACCAAAAAATAAATTATAAATAAAAAATATAGTGTCGGTCAAATTATAATATATTACATGGGTAATAGAATTTTTAGTATATGATAAGTAAATTTTAATCTTCTAAATTTTTTATGGCGCTCTTGCGTAGATATTTACATAAATACATACATACGTGTTTATAAAACCAGAAGTATATACTACATAAATATGTAGATATTTATTATTTAAAGAAGATATAAAAACCACAACAAGGAAACATGTATGTAATTATGTTTATTGTTATATTTTGTTTGATCAATGTAGTGGGAATTCTCATTTAAACATTTTTATAAGGTGGCGTCAATATATTGTATAAACTTTTTGGCGAGCTCCGTGAAAATGCGCCGTTGGTGGAAATTTTATCATGTTTTCCAATTAAATTACTTGAAATTGCAAAAACCTATTAATTAACGAAAATAATGCATAAACCGAACAGAATATAGTTTTTTTCACCATATTTTTTCGAATAATGCAAATTCATGAATTGATGGTCGCCATAAACTAGAGTCACTATTGAAAGTAAAAAGTAGGTCAATTAATTGAATAATAAATTTTACTAAAGTAATAACTCATTACCAGAGGTAGGACCGTAAGCGTGCTTTTTCCAGTAATCAGGGCGTTTTGGGTCTATTTACAAAGCTATAGTGCAAAAAAAGGTTCATCATAAAAATGAACAAAGCGCGGCGAACAATTAACAATGAACGGCACGCTTCCGGTCCTACCTCTACTTATTACTAAAGGGCGGATACATCTACGGCTTTCTTTTTACTTTTACCGCCAGTTTTCAAAGGAAGAGGACATAAAAGCTTGTAAAACATTTCCTTCTAAGAGATTTTGACAATAGAGCGTGTGACGGAATTCAAGTGTACTTATTACAAATGTAAAATTTTATTCTACGTGTGTATTTGACTATATGAATGACAAATGTTTCCTTGCTATATATTGATTACGTTATTTCTGATTTAAAATGTTAGTTAGAAAATAATGCTTTTTTTTAAATATTCATTGGCAGAAATGATGTATGTTCCATTTTCAAATCTCAAAAATTGATTTGGAGAATATTTCGCCATTGGCGAATAAATAAGTGCGTAGAAAAAACTTACACGTGGTTTAATTTTTGTTGTTTTTTTGTTGTTTTTCTAAATAAAATAAATATTAACGATAATGTGATTTGAACTACTGACGTTGTTTTTAAATTTTTTTGTACAGTAAGATGTAGTACATACGTACATATGTATAATATGTAAATTTACGTTTTAGTCTCGTTTCTTTTATGTAATGTTTATATATTTTATCTATGACGGTTTGGGGTCAAGTTGTTCAGTGTGGGGATCATTGCTTTCCAGAAGCAATTCAGATTCTGAGAACTTTTAGTAGTTTTATTTTGTATTAAAAACAATAAAAAGAACATGGCATTTCAGTTTTTGAGAATTGGTTTATTTTAACACGTTCACTACGGTGCGGCGTAACAGACTTTGACCTTGAAAGCTTTTCCTTTTTATTTAAAATGAAATGCTCCACTGACCGCGTTATAAAATCCAAAGAAATTTTGACTGATAGAATGTTTCTACTTATACATACATACGTAAGTGTCGTTTAAAGTATTTGGTATATGTACATTTTGATGAAATCAATGCTTGCTTTTCTAAAGTTTGGTAAACATGTGATAAGAATTTCACTAAAAATTACATATACGTGATCGAAACGACTGTAGATTGGATAATTATTTATTGTCTGTGAATTGTAACATAAATTTAGGCTTGGAATGTGGCATTTTCGATCGATTGTTCGACAAATCACTCCGAAAATGAAGTTTTGAAGACAAACAAGATGTTATTAGGAAGGTAGGCTACTTTAGATATTTCTGCTAACACAAAAATGAAAATTATACTCAAAACTTCTAGACAGAATATTATAATTCAAAAATTAAAGAAAATAATTTTTTTATCCATACCTAGTCCCCTGTCTTAAAAGTCACGGCACGCCACTGGTATAGTGCTTTTATCTCTCGAAGGTACATATGTTTGAACATTGAAACTATAAAAAAATACTCCCCTTCTATTAGTCATAAATTACAGTGTGTGTACTCTCGATTATCGGGGTTAATACTGGGGAGTACGGACACGCATACTTGAAAAACACTGAAAAAAATCAAGAACCAAGGTTGTCATACGTCACCCAAGGTTGTTTTATTGGTTATTTTATTCGTTTCAATAGGCTTTTTCCCAGATTGGGTCATTGCTCATTTCATATCTTCCCCCTTTAAGTTTCCATTACTATTTTTTCTTCAATACATCTTTTGTTAATTGATTGTGGATCGTAAGATTTTTAAGATCTTAATCCATTCTTGGTTTAGGTTTTGATGTTCTTAAAACCTTTTTCAACCTTGTCTTCAATTTCCCGAAAAGTAATTTATGATCGGATGCCAGGTCTGCATCAGGGTAGGTTTTCACCGTTTTTATACAATTTTTAATCTACTGTTAATCAAAATAATGTCGATTTGGTTTCGCATAATATTTTCAGGAAAGTCCATTTGGGATTTCCATGTGTGTAATCTTTTTTTTGGTAGCTCAAAGCAAGTATTTAAGATAATACCGCTCTTTCTGACAAAACTGAACAAGTCCTCTCTCATTTCTTTCTCCTAGTCTGAAGCAACCAGTTATATTTTTATTCCCATTGTTTCTTCGTCTCCAATTTTGGTGTTGAAATCTTCCATCATAATGTTAACACCATGTTTTTCATATATATCATCAATTCTTTGATTTGTTAATACAATTCTTCAATCTCGTTTCCTTTTTTTTTATCGAATGTGGGGGTATACACTTGTATTATGTTAAAATGTTTAGGTTTTCTGCTAATTTTATCATCATGTGTTAGTAAGTCGTGTATCCATTGCAGTTCCTCGTTTTTCCTGCTCCAGGCCATCTTGCTTCGCTTATGCCGAGCATGATTTTTTCATTTATAATTGCAGATTTCGAGTTTTACCTGCTTGATACATGGTGCTAATGTTCCATAAACCAATTTTCCGTATATTCACCACTTTTGAGTCCGGGGATTCTTAGCACCCTGTCCCATAGAGACGCCGGAGACTGTGGTTTTAGGTTTTCTCTTCGTGGTGGTTATGCTAGCTAGGGATATGAGAGCACACAGTAGTTTGTCCCAAACCTTGTGCTCCACAGAATTCAAACCGATTGTTGGATGCTATGTCACTTTAAATCTTCCATCTTTTGCCGTTTTAGTATTTTGCACATTCTTAAGCCGTGGATAGTACTGACAGAGCTGATGCCCACTGCCGGGAATTTATTATGGAGTTTCCTTCGTTTTATAGAGTGAATCCTATCACGGATTCACTTATAACCACTCTTATCTCCTTGTCCATGACCTCCATGTCGCTATGGCAGTTGACTACAAGAGTCGTTCCCCTATCTGCAACCTGGGGACCGGAGCGGTTGCATGGATATCTGCTCTGAGCTTAGCAATTACTCCGTGCTGACGGACGTGTGTTTCCGTTTATGATATATTTACATATGAGCCGTTATATTTGAAAGTGGCGGAAGTCCAATTTTTCAGTTCCAAGGACACTATTTCTGTTTGACTTAATAATTTTCATTTGATATGTCCAGAATCTCGAAAAATCATAATAATCGTATTACAGGCCACCAGTATTTTTAAATATTGTTAAACGCAAAACATTATATTTAATGTTTTACAAGGTATGCTTTTATTTCTCAAAATGAAGAAAATTTGACTTATGCCACTCGATAGCAAGTATCCAACATTAAATATTATCAATAGTCGAGTCGGAATATACATAATAGCCAACAGTATGGCTCAGTGGTTGCGTTTATATTTAGCACCGAGAGATTACTGGGTTCGATCCCGTGCTAATCTTTAATACTGCTGGTTAGACTTTGATATTTGTGACTCCAAGTCGATCATTTCTTATCAGAGTTTGCCAATTTATATGATTTTCATTGTTGAAACGGTTCCTCAAATTGGCAAAAATCATCCTACCCGCTGTCACAAAAATCTGAATGTGATTTATGTACAATATGTAAAAATTGATGTACAAGCCTAAATCCATAGATTTATTAATTAATTGTTGATTTTGTGCTCGTTAGCCTCCCGAAATATATTAATTTATGTAATAAAAATGCTGCAATGTTTGTAATTAATTGTCTAGGAAGGCGCATTAGGGTCTACCAGTCAGTCCTTCCTGGTATATATCTATGTTAACATAAAATAATAATATAATAATTAGCGAGACGCTAGAAGAGCTACATACTCATTCGAGCACCCGCTCTCTAGCTCCAGTATTAGTATTAATACCAAATATTATAATCGGATGATAACTGTTCTAATTGTATTATCTTTCATAATTAAAATCAACACGCTAAGAAATACGCACATATGTAGATTCTCATACGCGTAAATTTCGCGTCACTTCGAGCAAAGGTGTTAATAAAAAAACAACCGTTTGAATAATACCGTTAGAAATTTCAGCACGTCATTGTCCAAATGTAGACGTTTTTAGTCACCGAACCGCATAGTATATTATATATTATAGTACTATTATCGCCAGCAGCAACGGAATACTACTACTACTACTACTACTACTACTACTGCTGCTGCTGCTGCTGCTACTACTACAACTATAGTCTATTCAAAATTAGTTGTCCGAGTCAAGGGCGTATTCGAATGCACCATAATAAATACAGCACTGTCCGATCGGTCGACGTGGCCGATTGATGATTGTCGTTAATGCCGTGTGTAATCATAACGGCACGTTTACACCGAATAAATTTGAAAAACCGATTTACGACCCGCTTCTCAGGTGAATACAATCAACGGCTACGTTTACTATTTTTTAAATTAGGTGTTGCATTAATTTTTGACTGCCAATGAATAAAGTTGTGAATTGTGCCAAACCGTATGGTGTAAACGCAGCATTATAGAAGTAGTGCATATTGACGTACTCGATTCGATTTGATAACTGTTGTTTGCTGCGGCGCATTCAATTGGGAATTTGTAAACGTAATTTATATTCATAATGTTGTGTGGAAAAGCTTCGGTATTGTAGAACACATCAATATGCAAATCAATTTCACGTTTCTGTATGAATTTATTTGTGGCAAACCATTTCAATTTTTATTTATTATTCATAGTAAAATATTATGTGTAATGTGTTATGTAGAGCTTTTCAACAGCCTTTAATGGCTTAACCGTGACGCTTTCTATTAATATGTATGATTAGGTTTTTTTTTTAAATACGTTTATACCGTACAATCCGAAAATCACCGGCAAATAAATCTATGGTTCTCTTAAACTCTTAAAGTATGTAAATGAAATAACAAGTTTATAGATCGAATCTAATAGGAAATTGTCCGAATTCCGTATTTAAATTCAAAATAATTGAGGTCGAAGTGGATTTGGCCGCTTTGTTTAAACATAGAACTACAAATATCTTACGATTTCTTGCAGAAATGACAATACATACTAAAATTGTTTTTTTTTTTTTTTTTAAGATTCATTTATTTCATTCTAGTTATCAATTGTCTTATAAATTTGATCTGTGACTATTATTCGTATATATTAGCTATTATTCGTGCCCGTTGTTATTGTGCGTACATTATTGTGCCCGTTGATATTTCAACGTTTAGTTTTGAAAATAAATTGATACATGGACCACACCCGAGGCTATTGCCGCTAAGGGTTTCAGTATGCACAGCCATTGCGGTCAATTTGCATCGCTCCTTCATTCCAGCCCCGCACTTTTGCCCACGTACTAATGAGCATGTGTTTCATTTATATGACCTCATGTAAAATTTCAGCCATTTTTTGCATGTGACTGAAGCGTTATTATAGCTCTATTCACCCATATAACGGCGTAGAAACACAGTGGTACTGGGCACGGATTTTTTTTAGATAGTTTTGCACAATGAAAAGAAAACGCCAGCACGCCTGATTTATGCTAGGTCAAAATTCACCACAATTACTGTTTTCGGTGATGTATTTGACAGAGATCGATAACGACGATACCCATATTTGAAGAAATGAAGAAGAAACTTGTTGAAATAATAAGATCGTACGAATTAACATTGACTTAAGACATGCCCATTCACAGCTGGAGTCTACCTAGGCATGCCGTGCCGTACGATTTTGTGACAGGGCGCAAACACACAGCGATGCACGTGGCATGTGGTTTTTTGAGATACTTTTTAACATGCGAAAAAAATGGGCCGTGCCTTGCACATATTCATGGAATGCCCATCACGCCCAGCCCCAAAACGACACTCTGGGGTGTTTTCTGTAAAATTGTATCCTTGCTTGACAGTGATCGATAACGGTATATCCCATATTTGAAGAAATGTAGGAGACCACCCACTGTGGGGAGCCATGCACACGACGTTCCGTTCTTCCCTGTGTGATTTCGCCCTTAATCTTAGATTCTAAAGACATCTTTACCGCAAATATTGTACCGCTACGAACAGCATAGTTTCACACCACACCTTAATATATCACCCAGGACGTATTGGTATTCATGATGAATAATTCATTGCACTTCCTAGAAATTTACCTCTGCCATTCTATCTCGAGCGTACTATAGCCAGTGTGGGTGAATGAGCTGAGGCAGCTCAGCGTGTCCGGTACATTGACCGTCCCGACTTGCTTCTAATTGCGGAACGTTCTGCATTCTTGGGTCACTGGAAACCAGTCGTGGGTCCCAATAAAAGCCCTCCCCCTACCACCCACCCATACATCAATGGCATATCGGTACGGTTTCATCGTGAATGTCTCGGAGAGGGGGTAATTTCATCTCACCGAAAGTTCTCTGGAGTGTCGAAAATTGTTGACATTAATTCCACGCATATGTGTTTTTGTTTACATTGAGTCGGCGGTTGATCTATCGTGCTCGTCGTAGCCTGGCCCTGACGATTGAAGGCCGCTCTAATCTCTTGTATGTGTGTAAATATGTACATCCATTCATTCATACGTATTGATATACATAGTATATCATTTCTGAGAAATCGTTATGTAGCTTAAAAACCGTTTACAATTCGGTATTTGTGTGCAAAACTCGGTACATATTGCTCGGCAGGAAAAAAACTGGAAACTTTTCAGAAAATTTTATAGTCCTTGATCTAAGCTACGATGGTATACACTACCGGTAATAAGTTTAAGAATAGAGTTATAGCAAATTTTCAAAGCTTCGTAAAACTTTATTAGCGGGAAATAATTTGACGAAATTGGTGTCAATTTTTTGCAGACATGCATAAATATAATTTGAACAAAAAAAAAGCAGAAATTAACCCATTCGATTGTTGTTGTTTTTTTTTTGTGTAAACGCTCAAAATGGGTTCAAAGACGCAGCGTGACAAATTGATACATTTTGAAATCGCCCCCGTGTCCTTACACAGTTCATACTCCAGACTTTGACAGCAACACAGTTTAACACAACAAACTTTTAATGAATTTGGTTCAGTTTTAAGCATCAGTCAGACTTAAATTCGTACTAGTGAAGATATTAAAAATACAAACCTAAATTTTGCAGAATTTTTTATAGAAAGATGCGGATACGAAAAAATCTAACAGTGGGATTTTGAAGAACCATTATTTCACTTCATAATAGAAAAAACCTAGTGATATAGCCAATTAACTTCATGTTTCGATGACTGCGGTACAATCAATAAAAAATATTCCAAAATTCGAACAGTACGGGGGACAAATCCCGAAATTTTCGATCTAGAATCACGAAAGATGCACTGGATCAACTTATCGTGTTATGGTTAGCTCGGGTTCTTCAGCATCGAAATTGGTCAAAAGTCTTTTGGTAGGACGAAACGAAATTCGAATTATTAGGTTCGAAAAGACGAGTTTACGTCCGGCGTATGCCCTACGAAAAATTACGTTTTACTGTGTGCTTCCAAAAATCAAGCATGGTGGTGGATTCATAATGGTATGGGGATGTTTATCGATAGCCGCAGTTGAAAATTTGGTCGATGTCGACGGTATATGAAGAAAATTAGGCAAAAAACGCTTTGGTATTAAACTTATGATCGGTAGTGTATATGTAAATATATGTATGTATGTAGTGCAATATCAAATAAAAACTATTGACTTACATAGTGATCAAACTAATTTCATCTTCATATAGTACGAAGACACGTATAGTAAACTATTTCAGGAAAAAACATTTCTTATATGTATGTATATGTACATACATATGTATGTATGTATACATTTTATAAACTAATTCAAATTGTAGTATGTGATAAAGCATAATTTTATTTCCGGATTGAAAAATATATATATGATTTTTTTTCAATAATTTCATAGAAAGTATTAACGAATTTTATTTTTCGAATTCGTTAAAAAAATTTATTTCGAAAATTTCGTCTTCGCAGTGTACTCATTCATGCGTATTTTTTTATTTTCCAAATACTCAACAAAAATCTTTTATGACTATTTCTGAAGATAATGGTTTTATTTAGTTACATTAAACGTTAGACTTATAATCCATCCGCGGTAGGAATATGGAGACTTAGATAAAACGTCTCTTTACTTAAATTAAAATTAAAATGTTATCAAATTAAATTAAACAAGAAGGGAACATTATATTGGCTGTAATTAATTATTAGTAAAATATCAATGGAGATTTAATATTAGCGTTGAATATTTTCTATGAACCACGAGAACACAAATTTTCCCTCTGACTAATTAAAAAAAATCATGTGCCAACCACTCGTTTGATTTGATTTTTAAATGCTTTTTATTATTACTTAATTATATTCACAATACATCTTACATCTATTTTAATAGCTATTGATCTACTGATCATTTTCTATTTCACAATTTTAATTTAATTTTGTTATAAATCATAGTATAATATTATTCTAATGTTAATGTACAGCATAATAGGAAAAATAGCTCGAAAACCTATTTACAATGCTTTTAAATGCTCATAATACATCTAATACATAATATTAATTAAAGATTCTGTTAAGTCGACGATCTAAAACAGATCGTGCTTAGGTAATCTGTGTTGCCACTCGTTTAGGTTGATAGTGGAAGAGAACGTTGTTCGATACATTTCCTCTAGCCTTTAGATGTTAATAAATTTATATAATGTGTTACCAATACGACCACTGCCATGTTCAAAAGTTTTTCTTTAGTAATTACATATGTACTGCTAATATCGTTACAATGTTCGAGACCTTGAAATAGCCAATAGATTAATCGGCTTTTCTCGTCTGATCCTATTCCTAAAATTGTAAGTCTTTATAGATTACGTGTATAAGTCTTCGGCAGTGACTGACACAATCATACACATTTATGTATGTACATATATATATGCTAGGCCGAATTTGTGAACTTACATATTACGTGAAGTAGGCAAAAATTGTCTAATTAGTAGTCACCGGAGCCTGAGGGGGCCGTGTATTGTTCAAAGGTTGTAAATGCATTGTTAAAGGTTTGCCGAACAATGGATAGCACTGTGACTATCCTACCTCTACTAATTAGAATGCGTGAATTGAGCAGTTTATAGATTTCTTAACTGTCAACATGACAGCTAAGAAAGTCATTTTAAGGTGAATCAAAAATTAGTTTGATTTGTCATTCATAGATGGGTATATATATGTAAATAGAAAAATTAACTTATTAATTTAAACAAATTTGGATGATACTTTTTTAAAATAATATTTTAATGTCTATCCGTTTCATTGCGCAAAATAGTTATAGTAGAAAATAAGCCACAAAAAATAGTTATATGTACATACATATGTATGTACAGTACATGTATGTATATGTATGATTAGGTCAAATGGTCACCACATCGGGTAATAAGAAGAGCAGATCGGGCAGATGTAATTGAGATTGGGTGCTTTTAGACGAATGACAGTAAACGATACACTTATTTGTAATTTAAAATAAATATTTACATATTTAAATTTTGAATATATGTATATATGTACATATTGAATTTTGAATATATGTATATATGTACATATTGAATTTTGAATATATGTATATATGTACATATTGAATTTTGAATATATGTATATATGTACATATTGAATTTTGAATATATGTATATATGTACATATTGAATTTTGAATATATGTATATATGTACATATTGAATTTTGAATATATGTATATATATACAATAGGTACATATTGATCTGAAAAGTTATCTTATCTAGCCTATCCTAGGCTATTTTAATTCTTTGCAATGGAAGCTGCCATTTCAGTGAATAAATAGTGTAGGAGCTATTTTAAAGTGCTTCTTGGAATTCGGATTTGCTCAAGTATGCACATAGTACATATATTCCGGTACCGGCAGACGTTTTAAAAGTATGAAGCGAAAATTACTATTATTACTCATCCACTGCATTGCTCGACTCGATCAATATATGTATGTACAGACCACCGCATTATGCATATGAGCCTTTGTAATTGAATGTGGCATAAGTCCAATTTTCTTCATTTCGAGAAATATCTCGCAAAACATTAAATAAATGTTTTGTGTTTAACAATATTTAAAAATACTGGTGGCTTGTAATGTGTTTATTCATCTTTTCCGAGATTCTGGACATATCGAATTAAAATAAGTGATAACAATTTGTGAATTACGCCAAACAGAAATAATGTTTTTGGAACTGAAAATTGGACTTCCTGATATTCAAATATAACGGTTCATATGCAGTTTTGAAATATCCGTAGTTAACATTAACATCTATAATATGAAATCTGAGTCTTTATCTATGTATGTAGTTACTGCTACATATAGTGAAAATTATTTATTATGAAAACACTCAGCAGGAAAATATTTCGCATTTCGAAACAAAAATGCACACATATTTCCACACGTCTGATGGTTCGGCGACTATTTCGCACATGGCGATCTCGCACACGTCATTAAAATCTTGATCACGGAATATCTGGCACTCGAAAAGTCCACCTACCGAGAGTGACGCACGTGAACTATCACATTCCGTATTCGTGATTTTCGTGTGCGAAATCGTCCCGTTCACCATGTCCGACACTGCATAGTCACCACAGCAGGCACATAAAACGGAACGCGTGTGAATTTTGAGACATACGTGTTTGTTCTAATCATCACTTCGTTATTTGTAACTTTATCTTGGTTATTTCTTCTGCATATTGGTAAAAAAACGTAATTCTTTTAAACTATGTACAAAATACAGTTATCTTGTATATATGCAAAATAAAACAGACTTAGGTACAAAAAACCCGTAATATACCTGCTAAGGGTACGCCTTTGTTCATTGTGCGTCAAATGCTTTCAAACATTGAAAAGATCATGCTCAGCTGAGACCTTTTGCTGTATGATTTTTTTAAGGGTAATTGGGGGTTTAATAGTTTTTATTTTATAAAATTGATGGATTTAATATTTAATTTTGAATTTTTAAATTAACAATATCGATTCTTCAGAAATTGGTCGCTGCAGGGATATTTCCGCCGAAAAAAAACTTTGATTGCTGCGTATTTGAAAGCGAAGAAGGTTTCCATGCGAAAAATTGCCAGACAAGAGTGTTTCGGTAAACACAGTTTCGAGAATTTCGAAAAAAATGGAAAAGAATCTCTCCGAAACAACTAACCGTTGGAAGAATTATGGTAGAAATAAGGAAACTACCCCAAGGACCGACCCCAAAATTATTTCTCAAACAATGGAATACTGCATGAATCCGACCAAGCTTTAAAATTGAGATTCGAAGATAAAGATATCGAAATATCGGCGTCGACAGTTAAAAGTCGGTGCTACAAAGCAAGCTCAAATACAAATAACCAAAAAGTGTTTGTCCCTTTGGTTTTGTACTTAATGATGTTCAATGTACATACATATGTGCTATACAACTATTACGACCAGTGTGATGATTATTATTAATAGTAACCGGTTAATGTGGTCAGATTAGGAAGGAGATATTAAACCTTTTCCTCGTGGATGACCGCTATAGACGTTACGCTTAAAAAGCTAGTAGCGAGGATGACGTGATTTTTACTACGTAAAAAAATACTTCAGGTGTTAATTGACATATTTGTTAACTTGAATGAATATTACTGTAGGATCTGGTTGTTAGAAAATATGGACGATGGTGTTAAACGAGACTCGCTGGGCGGTTTAAAATGTTTATTACATGGCGAAGAGCCGCAGCGAACTAAGCGTCACATGTGCATGATGACAACTCGACCATTCTTCAATTCACGCACAGCAACCTTGTAATTCATACATGTATTTTTATGGGCTGTTAAAATAAATCCCACATTACTATATATTATTTATGGTCGTAAACTCAATTTGAAACAGTACCACGAAAGTTAACGCGGGCAAAGGGTTAAGTTAGGTTAGGTTGGCTTAGGCTATTTAAAGTTATTCGATAAGGTTTGTTTGAAAATATTATTTACCGCATTAAGGTAGACACAAAGTGCTGACCCTCCAGAGTGCTTTCGGTGATATTCTATCTTTGTATTGACATAGGTTTTTACAGTGATCGATAACGGTGATTCCCATTTGTGAAGAAATGTAGAAACTTATCGATACAATACGATCGTATGAATTGCATATGCATTACCTCGGTATGAGCAACCCCTGCGGTGTCAAGATACGACTCACCGCTGAAGTCGACGTACGCGTCCCGTGCCGCACTCTTGAGTGCTACCATTAGCCAGTTATCTATAAATCAAACAATATTGCATATATATGTATAAACGCAGTTTTTTTAAATGCGAAAATGTGCAGTTTGTTTTAATTCACTTGCTCACTGTTTATCAACTGCACCTGTTTACACTAGTTTGTAATGTTATGGCGGAAACACACTGAATAGTACGGAACGTCACGTCCGTGGCTCCACACTGTGACAGTGGGTGTTCCCCAAACCGAAATCGGGTGTCGTTGCACGTGCAGAGTGCATATGTTTCTCCCACATTTCTTCAAATATGGGATTCATCGTTATCGATCACTGTAAAGCAAGGATAAAATATCACGGAAAACACTCCAGGGATTGATTTTTGGGACTGTGTACCATATGCATGGGCTAGGGGTGCTGGTTTTTTTTTCAAATTTTAAAAATATGTAAAAAAAAACACGTACCACGTCCCACCCGGTGTGTTTTTGACCTTAATGGCGGGTGGCCGTTCATTGTTGACTGCTATGATCAGACATCGGTTTTCGTGTGCTTTTCGCACAAAAATGGTTCTCATTATTGTTAATTTATTAGAAAAACCTTCATTTTTGCTCTTTTGCTTTGAACACTAATGGAACGGTCTATTGCTATTTGAAAAGCATCCTTCCAACGCTGATCTTTGGCGTTGGAAGGCGAATCATATTTTCCGGAAGTTTTTCTTGAATTGCATTCCTGAATATTGAAACCTGTATTTGGGGTTGTTAACCCAGTGTGTAAAACGCGTCCACAACATCCACAACCGGATTTACCGTAACAAGGTTCGGCTCGCTTCATCTGTACCGTTAACCCTTTTACCGCTGCGGCACTGATTGTGACGACACATACCCATAATGACAACCTCCAAATTCGTAGTATTTGATTTCCATTAATGTAATTCCATTGGGGCTGTCTAAAGCCCATTCATTCATACCATTTTACTTATCCGATCAATAAAATCGGGTGTCAATCGTATCGGCCGTCTCCTGTCAAAGTTTGTAGGTTTAATCTAACAATAAGCATTGAAACGGTTCTGTACAAAATTACAAAATGCAAAAATCTAACCACAATAAATCATAAGGGCTAAAACACACCGAATCGAAAAGCACCACCACGTTCTTGAGATCTCACTGTGAAAAACTGCACTGTTCTTTTTTTCCGACAAGTTTCTCCTACATTTCTTCAAATATGGGAATCACCGTTATCGATCACTCTCAAACATTCCTTGTCAATACAAGGATTTAATCATGGGTGTCATAGCATAGATTATGCATGCTAGCGCTTTTTTTACATGCATAAATTATCTAAAAAAAAAAAAAACACGTGCTACGTGCCTCTTTGTGTGTTTTCGCCCTAAGAGTCCCACTGCATCTAATTGATAACTTTCAGAAATAAATCCTTATCTGAATCAGCTTAGAATTTTTCCACCCCACTGAACATATCAAGGAAATTTTATATTTGTATTTTTTATGTATTAACTTTAGTTGATAAGGTTTTGGTTAGAATTCGTTAACCGGAAGTAGTATTTTTTTTTTCAAACAATATTTCAATATTTTATTTTGACCTTTTAAATTATTTTTATCTGTTCGATATTTTATGGTTATATTATTTATATTGATTTTAAGTAATAAAAACTATTTGAACAAAATCCGACAGCCGGAAGTTTTGTCTTGTGTAAGTTTCTCTACATTTGCGCTCAATTTGTATTGAAAATGCTGTCATAGCCGGTATGTGTAAACGTGTATGTATGTTTGATTATCGTATATTGTTTATTATCCTTCTTATATTCCTCAAATACATATAATAGTCCTGGGTTGCTCACCTCCGATTTTTATTTAGATATGATCCGTAAACTTGATTACGAAAATGTTTACATAAGTGAATCGTTGTCTAAAAAAGCTGATATTGCAAACATAAACCAGCTCTCAAGTTAAAATTTATTAGGTTAGGTCTCAAATGTTAGTCGAATTTGGCAATAAATCATTTATTTTTTAATTTATTAAATATTTAGCTCCTTTATAATAAATATTTGAATAATAAAAAATGTAAATGAATACAACAGGAATATATTGATATTGTATTTGCACAATTATACAATTTGTAATAGAATTACTATATATAATTATGAATTTTTTGAGTCGATCATAAAATGTTTATTTTTTGGATTGTTACAGAGTTGCAGAGAGCTGATTTTCAACTTCAAGTTCAAGTGTGAATTGATGCGTGTTGGTAAATAGGTGCATAACTTTACATGTATAATACATATAAATATATGTATGTAATTTCGGTGGTCGCACATATCGCTAAAATCTCGATCATGGAATATCTGGAACTCGAAAATTCCCCCCACCGAGATTCACCCACGCGAACTATCACACTGACGAGAATTCGAGTGCCATATATTCCATATTCGCAATTTTCATGACAACGATTAGCGAAATTGCCATTTACTATTAACGATAATAGTCCTCACACTTCATATGTATATATTGCTCACAGCGACAACAAAAATGATTTCAATGCAAATTTTTCATACTTACATAAAACTACTATTTTCTATGATCAAAATATATTACAATTGAAAATATAGTATAACTATAAATTGGTACCAGGTTAAAATGGAGAGGCTTTCTTAAAGTTATCGTAATAAGGTATTCAATACCTTTATTCGTAATACCTAGCAAATATGAATGCATTATTGAATTCTAAAGCATTCGTAAAAACATCAGAGCTGTCAAAGCTAAACTGTTATATTTCAACTGGCGCACATTGTTGAAATTGTATTTGAGCTTGTAGATATATGCTTTACTAGTTGAATTTTATTCGAATATGAATGACCTAAAACGCTAGTTGGAATATATTAAAACTGAAAATACACTTCGACTGTAACATACATATATAATACTTGTTCGAAATGATTTACCTCTGTCAAAAATTCTAATTATTACAAAATAACTATATATGTACATACATACATATGTACATATGTGAAATGCTATTACTCATATTAAAGTTGCCTTTTGCGAGTTTTGAGGCAACTCTATCTCATCTCACACTTTTTAGAATTGCATCCATCCATCTCTTCCATAGCCTTCCTTTGCACCTTTTAACATTCATTAGGGTATCATTTGAGCACTTCTTTCATCCATCTATCGTTCATTCTTCTAGCTACGTGATCCGCCTATTGCCATTTCAATATCTTTACTCTCACCATTGCATCCACCACTTTAGTCATGTATTCCGTTTTCTATCCCTTTTCTTTGTGCTGAGCATACAGCGTTCCATAATTCTTTGGTTATTTTATGTACATATTAATTATTTATATTGCTAACATCTTACAAATGCTAATACTTGCGTATGATTGACAAATAAAATGTTGCATGCTATTATTTTTGCGTATAAAGAGAAATGAACCAAGGAATAATTTGCAAAGCGTACATATTTTTGTAATTTCCACTGGACGTTTTTTGCACAATGCATCTTTTATTTCTAAGATGAAGCATATTGTTATCTAATCAAAAATTAGCCATAATTTCTAATCAAAATTTTATTCCTTAATAGGATTTTTAGGAAATAAGTATTGTGTTATTTTTAAAGGCCGGATAACCAAGGTGCCGTCTTGAAAAAAACGGACCCAGAGGGTGCTCTGTATTGTTCATTGCATTGTTAAAGGTTCGCCGAACGTTTTTTTTTTGGACTCTAGCTTTGTAAATAGAACTAAACCGCCCCGATTCCTAGAAAAAGCACTGTGACTATCCGGTGTCTAGTTATTTTCTATATAACATAGCTATCACATACTGCTCATTGCCCTGGTTTTTTTTTGTTATAGATAAAATCTGGTTAAATATTATGACGGTTGTTCTCTTTTATGTAGTTTCGTTTTCTCTCTGAAGTATTTCTTCTTACATTCGATTAGTTACATCAGGAATCCTCAAACTACAGTCTGCGGGCCAAAATGTGTCCCACTACATACATACTGTTTAATTTCGAATTTCAAATCGAAAGAATTTCTACAAAAGCATTAAAACTATTGACATAAACTTTAATCGAATTCTAGAATGTCTGAAAACGATGTGGAATATATGTAGCTCGGCCTAATACTTTCGTAAATATTTTTATTACGATGCATTAGATGCCTTAAATATACATACACGTATGTATGTATGTATCAATTATATTTGACTTTTTTAGACTAGTCTATTATGTTTTGATTGAAAGAATTCATTGAAACATTTAAAAAAATGATCAATGAGTGTACGTATTTATAATTAATTGCTTTTTGTTGCCATTGTTTTTTAAATAAATAATTTAATTTTCATTCAATATCCATTTGAATTATGGATGTTACAATGAAAATGAGAATTTATAAATGAACATCATAATAGCATTGCGTGGTTCATAATTATTTTGTTATATGTGCATATAGCGATGAGTGTGAAAGTGGTCCATATTACATATGTATATGAAAAAAAATATATAATAAAGAAATGATTATCTTTGACCATTGTCATAATTCCTGAATATTCTTATATTATATTTGATCATCAAAAATTTTATTCGAACGATGTATGTTTATATATGTTTTTACATTGTTACAGATACATCTTGATAGCCTGCAACATTCACAGCTTGAACCCATTGATACAAAAAAAGACATCACTAACCGAAAGGGATTATTTGGAACCATAATAATTAATTAAATACCTTTGTGAAATACGTTGGTTGGTAAATCCAGTAAGTATCATTTTGTCAATGTTTTGGCCTGAAGACAATGCGATTTAATCTACTATACTCAAACGAACTACAACAAATGTTTCAAACTGAATTATCATTGGTGAATTTTTGTCCCGTGCTATCTAAGAAATACTCGTACAACTGGACTTTGTAAGTCTACGATTAGGATAGGTTTGATATTTAGAACATCATTTTAGAAATGCTTAGGTTGATAATAAATTCAAGGCGCCGACGATGATTTAAATATATGTGAATGTAATGTTAGAATAGATGATTTTTAGATTTAAAAAATGCAATTAACTCTTAATTTCAGTCTGAGAGCGCTCGTTCAATCGATAAGGCATGTAGCTTGGTGAAAGACACGGGTAGTGATATGATTGAAGTAAATTCTCACTACCTTGTCTTTCATGTGGCACATGCTGCATTCAACACATATCTTCGAGAATCAACGTTTCACTATATAATTTATTCCCTACAGTGTTTATTCATTAGTTTAGATATAAAATAGTTGGTCTGTTATTCGATATGACTATTTTTTTAATTCTTTATTTATTCAATCGTTTTAATAATATTTGCATAGTATCACTGGACGACATATCAATCCATATAGAACGACATTGTTTTGAAATGTTATTCACCGTCTAGTGATATTGTGTTTGTAAACTTTATAATATATTTTATATGTACACATTGTGAGACTTGTTCTTTATCAACTTCAATGGAAAATAAATTCCTTGTAAGTAGTATGCAGAACCTTACCAGGGCATTGGCAACAGGATTGGTGCAAAAATCGGAAGGGTGCTCGGAACATGAAGCAAATTTTCTTACGACCATAAATACATTTATTAAAAGTTAAGACTTAAAAGGACCACTAGTGGATATTTCATAACTCAAAGACAAGTCGAAATCCTACGATAGTGATTTCAGCAAATTATACCAACTTTTTACGAGATTTAAAACTATTTCTTTGTTTGTATAACGTAATTTTAATACAATAAATAATTTTAATAATAATATTATCTTTTTACCATTTAGCTATGAAAATAAGATATAGGGGCGCTTATTTGATATCTTTTAACGGCACCAAAAATCATTGGTATGGCTCTGTAAGTATGCTTACACATGTACTTATGGGAAATGTATGTTCATATTAAAAATCTATTCTTGACAATTCCTTTTTTGTTTGTTCGTTATAAATGAGTTTCACAATAAATAATGTATGTATAATATATTGTAATAAATATATGTAGTATTAAGAAATTCTTTGTCGTCGTTTAGTTGTTGTATTAGTAACAATATAATATTTCTAATTCTGAAGCAGACTATTGAACGCTGTTACAGGTGCTATCATACATACATTTTCTAGTTCCCTAAATTTTAACTCAGTAATAATAACGTTTTGAGTATTCGAATTTGAGGGTATGCTATGAAAATGCAATGTGTGCTAAAGTGTATCACGAGATGTTGTAAAAGCTTCTGGATCCTTATCTTAAAGTGTATATTATATTTATTGTTACATACATGCACATATTATGTAGAAGCTGTGTAAAAATTAGTTTTATCAAATTTTTTTGTACGTTATTTAATGAAATATCATAAAAAATGAATCCAAATTATCTACAAATATGTATTTTGATTTATATTATATATGTACATATATGCAAGTTTGAGATAGTAGGTTAAATAAAAATTTTAAATACATTTCTTATTTTATAATTAATGTTGTGCCGAAATTTTTTGAATAAATTGTATTTAATTTCGGGTGTATAAAAATTAATTTAAAATATATGTATGCGTCATTCTTTTATGAAGACACTACTCATAATGTGGTTATTCAAAATGTATTAAAATTTTTACTTACTTAATTAATTATTTCAAAATTTACTCTTAACTATTAGCCACCAAATACATTTTATGATTTTGTTTTTGCCATGTTTAAAATGATTTTTTTTATTTTCAGACTCCTTTTCCAGGATGAATGTGTCGGAACTTGATTAATATTTTTAAAATAACGGAAATAATATATTTTTATTTATTTCAGGTGATGAAGTGCATACATATATAGAAAAAGATGTTGGTATTTATTTTTTTACTATAATATTCCTATTCTTTAAAATTAAATAATATTATATTGAAAATAAAACAGACTACATAACTGATTCACCCTTTTGGTGAAACAATCAAAGTTTGTCTACTACATATATGTATATGTACGTGGGAAATTTCTTCATTGTCCTGGAAACGGATTTCAAATATTCTCCTTGAGATATCAAATAGAAATTTCTTATTTTATTTACTGCCATTAAGAATTTTCAATGTAATATTATTAAAGAAAAAAGAAAAATAACACATTTCATTTAAGTTAACTTGGTCCTTTCTTTGTTTCCGAAAATATTATATTTTGACGGTTCAAATTTATTTTTTTAGTTGAGCCACAACATTAGTAGTATACAATTGCAGATTAGATCAGAAGAGATTTAAGTTAAATGTGACAATGGCGTTGAAGCTGGCTTGTCATAGATAATAATGAGCTATCACAGCCAGCTTTGATGAGCAATGTTGCATTATTTGCATCGCATTTATCAAAATTTTCAAGAAATGACTAAAAAGAAATGGTTCGTAAACTCTCATCCTAGTCATCAAAGCGGAAGTGAAATGTGTTATTAACGTCATATCACAGCCACTTTGGTGAGCTTGGGTTTGAGTCACATGTTTACTTATTGTTTTCAATTGCAGCACACTATAAAAGTATGTAAACTAAAAAAAATACTGTCATCCCAATCGTAAAAGTGATTGTGAAATGTAGGTATAAATCATATCACAGCCATTTTTGACGAGTTTGGTTGGCAGGTTTACATCTCGAGTCAAATTTACTTTTTATTTTCTTTTTAACTATTTGGTCACTTGAGATACTTCATCGCTCATAAAGTGGTTGTGAAATATGTGTTTCGAATCATATCACAGCCAGCTTTGATGAGCGTTGTGGCATCATTTATTTTTTCTATGTATATATATATGTATATATATATATATATATATATATATATATATATATATATATATATATATATATATATATATATATATATATATATATGTATATAAATATACATGTATATATGTTTATAATATTTTTTGTCTTATTCCATTTCTTTTTCTCGTACGTGATTCGTTCGATTGTTCACTTTGAAATGATTTATCGATCAAATGAGAGAAGAACGAAGAAATATGTGATGTGGTTGATCCCATCAAAGTGGTTGTGAAATGTGTATATGTTTCATATCACAGCCAGCTTTGATGAGCTCAAATACACACGTGATGTCAATTTATATGGGAAATTTTCAAATTATCAATGTTGAAATGTAAACATGTATGTAATTTTCAATAAATTCTGAATACAATGACTTCTGAGTATTTGTTTAACATAAATTCCTGACACTTAATTTTTGAAGATCTACTACACTCATAATATATTTTGACTGTTGTGGTAATAATATACACATTACAAATTTTAAATCATTTTATCATACGTTCAGCTTTCACAATCATCGATACATTTACATGTAATTATTTAGGATATCCACGTTTGACTTATTAATTTAAAAGTTATCTTACACGTACATATGTATGTATGTAAGCACCTATTGAATTGAATGAAAATTGACCTCATTACAAAATGTGCATTTATTGACGAAATTCATTAGTGATGTCAAAACAATTCTCCGATTGTTTTTAAATTTTTCCGTATATTGTTTGTATAATTGTATTTATCAAAATGCATTTTTATTATAATGAATTAAAATGTATGTTTACTATATTATTTATTTGTGCAATAAATTGATTTCAAAAAATTTAATTTATTTTTATTTGAATTGATTTTAGTGTTTTGGTTTATGATTGGAATAATCAAGGTTGTGGAGTCAGTTAAAAACTTAAATTCTACTCCGACTACAACTACAATTTGAACGATTTTAGTAAGATCGACTTTTCTTGCCAATGTATAAAATTATTAGTATTAAAAATAATAGCTACATGTATTCAAAATATATAAAATTAAAGGAATTAAAGAATTACTAAAATTTGACATGTAACACAATTTATTGAATTATTGGTAGTGAAATAGGTATACTTAAATAAAAAAAGTATATACATTCATGGTGTATGTGTATGAATTTCATACACAAACAAATCAATTTAAGAAAAAAAAAAGAAAGTATGAAAGAAGAAACTACCGGTTTTGGGCACAAAACATCAAAATACGTGCAATTTAACGATTTTATTTACATTTTATTTTTCGCTCGTAAGCAGAGAAATTATAATATTTCTGTGGTTGTAAATGCGTATCGACGTAATTCAAAACATCAACGATGATCTAATTTTAGCTCAATTTCGCTCTTTAGCTTAATTTTGATATTTTAATTTCAATTTTTAAATTTAATTTTTATTTCGATGTTTTATATCCTGCTGGTTAAAAAAGTTGGCCCAAAATCGTCGTTGGTTTAGTTCGTACGCAGCATTAGTGATTAATTTAGAGCCCGGAATCTGAAGGGGCTGTTTATTGTTCGAAGATTGTAAATGCATTGTTAAAGGTTTGCCGAACCTTTTTTACAAAGGATTTACAACAATGGAACAATAGGCGGCACGTTTCCGGCCCCTTCAGATTCCGACCTCTAGTGATTATGATGCAGTTGGCTGCATGTGCCCCTCCGCTCTGGCAACGCCAGCCAGCGGGTGCAGGTAAATTGGTCGAATGCAATACACCTAAATCAATTCACCTAATGCAATTCCACTAATGACGCTTTTACCGAAAATCTATTGACCGAATGGTAAATTCGTCTAATATCTTTATATCGAAAGACACATTCACCTAATTTCGAGTTTCAAACCAGCAGTAGCCGAGTTTCAAACCAATAGTAGTAAATTTTATTATTTAGTAATTTTTCGACGCGATATCAACAGATGGCGTAGTAACATAGACAGATAAATGTTATAACATTTCTTTGCAAATAGCCCTTAAACTCTTTATACACCATATTGCGCCCGACAGAAGATTTAAAAAGGATTTCCCACCTAATGGCGAGTGAACTAAATTAAGGACATTGAAAAAATTAATTGCTTTTGTAGCTTTGTATTACCTTTTGCTATATATACTATACTATATTATATATCAAACATTGTACATATTTACAATAAAATTTATGATAAAACAAAGTAATAAAAAGGAATCAAAAAAGATATACAGATTTTTTTTATTTTACATATATTAAAATTGGCTTTCCAATCATCAATATTAAAAGAAGGTGAGAAGAAAACGCATGTATAATAGACATACTAGTACAATTTCCACGATTGATACAATTTCCATAATAAATAATTAATAATTTTAAATATACGTAATAAATATAAATTATAATGAATACATAACAAATATAAATCAGTTGGTAATTTATACTACACATGTATTGTAGATTGCAAAACACAATGAAATATAAACAATAATAACAAGACAAGAAACAAGCAATACAATAAATAATAAATAATTTATTAATCAAGTTACAGAAATAAACCAATTTATAATAAACATTTTCATGTAATAAAAACTCATGGGTGGTATTACAGATGGTCAACTTATTACAGACAACACAGAACACATATATGTATGTACATATGTATAACTGTCGCAAATTCTTTTCAATATATGAATAATCAATATGTAAAACAACTAACGTTAAAGAAAATTGACTATTGTATCAAGTCATGTAATAAAAATACTCTTGTGTGAAGCTATAGAAGTTTTTTACAAAAAATTTGGTACTTATATAAACGAAAAGACGTTTGCTAATTTCAATGACCATCTCTTCTCCACCGATCATGGTATTTGGTTGTTCTATTAGCGACACCACACAGACCCTAAGTAAATAATGATTTCAATCAATAACTGTAGCTTGTGACATGTCTAATTGTTTCGCACAAAATTTAATGCTTATCAGCTCATTCACACAGCGATAAATAAAATTTAACATTGGAAAGAGTTTAAAAATTTGAAGCCACATATTTTTTCGAATTCCTTTTTTAGTTCAGAATTTAATATCACATTTATAATTGGGTTTCAAGCGTGGAGCTTGAAACTTTGAAATTTCAGTTCTAAATATACTAGAACGAAAAATTTAAAAATAGCATAGTATAAGTAATATTTATCAATAAATTATGGAATTCAGCATTTTTAATCTTGACATATTCTCTAAAGCAGATTGCCTCCCTGCGACGATAACTGTGAACGAAACAGCTCCCATATCAAATTTTGCTAACACAAATGTTCCATTAGTTGTCGCATAGATCTACTAACAACAAATTTATTTGTTGTTAGGATATTCTCGGCTCGATGAGTAGGGCAAACTGGTCCTCAGTAGTTTCCACAGTTATTCCAACCCTTTCCTCTTCAGAAATAGTTATAATAGTAATTCGTGCATCAATTTCTTTCCGAAACCAGTCGATTCAATATCTTTAACTTTATTTTTATTCGAGTTTCAATTCCTTTTCGAAACCACCCGTTGAAATCAACGGGTCCAACACTAGTTATATAGAATAAGAGAATATGTTCTCAAATTTACTTACAAATTTACAAAGCAAGACATTTCAGCACAATCAACTTCAGTGACATCTTTGATATCCACGTGGTGGTGACAACTGTGGTGCAGACGTCACCGGGGAACTGTGGTGCGGATGTCCTCGGAGAAGAGCAGCACAGCAAAGATGACATCATCAGTTTGATCACTCGTCAACTTTTATTTTAATCCGCATCCTTATGCTATGACCGTGCCAGTTCGTAAGCAGTAGTCACCGGAGCCTGAGGGGGCCGTGTATTGTTCAAAGCTTGTAAATGCACTGTGACTATCCTACCTCTAGTAAGCAGGCACCTTTTGTTGTTTCGTTGTTAGAGTTGCCATCACAAATTTTTTATGCAGTACGCATGGTGACAGCTGACAGTTGATAGAACTGCCTATACATATTTCGTTCACAAATATAAAGTAAAAATTCTGATGTGAGCAACATCAGAATTTTTGTGATGTGAGTGATAAAAAACTTGAACTGATGTGAGTGATAAAAAACAAAGTTCAATAATGAAACATACACACAAGTAGAGGTTGTGATTTCTCGACTTTTTTTGATTCTCGAGATTCGAGAATCTCATTTTCTCGGAATATTTGAATCTCGAGATTTGAGAATCTTATTTTCTGGAAATATTTGAATCTCGAGAATTCGAGATTTTCTTTTTTGTTTCGAATCTCGAGAATTCTCGAGAAAGTATAATTTTTTTTTTTAATATAGTGAATTGATTTTTTAGCATATAAAATCGACAACATCAAAAGGACACAAACACTACATATGTATATCATATCAGGGGTTTATAACTTTATTAAAGACATGATGAAAGAAAGATATGGAGAGATACAATAGAACATTGAATAGAAAATAAAGTAAAATTATATAAAAAAATATATTATAAAAGAAGGCAGGAAAAGAAAATAAAAATATAAAAAAGTAATTTAAAATAGTAAAAAAAAAACAATATGTAACAAAGAATTTTAAAAAATTCCCAGTTTCGCCACCCGGCTTTGCCCGTGTTTTTGTCACCGGACAAATAATAAAAATACTGAACATCTATGTTTGCATATTAAAATACTGAATATACATTGATTAATATATAAGGAGCAAATACACGAATGAATAAATAATAAATCAAAAATCTTTGTTTTATGTGTGTTACAGTGGGGTCATATTGTCAGTCAAAATATATTTTCACTAGCGTTTTAGTGATATCCGAATACTTTCCCACTAGTGACTAGTACCTACATGCACATATATGTAACTTTAAAATGGTGCGATTTCGTTGTTACATGTGTATATGTACTTATATGATGACCGGATAATAACTTACCGGACAAATAATAAAAATACTGACCATTAGTGCTTCCAATCCCGGAAGGTTACTTCAGCACCGGGATTGCGGTGCTGGGAATTTCCGATCCCGGGATCCCGGTGCTAGCACCGGGATTTCAAATGTATAAGAAAAAAAAGTCCAATTACATGTTTTAATATTTTAAAAACGTTCAATTGCATTTTGCAAACTCTCCCGATGTTTCACGGAAAAAAACTCCCATATCGGCGTACTAATTTTGGGAGTTTGGCTACATTCTTTAAATTTTCGGTTCGCATCCATAAATTTCTAAGATTAAATAAAACATCCGAAAATGTAATTAAATAAAGTAAAAAACATCGCTTTGATTCATTGATTCGTTTTTTACAAATAGTTTGTATCGTCTTGTAATTATTCATCGAAACAATCCACCCAATATAAAAAAAACTTCAATTACATTACTTTATGTAAAAAATTCGGATGTGACCAACCTACGACTTTATCTATGTATTTGAGGAATATAAGAAGGTTAAAAAACAAAATTCGATATTCGAACATACATATGTATGTATGTACATACACGTTCACACATTCCGGCTATGAGCATTTTCAATACAAATTGAACACAAATGTAGGAAAACTTACACAAGACAAAAGTTCTACTTCCGGCTTACGAATTCCGACCAAAAAAGAATACAAATATAAATTTTCAGCTAAATATGTTCAGGGCGTGCAAAGAATCGTTGTCACAACATTTTTGACTTGTCTTAGAGGAAAAAATACCGCTTCCGAATCACTAAATTCATAACCGGAATTCATATTTAGTGATTTTTACTTTATCTATGTTTTTTTATTTTCATCACATTGAGCACACATGTTAAAGGGGTCGAAAAAAATAGTGGAAGAAAAAATTTAACAATAGTAAACTGCCACTTCCGGTTGATGGATGCTTACCAACTTTTATACATAACTTGGTATTAAACTTTAAAGTCTAGATATAAAATTTCAGTTCAATAAATTAAAGGATTTCTTAGAAAAACATAAAAAAAGCTTGATTCTCTAAATTAAAAGTACTAAAACTACTTTAATACCATTTCGTGGGAACGGCAGGCTGGCGTCGAAACGGGTGGAAGAAATGGGTGGCAAACAAATGGACTATGACTGTCATTGCTCATCCCACCATTGTTCATTATATAATGTTGTTTTATGTTTTTTTTGTAAAAATAATATTTTTAAAGAAATTTCTGCCAGCACCGTAATCACGGTATTCAGACTACTTTCAGCACCGGGATTCACGGTACCAGAAAACACCGGGATCCCGGGTTTGGAAGCCTTACTGACCATCTATACATATTACAATACTTCACAAAATGATTTACGAGTTAACAAGTATACAAATCAGTCAGTTTATTGAACAAAAACATGTAGTGATAAATTTAAAATATTCTCGATATTTTTGAGATTCTAATAAACAATTTCTCGAGATACGAGAATCTCGAATTTTCACAATAAAATATTCTCGAGAAACGAGAATCAAAATTTCTCGAGAATTCTCGAGACGAGATTTCTCGATCACAACCTCTACACACAAGTTCGAATATATTACTTTAATTTTATTATATTTTTATCATTTTACGATAGAATTTGAGCGCAAATATGTACATATAAGGAATCTTACACAAGACAAAAGTTCTACTTCCGGTCGTCGGATTTTGTTCAAATTTTTTTGTTAAATAAAATCACTATAAATATTATACATATTAAATATCAATAGGATAAAAATAGTTAAATAGGTCAAAGAGTTAAAATAAATATTGTTACTACTTCCGGTTTACAAATTCTGACCAAAACCATACCAACTTTAAGTTAGTACATTTATTATGTCAAACATGTGCATAAACTTATTTAATTTCGTATTTAAAAAAAATATATCAAGGGGCCTTTTCGTAATTTTTGCATCAGGGCCCAAAATTTCTAGCTACGCCACTGATAAAACGTAGGTAAGATTTGCTATTCGTCACTCTTATCGCCCATCGACTTTTTACTTTAGTTTGCCGTTAACATAAACATACATACATACGTAAAAGAAATATAGGAACCTTTTCAAATGCACAGGCAACTGCAAGAGGCTACTGATTTCTTTGAAAATGTCTTGCAATCGATTATTTTAAATATAATTAAATGCACAAATATTATTACTTGATGAAACAGTTGAAAATAAATTGCCATCTTCGTTACGATTCAACCTCGTTTCGGATGAAATCATGTAAAACATTTGAATTTTGTATAAATAATCCGCAAAGCTCCGTATTCACGTACAAACATGCCTTCAGGGGTAAGCTTAAAGTCAAATTCCAAGCTCGCCAATAGGCAGTTGTAAATCAATATATGTATGTATGTAGGTATATGCATTCAAAAATGTCTCGGGGCTAATTTGACCATTTTCAAATTTATGCGAATTTGTACTTAGCGGCTCAAGTTTAAAGGGTGCCGAATGTCGGCTCGACATCTTTATGACCTGGGATTCAAACGCACCGCTAAATAGATATACATACGCACAAACTAGCTGGTACCAAGTTTTCTCCCGCATTCAAAACAATACATATGTACACACAATACGGGGGTCGTAAAATATAAAAATTCCTCGAAAATACGTACCCATCTTATTTTGAATTGTAATAAAATAGGGCTAAAAATAAAAAAATATAAATTCAAATGAAATTAATATAGTTTGGTATCCACTTAGCGGTTTGATTTTAAGCTCATAAGTTCTTAAATATTGTGTGTTCATATGTATTATTTTGAATGCGGAAGCATTTAATGCATTTAATCCGCCATCTTCAGCAATAGGTTTTTTTAAAATCTCCCTAAGTACACTATTTAATAAATTCGACCTCATTTCTTACCATTTAATGAAACTTACCATATATGATAGATGTGCCGAAAATGTTTATTAGGTATTATTTTAACTCTTACCTTTAGTTTTTGATATACCTAATCGCATTACGAAATAATGAAATCGATATTAAATAATTATTTAAAAACACAATTTTCAACAATACCTATAGAACGGAAGATTCTTTGAGCTTAGAAATTGCTATAAAAAACTTTTTTTTTTCATGAATTGCCTTTGCGATTCGTACACGATATATACATACTTGTATAACCTATATACTGTGTCGAATGAAATTTGAAAATTATTTTATTATGCACTTGAGCAACATATGAAGGCAGTAATTTATAATATCTTTCAATAAATACAAACGACAGTGCCGATAATGCTGTTCTAACAATCCATAGTTCTTTTTTTTCCATGCACTTTTACTTTGTTTCGAAAATTTTGTCCCATCTACATATCACATTACAATCCAACATTAATGCGATATCTGAATGGTGTAGTGTAAACCTTATGTTTATGTATCTTTGTCTTTTTAAGTTTGTTTCATCGCAGAATGATTTCTGATTTTTTACTTTATACAAGATATGTAGTTAATGGTGTTTACTTAATGAATATGATTTATAGAACCTAGGCTTTCAATGAATGTAACACAGTATTGCTTATCACTTAATAAAACGGCACTTGACTTTCAATTCGAGTCGGCATGACACTATCAACTATTAGTTTAATGTGAGTATCCAATAGTTTCGAAAAAATCAATTAGTCGCAGCATTTTTGAGATTTGTATGTAATAAAAGGCTCGTTTCCGGTTTATAAAACTTATTGATTATTTATTATTTATGTAATATTAATTGAAGGACTATATTTTTTCGATAAGAGTAGACATTTAATTAATAAGTCCAAAAAATAGTGTAAGTTCGAGCGTACAAGTTAATACAAGTTATAGATATAAAATTTCAGTTCGATACACGGTCTAGGATATATAATAATTCAAAGAAAAATAATGCTACTTCCGGCAGATTTGAAAATGAAAAAAAAAATTACAGCGCAACGATTAAAATTTTATTACGCAGTAAAAAGTTTCAGTGTTTCAGTTTCAAAGATATTTAATGGTGTTTGAATTATCACTAAAATACACAGAAAAACACGCACATTTTTTAAAAACAATAAATACGTGCCAGTGATCGACTGTTCTATTAATAAAATATAAATTTTAAAATACAACTTAATATATTATTTTGTTTTAAATACTCTTGAAATTATCAATGCAAAAGTGCCATCTATCCGTCAACGTAAAACAACCTTCATTCGACCAATTTGTATTTAGATAAACTGAGGTTAGGTAAATATGAAATTAGGTATGGTCGTCGTTCGGTATGTTGATATTCGACCTACTCGCTTAGGTATACTCGAATTAGATGAATTGCATTAGGTGATTTGCATTAGGTGAATTTACAGTGAATCTTTTGAATACTAAAGTTTGTATTTGTTGAATCATTTCAGGAAAATTTTCGTGTGTCATCATTATAGGTAGGACCGGAAGCGTGCCGTCTATTATTCCATGATTGTAAATGCTTTTGTAGGCGGGGGTAGGAAGTGTTGACCGTATCCCAGCCTAACAAAACACTGTTGTGTTTAAATAATTTATTTTTCTTATTTAGTTTGGGTATACAAGTGTATAAATATGTTGTTGAAGCGGGTAAGTTCTGGAAGTTCTCGAAGCGGCTGGATTCGGCTGAGTTCTGGAGCGGTTCTTCCATGTTGGTTGTTGCAGGTTGAGTGAGTCTGGCTCTGTTGCTGGTCGGTTGCTTCTAGCTGACTGGTTGTTGGTGTAGCATGGTCTGCTGCTGGTTGTTGACTGTTGAGTGTGATCCCAGCGGTTGCTGGAGTCTGACTGGTTGTTGGTGTAGCATGGTCTGCTGTTGAAGTTTGACTGATGTTGAGCCCGCTGTGCGGATTTATATAGTAGTCCGCTGTATGCGGTTCGTGTGCAAGGTATGCGAGGAATGTGGTTCGTTCCGTTTGATTTGTTAGGGTGGAATATTCTCGAATATGTAGCGTTGTTCCACTCGATTTAGTTTTTATCGCCCTTTGTTCCAGTGAGTTACAATGTAGTTGTTGTTTGTACAGCTGCACTTTAATGGATGCAGGTGTTCTTCGACTTCGCGTCGTTCCGCTTGATTTGTTGGGGTGGAAGTTTCTCGACTCGAGATGACGTCAATGGTTGAGCGTGAGAAATGTATTCTCCGTCGCAATAGATGTTTCGATTGCGGTGACGAGATTCCTACACTTTGTAAAAAAGGTCCGGAAAACCTTAAACAATGCATTTACAACATATGAACAATGAACAGCGCGCTCTGGGTCCGCTCTTTAGTCATCATAGCTCGTATCATAAAGCAAAAAACCCTAAAATAAAGAGCAAAAACCTAAATTGTGGTGCTAGGATAACCATTCATCTAAAAATGACATCTGCATATTATGGTTAACTTCAAATTGATTTATCTTATAATCTATCTTTTTTGTATTTTTATGTTATTTATCTGGTAACTTAGTGGAATATAAGGTTGTAATTAGGTCATATCTTTATATTTTTCTTTTGTTATTGTTCTGCTGGTGGAGTATAAAGGAAAAAAGTTGATTTTTTCGTAAATCTTTGGCCTTCCTCTTTTAGGTGGAAGGTTTAAAACATGGAAGTTAGCGTCGTCATCTAATTAAGTTTTATATAGCATCTTATATGTAGCATTTTTAAAAATCGCTACCATTGAATTTTTAGCCAACAGACAGATTCACTAGCGGCATTTTTGGCTTTTCTTGTTATTGATTATTCAAACGGTTTTGTTGAAATAAAATCCATCTATGTCCTTTTTTCTACAGAAAATGGAATTCTTTTACCACACAGTTGCATTCATTCATAATAGTATTCAGGGATGTATAAATTATTAGTTTTTCTTATTTTCATTTCTATCAAACCAAAATCACGGTTATTTGGCAAAAACGAATGTCCCGATATTAAAAATTTGTGATCAATTATTTCAATATTTTAATTGTTTGTGTATTTAATAATTTGTGATCAATTATTTCGAAGATTGAAATTAATTAAAAGCCACTTAATTTTTAAAAATAGATTTTTGATCCATTTTTGTCCAAGTATGTAAAGAATTCACTTATTTATTATTTTTCATTAATTATTATGTTTCGAAGTGTTCAAAGTTCAAGAAATCCGCTATTAAAAATATATTTTGCTCTATTTGAATGCTATTGCTAAATATTTTATATAATATGCAATATAATCTTGTAAAATTGTTACAGTAAGTGTCAATAATTTATTTTTTAGGAAAATTTGCCAGCCTGCTCACAGTTACAGTACTGCTACTGCCGAAACACTGGGATATTTGAAACCAGCAGATTCCATAAAAAACAGATATATGGAATATTTTGACAATACTGCAACTGCAATTGAGGCACATAGAATGCATACTAAAGTTATGGAGCTTCAAAATCTCAGTGAGGCAGAACTGGCTAATGCAACCCTGTTCCCAAAATACAGAACTGTCCGGCATTGGTATGAAAAGTGGACAGTGATGAATTTTGGGGCAGGGAAAGTCACTGGTGCAGACTTGATCGAGGTATTTGTTTTATTATGAATTAGTATACATAATCAAACAAGTAGAATGTGTGGAAAAAAACTATATTATTTCATTTTTAATCTTTTCAGAAGATAAATGAGAAGATGGGGCTGTATCATGAAAAAGGAATTACAATAAAAACTTGTGTAGAGCCCTTTTCTATTGTCGTCAAAAACTCCTTTGATGAGGATTAGTCTATAAAATTCCTTTTTCGAAGCACTCTCACTCAAGGCATTATATAATAGCAGATGAATACCTGTCTTCTACCGTATCATCCGTTGATTTATTTAAATATAGCGAGTAAACACCTGCTTGGTGTTAACAAATATCCTTTTTCACATGTACAATACATGGGATAAATTCACGTTATACATTTTACCGGGAATTGTTTCACTTGGTACTGCATATATCTGACTATCCATTTCGACAATAATTTCTTTTTTTAAATATTTGGCTTTTTCATACATTGATTTATTTTGCTTATACTCAAATTTGTTTGTTGATTTTAATAAATTTGTAAATTCTCAAATGCATTGTGTATGTAAATTAGTGGTGCGCTACGTTGCAGCAACTTGCAATATCTCAGGACTCGTTTTTTCAATTTTTTGTTTACTTAAACAGGAATTTGTATATTGTATACAAAAGCGTTTACCAGGTAAAATAATTTTTTCACCATGTAAAACATTTTCGTGTGTTTTGTACATCTGTATACTAAATCGACGACGAAATACACCAAAAAATTAGGGGAAAACGAGACTTGAGTTATTGTAAGCTAGACCTGTAAATTAATATATTTTTTCAATGTTTCATGTTTTTTTTTTGTGCTAATGTTTTATGTGTTTATTTTTGCAATTACAATGTGTTCATTGTGTACTTCAATGTTTCAATAAACGAAAAAAAGTAACAAATTATTTATTTAATTCCACCTCATTTATATCATATATAATATAATAATATGTATGTATGTATGTATGCAATACAATATCCTCAATATATGTACTCAGTACTCAAAATGTTATTACTACTACCTAATTTAATCCATAGACACGCACGGTTGTAATAATTACAGTTTTTGTTCAAAACCATTCGAACATACATTATATATGTATAATAATCATACAAAGTTATCTTTCACTTAGCAATATTTTTACAAGCTACAAAACATTATTAGTGCCACTATTAAGTTTTATTTCATCAATATTTTCACACAAAAAAACATATCTTAGCAGCTAACACCTATTTATTTAAGGGTCAGGTCAGATTAGGGTTGTCCCTATTCATTTAAGATTAGGTTGTTAGGGTCGGTATTATTCAGTACTCAGTCACACGCGAGAACTGAGACAGTGAGACCACATATTAAAGTAAAAACGTGAAGTTAGATCGCACACTTAAGTAGATATGTGAAGGTAGACCGCATACTAAAGTGACACCACATTATTTAGCTTTGCGTACTTTATACATACAACAATTAAATAATTTAATATGTTCAAACTAATAAATATAATTTAAACACTCTTTATTTTAGAAAAACATCTCATGACTAAAGCCCGGACCCCGAGGGGGCTGTATATTGTGCAAATGTTGTAAATGCATTGTTAAAGGTTTGCCGAATCTTTTTTACAAAGGATTTACAACAATTGAACAATAAACGGCACGCTTCCGGTCCTACCTCTACTCATGACTACCCACCAAAATGTTAAAAGCATTTCCTACTCAATCGCATTGTATCCAAATAATCCACATAAACAACGAAAAGCGTAGTCCAAACCCACCTCATATACTCGATAAGTCGATCGTGTGCGCTTAACCTAAATCGTATATAATATGAACCAGTGGCGTAGCGAAGGGGGGGGGGGGGTCCAGGGGGTCTGGACCCCCCCCTTGGCGGAGTGCGTCGGCGGCAAAATATCCCACTCCTGTCGCAATTGATCGTTTGTACCATTTTTGGATAGTTTTTTTATCCCAAATCCATGACAGATTTTTAGGACGTAAACATATACTTGAAAATTTCCAATGTTTTGCTTCCTGATGGAGAAAGCTCTCAAACATCAAGTGTTTTAAAAATAAGATAAAGACTTCGGAGGAAATTTACAACCAAGATATATTTTGTGGGCCTTGCATTCTAACTGGAGGGTTGGAAATGTGGTGGCAATCGGTCTCCGTGACGAGACAGAATGTTAAATGACAGAAAACGCAAATATCGGAAGGCAAAGATCGAAAATCGAATGATCTTAAGTCGAAAGATCAAAAAAAAAATGGTGCATGGTAAACGGTACATACTCACTTAATTTGCGCGAGCAGGATACAACAGGAACAAGAGGAACGTGCTTTTCCTCCCGTATTCTGCGCGCGCACATTAATACGGGAGGAAAAGCCTGTTCCTCTTGTTCCTGTAGTATCCTGCTCGCGCAAATTAAGTGAGTATGCACCCTTTTTTGATCTTTCGGCTTAAGATCTTTCGATTTTCGATCTTTGCCTTCCGATATTTGCGTTTTCGGTCATTTCACATTCCGGCCCGTCACGGAAACCGACATAGATACATATATATAAAAGAATACTATATATAAAAACCGACTATCGATAAATATATTTGTATATCTATTGTATATACTAGCTGAACCCGGCATGCGTTGCAATGCCACAATAAGGCATGCAATTCCCGTTCCCGTTCCCGTTCCCGTTCCCATTCCTGTTCCAAAACGCAGACAGCGAACATTTTTGAAATTATTCAATTATTTATTTATTTTACCCTAAAAACATTTGAAATCATTGCGTTGCAATGCCACTCATTCCCGTTTTTCCTGTTTCCGTTTTTTTTCAAAGTAAGCTTCCCGGACATGCATACAATAAATCCTGAAAGTTCCATCGTCCAATAACGCATGCAATTCCCGTCCCCGTTTCCGTTTCTCGATGCGTTTCGATAAGTGAATGTTTCAGTTTCAAACTTTATGCTACTACGCCTCCCTAAAAAAAATTTTTTTTTCCGCGCCTCCCTACCTTTTATTTTCTAATAGATATAATAATATAGACACGTTTTAAATAATAAACCTTTATTTAAAAAAAAATACTGACCACTACAATAGACAGAATAATAAAAAGATTTTGCTATAACATATATTTATTTTTATATTAAATTACTAATTAAACTACATCTAGCACATCAAAATTTAATGCGAAGGATGCTGTTGTTTATCAAATCTTGGGTGGCAATATGGAGAGTGCCACTCGTAACTCCTTTTCGACTATTAACCTGGCTCGATATTTGGTTTTCATTGCAGCTAGTGCCGAAAAGCCCGTTTCGCATAAATAAGACGTTACAAACGGTATAAGCACTTACATTGCTTTGCAATATAAATATTCATACTCTCCACTAAGATTCATCCAAAATTTAATTATGGTTTCATTTTGAAACTTTTGTTTTAGTGAGCTATCGCATGAAAATTCTATAAATTTTTCTTTTTCGATGGTTGTCAGCTCGAATTCGTCTTGTTCATTGTAGTTAAATGGATCCTGTATCCACAAAAACTTTGAGAAATCAAGGTCTGAAATAATTGGAAAGATGCAGCACTAAACCATCCAAGTGGTCGATAAAAAGATTTTTACTTGCTTCAATATTGGCTGTGGCTCAGAAATCTTTGGAAAGTGAAAACATATCCAACTCATTCTTTTGTAAATTTGATTTCCATAACTTCAACTTTTTAATGAAAGCTTTAAATTTGTCTTTTTGAACAAGTGGATGTATTTGTGATCCCTGCATTGATTTATTTAAACCGCTCAATTTTCCAAAAATTTCAACCAAATAAGCAAGTTATCGTTACAATAAAATTATCGTTCGTCCACAAATGTGCCTCTTCATGTTGGTTTTCTTCGAGAAAGGCTGCTATTTCTTCTTTGAGTTCAAACACCCTTTGAATCATTTTTGCACGAGATAGCCAGCGAACTTCACAATAATACAAAAGTGAGGTATAATTAGCTTCCATATCAGCACACAGCTTTGCAAACAGCCTTGCTTTCAAAGGACTGTTCTTAATGTAGTTTATAATTTTTATAACTTTTGTAATTTTTTGTTCAATTGCATTTATGGGAGTATTTTTGCGTGAAACTCTCCCGATGTTTCACGCAAAAATACTCCCATATTGGCGTACTAATTTTGAGAGATTGGCTACATTCTTTAAATTTTCGGTTCGCATCCATAAATTCCTAAGATTAAATAAAACACATCCGAAAATGTAATTAAATAAAGTAAAAAAAATCGCGTTGATTCATTGCTTCGTTTTTTACAAATAGTTTGTACCGTCTAGTAATTATTCATCGAAACTCCAATTACATTTCTTCTTCTTGTTTAATGCCTTGTCCGCATCCGGACGTTGGCGACCACCTCGTCAATTATTTGAAGATATCCGCATCGGTCTTCAGCGGCTCGGAACAGTTCTTCGGCGCTCATATCGATCCACATGCGCATGTTTCGAAGCCAAGATAACTTTTTCCTGCCAATCCATTTTTTTCCTTCTATTTTCCCCATGGTTATCAAACGGAGAAATTCGTATTTTGGACCCCGTATCATGTGTCCGAGGTACTCCATCTTTCTCCGCTTGATGACAGAAACAAGTTCCCTGCCTCTCCCCATCATGCCGAGGACAGCTTCGTTTGCTATCTTTTTGGTCCACGGAATCTTCAGCATACGCCTATAGACCCACATCTCAAAAGCTTCGATGCGGCTGATCATCTTGGTTTTCAGAGTCCACGTCTCACATCCGTGTAGTAATACTGTCCAGACGTAGCTTGTACAGACTCCAGGGGTCCTCAACTCGAGGGACACCGGAAGTCGGTTTGTGAGAAGCTCGTGGTAAGCGTGGGCGGGGCTGGTTTCCTCAAGGTGCCTTCCTTCGTCGTCGGTGGTCTGGTCTCTGCTGATGTCGGCTGCTCGTGATGATTGCACTTGATATTAAGAATGCATTCAACTCAGCAAAATGGAACCTGATCCTTGAAGCGCTCCAAAGAATTGAGACACCAGCATACTTGGAGCGGATAATCAAAAGTTATCTTTCGGACAGACAGCTGGGATACAACTGTAATGGCATTCAACGACAGCGAACGATCACGGCAGGCGTTCCACAGGGCTCGGTACTTGGACCTGCACTGTGGAATGTCATGTATGATGGTCTTATACGTGTTCCATTTCACCCAGAGGCGAAGATAGTCGCCTTCACCGATGATGTAGCATTGCTAGTTGCGGCGAAATCCGTAGAACTCTTGCGAGCTATTTGTGAAGACTCGATTGGAAAGATAAGGAGATGGCTGTCGGACGCTGGATTGGAATTAGCAGTTCAAAAGACTGAGGCCGTGTTCTTCACCAGACGAAGGAAGTTAATACCGCCGCAACTCTTCATCGACGGGCACGAGGTGAAATATAATAGATCGATCCGATACCTGGGAGTATGGATCGATGACAAACTTCGCTTCACTGTACATACAGAAAAGGCGGCGGCAAAAGCAGCAGGAGTTGCCGAAGACTTGGCCAGGTTGATGCCCAACATAGGAGGACCCAAAAAAAAACAGAAGAAAACTTTATAATGAAGTAGTCCACTCGGTTCTGTTGTACGGCGCTCCGATATGGGCGGATGCAATGATAACGGAAAAGGCGAGACTCAACATAGCAAGAGTTCAGCGAAGAAGTGTGCTAGGAGTTGCTGCTGCATATCACACGGTATCCGAAGCAGCCATCCTTGCAATAACAGCCATACCACCCATCGATCTGCTCGCAGAAGAGCGGAAAGCGGTCTACAGAGGGGAGCAAAGAAATAACTCAAAAGAAAGAACTATGTCTTTGTGGCAGACTCGATGGGATGCGTCAACTAAGGGTCGGTAGACGCATCGACTCATCAGAGACCTGAGGGTTTGGAGCCGGAGAAAACATGGTGAACTGTGCTTTCACCTAACTCAAATTTTAACAGGACATGGCTGCTTCGGAAGCTATCTGCACAAGATAGGAAAAAGAGCAACACCAGGATGTCATCACTGCAGTGCAGAAAACGACGATGCTGAACACACTGCATTCGATTGTCCAGCATGGAACGCACATAGAACCAATCTCAAAAATGAACTCGGTGTTAACTCATTAACGACGACTAACATGATTCCTGCTATGCTTGAGAGTGCAGAGGCGTGGACAGCGTGCACTACGTTTGCAGTATGCATCATGCAGGAGAAAGAAGAGGCAGAACGTGATCGAGAGAAAAAAAGTCGGACTTTGTAAAATGACGAGAGCCGAGATGGCTATCCTGGCTGCCACCCTTGAGCAATACTTAATTAGTAGCCGGGTGGTAGCTGAAGAGGAGGGGGGTTTTAGTGGGTAAAAATCCCACTCTACCACCGGAATTAAACACGTCGGTGGTGTCTTCTAGAAGATTTCCCACCGCCGGAAAAAAAAAGGTTAGGTTAGGTTAGGTTAGGTTAGGTTAGGTTAGGTTAGTAGTGTATGAGCAGCCGTGGTGAGCGGACGGGATAGCGGCGGTCTTTGCTGCTATCGCTGAAGCTGACTGCAACTGCTCTCCAACGTCGCATTGCGGTGTCCAGAGGACTTCATTGACTCCAAAGTAATGTATTAGCATTGCAATAGCATCTGCATCAGCTCCAGACGAGGTAAGGAACCGAGGTAAGTTTTCATTAAAAATCCGTTACGTTGCATAGATACGCTAACCTTGTTTACAGCTGGCTACGCTTGCGGTGGATCGTAATACCACTAACTACGAACAAGTGGAGCATTGCACATGCGCGTGTTAAAAAAAAATAAAAACCAACGGCTACGAAGAACTTTGCGTCGAAAAAATTGCAATCTGCGATCACATTGAATACATAGAAGACGTTGCATGGAAGCAATCAAGTTTATTTCATCATCGTCGCGGTGAATTGTGGGACTGTCAACTGGTGCTAAAAGGCATAGTTGGCGTTCACATCTCAATCACAACACAAACGTCCAACGAAAAGGCATCGATAACAATTGTGTTGCTAACAGCTTTTTTTTAACAGTGCAATCGAGTGCCGATTGAAAAATCAACGACCACGGTGAACGTTGTATCGGAAAGATTGGATTCGTTTTACATATTGCACAGAAGCACTTCAACTGTTGTAATTTATAACTGGAATTGGAGGCAAGAGACAGATTTGGGTTTCATGTCCTCAGCACAATACAGGTGGCTAAGGAAAACTCATCGATACCAACAACAACTACGTTGCTAACGGCTTTATGCGCTTGCAGCAAAACGAAATAACATTAAATATGACCAATGCGCATGTGCGTGCTGAATAAATAATAAAAAAAAATAAAAAAAATGGATTCGGCAAACTAATTAGACACATTGCATTGAAAAACTCGAATTACTATCATTTACACACACCCACGGTGAATCGTAACACTGTTGACTGGAGACAAGAGACAAAGTTAGTGCTAAAGTGTCCATCACAACATAAACGTCTAACAACAGCTCATCAATAACAATAACAACTACGTTGCTAACGACTTGTTGCGATTACGGCAGATCAAAATACCACTAACAACGACCAAAATAAATAGTGTGCGAGCGCGTACCGATTGAAAAATTAACGATCACGGTGAACTTTTTAGTCGGAGAAATTGGAATAATGACAACAATGGCTAGCATATCTTTGGAAATGTGTGAGATTACTGCTAAAGAAGCTCTCGAGCAGAAGGTATTCTACAAATTAGAATTAATTCTAATTGATCTCAATAGCAAAATACGTAAAAATACCTACGTTCCAATCAAGGATGGAATTGAAGAGGCAATGATAGCCTTTAATACATATAAAGACATAAAACTAGACCTGTTAAAGCATAGATTACAAACTAAAACACTAATAGAACTCAATCCCACCTCGAGCGATGTTTTAAAGAATCCTCCAAATGCTTTAATACCGGAAAATCCCGCAATCATGGACTCGGCATCCTCACTAGATCAACCATAAGAGGATTCCTGGAAAGAAGTAAGGTCAAAAAGAAGGCGGAATAAAAAGAATAAAAGAACAAATAATACAAAGAACACCAACAACAAAAACGATCGGCGTCAGCCAAACATTGAAAATAACTTTCAAGATCGATATGCGCGATTTCCACCAGGCCCCAGAAATGAGGCTATAACAATAAAGTCAGACGGCACGGTGACATATGCAGACACCTTAAAGAAAATCAGAAAAGAAATTCCAATGGAGAATGTAGATGTTGCCGCTATTCGTCAAACAAAGGGTGGAGAAGTTCTTATAAAAATGCAAAAAGGAACAACAAAAACGGAAGAGCTGATGGGTGCGATCTCAAGATCTGCAATCTACACACCAACTGCCCACCTGCGAATCACGAATGCTGTTTCAATTGGCGTCCAAGGCTGGACGTGGGTGGAGATGAGGGGAGTGAGGTTCTATAGCTGCTATTTTTCTCCTAATGCAACAATAGAGGAGTTCAAGAGAGATCTCGTCTGCCTTGAAGATTACGTGAGAACATCGACCTTACCTGTTGTCGTTGCCGGAGATTTTAACTCAAAAGCTCCAGAGTGGGGCTCTCAAACAACGGATCGCAGAGGTATTTTACTCTCTGAAATGGCATCGCATTTACATCTGCATGCGGCCAACGTAGGAAGTGCTTACACGTTCGTTCGGGGCAGCACCGGATCGGTCATCGATGTCACATTTGCAGGTGAAACAATAATTGGCAGGATCCGAAAATGGCAAGTGCTTGACAGCTACTCTCACAGCGACCATCGCTACATTGGCTTCGAGTTGGAAGATCGCCTCGCTGGGCCACAAATGTTACCTTCTAGTTCTGGCTGGGGAGCTCGTAAGCTGGACATCGTAGCTTTGGACGAAGCCGTTGCAGAACTAAGAACAAAAGTGACTGACGTCGCAAACAGCGGGGTTGGAGCCGAAGACATTGCCAACTCATTAAATGACCTATTGAGTGAGAGCTGCGACGCATCGATGCCGAGACGCGGAGGTAAAAAGAGGCGCCCGGTCTTCTGGTGGACCGAAAACATCGCCATACTTCGCCGCGAGTGCTTAACCTGCAGACGCCGAGCACAACGACGGTCAAGCAATGAACAGCACAGATTGAAATATCAAGAAGCCAGGATAGCTTTACGAAAAGCTATAAAGGAAAGTAAAGAGAGATGCTGGAAAGAGCTCTGCAAATCGATTGATGTGGATCCGTGGGGGAGCCCATATAAGATTATGGAGGATGAACGAATGAGACGACTGGCATGTTAATGCACGTGTTTATTATATGACAGCTGAAGACAGAGTGAGTAGCAGCTGTCCGAACCCAGCCGGGTTGGTCCCCACTCGCAGGAAGGCAACCAAACTCGACCATGTCGTATAAGCGAGCCGCCACATCACTCCCCCCCCAGCATCAGCGATACCAAAATTACAAAGAAACAAATTTTACAACAGAAAAAAAGTTATTGTTACACAAAAAGAAAAAATTATTACGTGGGGAGAAAAAAAAATGTTGACGTGGGTCATCCGCTGTGTACATAGGTGTACCGCCCTGAATGGTCGGTAGATTCGAGGGCGGTGACGTCGCGAGCAGGACGGTGGGTGGTCCGATGGTCGCGCCGATCAATGCGATGCTGCGGCGGCGGCGCTCTTCCGAGGCTGATGTCGGTTGGTGGGGCGGCGGGGGCGGCAGGGGCATCGATGTGGTTGATGATACTCCGAGCTGGACTGTGAGTCGTTGTGGCTCGTGGAGGTGTTGTAGCGCTACCGCCCGTCTCGGCGTGACGACGCTCGTGGGGACGGACGGGGCCTTGATGATGATGATGATGATGATGGTGCTGAGGTGGTGTATGTCTTGTGGTGCTGGATGACCGTTCTATGTGTAGTGGATCGCGCATGACTCCACATCCAGCTGTCACGATCGTCGTCTCATTCGCTCCCCCATTTTTTAAAAGCACCTGTCGTCGACGTTGTGGCTGGACGTCGGTAGGTAGGTAGGTAGGTAGGTAGCCGTGTCTGCTCGTTTATTGTCACCCGCGGGCCGCGACGCGTGTTGATGGCGATGTAGGCGCGGCGGGTAGCTTCTCCCGCCTGACTCGGCGAGGCAGGGATGAGCGGCATGGGATGAGCGGCATGTTGAAATTGATCGAGGCTGCGTGGCTCGATGTCGGGGGTCACCAGTATGGAGGATGAACGAATGAGACGACTGGCATGTTAATGCACGTGTTTATTATATGACAGCTGAAGACAGAGTGAGTAGCAGCTGTCCGAACCCAGCCGGGTTGGTCCCCACTCGCAGGAAGGCAACCAAACTCGACCATGTCGTATAAGCGAGCCGCCACAAGATCATAAGGAAAAAGCTCCGAATTGGAACTGTCGATCCATATCTTGAAAACAAGGCAAGTCTTGAATTGGTCATAGATGGCCTCTTTCCGCAACACCCAGTGATGGAAAGACGATCGGTGAGCAGTACTGGTGATGAGATGCCGATTTTCACGGAGGAAGAAGTCGTAGCAGCCGCCAAACGAATAAATATCGAAAAGGCACCGGGACCGGACTGCATTCCAAACGCAGTTATTAAAAGAATTGCCTTGAGCGATCCTGCGTTGCTGTTGACGACTTTCAACACTTGTCTGTCGGAAGGAACCTTTCCAAAACCATGGAAAAGACAAAAACTCGTGCTGATTTCAAAAGGAAAGGGAGGCCCACCAGGACCCTCATCATACAGACCACTCTGCCTACTAGACGGGGTAGGAAAGCTACTAGAGAGACTTATCCTACAGCGACTACAACAACAGCTGGAAAACAGCGACACAGGACTGTCATCGCAGCAATTTGGATTTCGATCCGGTCGCTCAACTATTGACGCGATCAGTGAAGTCGTAAACACCGTAAGACTTGCATGGCGTGGGAGCGTCAAGGCGAGCAAACATGTTGTGATGATCGCACTCGACATAAAAAATGCATTCAACACTGCCAAATGGGGAAGGACTCTCGATGCATTAGTCACTATCAATGCTCCGGAAAAACTTATCAAGATGATCGAGAGCTATTTTTCGGACAGAATCCTTCTGTATGAATGCATGGGCAAACAATACGAGCGATCAGTCACTGCGGGCGTACCACAGGGATCGGTCCTGGGCCCGGCGCTTTGGAATGTAATGTACGACGGCTTGTTGAAGATCCCAATGCCAGATGAAACGAGCCTGGTCGCCTTTGCTGACGATGTCGCGTTGCTTGTCACCGCAAAGAACACAACATATTTACGCCTAGCCAGCGAAGAAGCCATAAGAAGGGTTAAAAAATGGCTTGTGGATGCGGGCTTGGAGCTCGCCGTCCAGAAAACTGAAGCTGTATTCTTCACAAGACGTAGAAAGCTGCTGCCTCCTCAAATAAACGGTTTTAAGGTGACGGTTTTGAGGTGACGTTTAGCAGATCACTGCGGTATTTGGGAGTGCAGATGGATGACAAACTACGCTTTGCAAAACATGCGGAAAAAGCGGGAGCTAGGGCGCCCCAAATAGCAGAAGACCTCGCCAGACTGATGCCCAACATCGGTGGACCGAAACAGAGGAGAAGAAAACTACTACTAGTGTAAAAAAAAAAAGTAAAATAAAATTTACTAGTGTAATTTACTAGTGTAAAATAAAATTTAATTTAAAATAAAATTTAATTTAATTTACTAGTGTAAAATAAAACTACTACTCGCTAGAGTTCAAAGAAGAGCTGCACTAAGAGTCGCAGCGGCATACCGAACAGTATCAGAAGATGCCATCCTGGTGTTGTGCGCCATTCCACCGATCGACTTACTCGCTCTAGAACGACAAGCGATCTACAGAGGTGAAAAGAAGAGTACAGCCAGAGAGACAACAATGATCAAATGGCAAGACAGATGGAACAGCTCTGAAAAAGGTCGATGGACACACCATCCCATCGGAGACCTAAAAGCGTGGTGCCAAAGAAAGCACGGTGAACTGAATCACCACACGACCCAAATACTCACAGGTCACGGGTGCTTCGGGACCTACCTACACAAAATAGGGAAGGAAACAACTCCGAAGTGCCACCACTGTGAAAACGAGAAGGACGACGCGGCCCACACAACCTTTGATTGTCCAGCATGGGAAGACGACAGAAGAACATTCAGAACTGTAATCGGCGTAGAACACCTGACGCCGAGAAACATGATCTTCGACATACTGGATAGCGCAACTGCCTGGTCAGCGTGGGAAGCATTTGCTTCCACGATAATGAAAAGTAAAGAAGAAGCAGAAAGAACCCGAGAACTCGAAGGAAGAGCCATAAATGGCTAAGACAAAACTGCTTTCCCGAAGCAAAACATGAAAATGTGTCCGGGGAGCGGAGGTGTCAAGGGGGTGGGGTTTAGTCGGTAAAAATCCGACACTATCCTCCAGTTCGGGCTGGAGGATGTCTTTGGAAGATTCCCCACCTCCGACGATAAAAAAAAAGGTGAGGTTAGGTTAGGTTAGATTTACAAATTTGCCAATAAAATGTTTATGTGGAGTTAATTGATATGTATTTGTTGAATTGTTTAAAATTATGCAAATATGACCATATATTTATTTATTTCATTTTATTCTAAACAGACCATTGCGGCATAACAGGAATTCCTAAAGCGCCACAATGATCAAAAAATATAACACAAAAAAAAAACAAAATAACAATTAAACATAAATTAATACATAACGAAAATAATATACTCATCAATTATACACAAAAAAAATACATTTGAACATAAACATAAATACATCCATACGTAAACATAAAAAATAGCATTTAATAATAACAGATAAAGTAAAAATATCAAATAAAAAATATAGCATTAGGAATGCCTTGCACCTACAGTCAGTTTCAATAAATATGTAAGAAACAACTACAAATACAAAACATCCCTGTAAGGCCCAAATGGAAGAGAGTTAATCAAAATTTCACTCATAAATCACAATCAATCATGAAAACAATGATGAGCGCAGACTACCAGATAAATGGGTTAGATTAATTTCCGATAATTTACGCTCACTAAGGTGGAAAATATCACATTCAGTCTCGGCAGCAACGATTTCATTAAGAAGTCGAATAGCTCTTGGAATAGGAGCCATTCGAAAAAGAACTGTGCGGGCAGAAGGTACAGCCAGCAAATGATGATGTCTACCACGCACATAGTGATTAGGGACATAAAGTCCCAACTGCTCCAGCAACAACGGGCATGACGTATTACCACGTAAGAGCAGGAGAACGAAACGAATTAATGAGAAGTTTCTCCGAAGTTCAAGGGAAGTATACCCAAGCATGCCCAAAAGGAAAGGAGTGGGGTAGAGATATGGGTAATACCCATATTCTTTCCTATATAAGAAACGAAGAAATGCTTTTTGCACTTTCTCAATCATTAGAGAGTAATTTGCTTCATGCGGATTCCACACAATCGCATTATACTCTAGCTTACTTCTCACAAGCGAATTGAAAAGCAAGCGAGAAGACAAAGGATTGTAGAATAATCTTGCATATCTCAAAACAAATCCAAGTCGACGAAAGGAAACGTCAGCGACTTTCTTGATATGCTTGTGAAAGGTGAGTTGAGGATCAAAAGTGATACCCAAATCGACCATATATTCCACACGCTTCAACAAGACGGATCTAATGGAATATCCGTGACAATAGAGCGAATGTGCACGTCCATAGCTCATAATTGCACATTTATTAAAATTAAGTTCAAGGCCTAAACTAGAACTGAACTCCAAGACAGCGTTAATATCAGCTTGAAGTAGAGAGGCTTGCCTCTCATCCTTGACAGCAAAAAATAATTTAACGTCGTCAGCAAACAAGAGACATGATGCATTACATAAAACTCTAGGGAGGTTATTAATAAGAATTGTAAATAGTAGTGGACCCCTGAGTAACACCAGATCGAGTAAAAAATGAAGGAGATTCATAAAGACCATATCTAACAAATTGCTTCCTATCACTAAGATAAGAAACAAAGAGTTTAAGAAGACGCGTTGAAAAACCCACTTCAGCTAACCTGATCAAAAGAGCGCCATTATTGACTTGATCAAAGGCTTTACGAAAGTCAAAGTAGGCTACATCAACTTGCTGACCAACGTCAACTTTAGACATGATCAAATGTGTGAAGCAGGCGAGATTAGTGGTAGTGGAACGACATGGTGTAAAACCATGCTGCTCATCACACAATAATCTTTTAAACTGCGTAAGAATCAAACGGTGAAGTATGATGTCAAAAATTTTGGGAATATATGTCTCTTTGGGAATATATGTCTCTGTGGATATTAATTGATATGTATCGATGTACTTAGTATAATATTAATAATATTTGTATCAAATTTACAATGTTTCTGGCCAGGAAGACGCATTGGGGTTATCAGTTAGGCCTTCCTGGTATAAATTAAAGATAAAAAGTTTTTTTTTTTCAAAAAATGTACTAGTTAGATTATTTACAATTACGAAAGGATATTTATAAAACAACTTGAAAATATGTTTAAAATTTATATTACATATAATTATTTACATCATAATTATCAATACTGATAAATATTTTGGGGGGGGGGGGGATATCATAAATTGGCATTTGAAAATATTTTATATAAGATTGCGCTGCAAACAAAACAAAAAATATTTTGAAACTTGCAGAGCCTTTAGAATATTTGATGCATTTGTAGTTTTCAGATTCTGATATCCATTTTATCCAATGTATTGGGAATACCTTAATTTGTACTCATTAGAAATAGTTTTGTTTTATCATATATGCAGTTCATGAATAGTGTAGGTCCTCTTTTTTTACGAGATTGGTCTGAAATTCAAGACAATTGTGCTTTTAAGAAAACGCTCTTTATTCCTGGGGGAATTTGTAGTTTTTCTTTGATTTGAGAATATAATGGTAATTATAGTAAAAATGAAATATTGTTTTTGAATACATTTACCTTTAACTATTATCCTCATGTAGCTGGCGAATGTATGCTCTTATAATGTATTTATTGACAAACTTTGTTAATGTTTTCACAACACTTGAAGTTCCAGAAGAGAATTGACGAAAGTAGCATCAATTTTGTATAATTTCTTTGAAATTTATTAATTCTCAATAACTAAACAAAATGTTGGGTGTAATATTATTGCTCTGTACAAAAGGAAATAGACACTCTCGGCCCGCCGACTCATATAAAATATCGAATATATATATATATATATATATATATATATATATATATATATATATATATATATATATATATATATATATATATATATATATATATATATATATATATATATATATATATATATTCATATATTTCTATATATATAGAATATATAGATTTCTATACATATATTTATATATATTTATATATATATATATATATATATATATATATATATATATATTTATATATATATATTCATATATTCATATATATATATATATATATATATATATATATATATATATATATATTCATTCATAATTCATTAAAATTAGTTGTAAAGGGACTTTTGCCACAACTTGAACATGCTAGAGCAGGCCTGGGCAAACTGCGGCCCGCCGCGCAATTCCCGCGGTTGATTAAAAAATTATCTTCACAACAAAATGTGTTCACCGTACACACCAGGGAACAAGAAGCAAGCTTTGATGTGTCTAATATAATCGCGAAAATTAGCAAACCGTTCTCAGATGGAGAATACATTAAAAACTGTATGAGTGAAGTAAGTGCAATTATATGTCCGGATATTAAACACAAATTTGAGAACTTGAGTTTATCTCGGCGAACTGTACTTAGAAGGATTGAATGTATCGCTACCAATTTAAAAGAGCAATAATTATCAGTATCAAAATCATTCAACTGGTACTCGATAGCAATCGACGAAAGCAACGATCAAAAGGATACTGCACAGTTATTAATTTTTATACGTGGATGTACTTCTGAATTTGAAACTATTGAAGAGGTTCTTTCAATGGAATCGTTAAAAGATCAAACATCGCGAGATGATATATTTAAAAAAATTGAAGATTGCATAGCTGCATATAATTTGCAATGGAACAAATTGGTCAGCGTTACGACTGATGGTGCACGAAATTTGACTGGAAAAAATGTTGGTGCAGTAAAGAAAATCCAGGATAGAATTCGTGAAATCGATCCTGATTATAATTTAATTGCACTTCATTGTATTATACATCAGCAAGTCTTGTGCAAAAACGAATTAAAAGTTGAGCTCGTAACATCACGTGTTATTAAGCTTGTCAATTTAATCCGGTCAAGTGGACTGAAACACAGACAATTTATCAACTTTCTTGAAGATCTTGATGCAGAGATGCAAATTTTCGCGATTATATTAGACACATCAAAGCTTGCTTCTTGTTCCCTGGTGTGTCCGGTGAACACATTTTGTTGTGAAGATAATTTTTTAATCAACCGCGGGAATTGCGCGGCGGGCCACAGTTTGCCCAGGCCTGCTCTAGCATGTTCAAGTTGTGGCAAAAGTCCCTTTACAAGTAATTTTAATGAATTATGAATGAAATGTTATAAATAAATAAAAACGAATTGACTAAAATTAAATATGTACATAAGATCATGTGCGAAAAATTATCTCAGTAAAATATAAGTCATTATGTTGTATGTGTGTATATGTAGGTACATATGTATGTATGCAAAGGTGCATTATTTTTATTGGGTTTTCCAATACCTTAGTGCAGCATTCGAGATCTTCCTGTACAGTTCTTATCTAACTAATCCTTATTATTCAAACTTGTTCACCAGTGTATGGATTGTTGGTGATGATGATCACAAAATCTCCAATATCTTACAGTTTGGTGATAGATCAGTTATTTTGTAGAAATAAGGTTGAGAGTTTGATGCGTTCTGCAATCGTGTACGGCCATGATTACACTAAACCCCAAGTCGATAAAATAAAAATAAAACTTGGAAATAATTCAAAAGCAAAAATAATTATAATTTATTAGGCAATGAAGTGTGGTTCGCCGCGCTTTATATAAAAATATATACAGGGCTTTTTTTTTTTTAAAAAAAAGGTGCCAGAACTTGATTCTTGTCAATTATTTTCAAATTGTATTATATGAATATTCGTTTGAGGCATACAAAGCCGAGAAAAAAGGTGCCGGAACGCTGTTCTACCGCGTTACATGAGAAAAAAAAGCCCTGCATATATACATATATGTATACATATATACATATATGTATATATATATATATATATATATATATATATATATATATATATATATATATATATATATAAATATATATAATAAACATACAGGTATACACACATTTGTTTATAATTGCATAAATTATCACATATATAATATCGCTATTCTATCTGTCTGTGTAAGATAGCGCTCGCCGTACTATAATAATCATTTCGATTCGACATACATATGTATATACATCACAGCTAAACCACTGCCAACAAAACGTATTCGAATATAATAAAAAAACAAAAAAAAACTTCTATATATAGTGTTTGCTACCAATGTTTCCTCTAGGGAAATAGACGGCACTATGTCTCTGAGCGTTTACCGCCATCTATTGAAAATTTATTTAATTAATTAATTTTTTTATTGGTGTTTTATATTGTTTATATATTGGTAGGTAGGTAGTTTTTTCCATTTTTTTTTCATATTAAATAATTAAATATATTTAAAAGGTGTTTGAAAAAAATTCCACCGTGTGCAGATCGAACACAGGACCGACACATTAATTTTATTTTTTTTATTTAATAACTTAATATGCCAACACCCATGTGATGATATTTTATTGGGTACAACACTAGTTATATGTATATTTGTAAATGAATACACGTATTATATGTATTAAAAGCTGTGTAATATATTATATATTACAGAAGTGTTAGTATTACTTTACTGTTAATTACTTAAAAAGCTTTTAAAACATAGCTGTCCACATTCAAAAAGCAAGTAAATTTATTTCAAATACAGAGACATGTTATGTACAAAAACACAATAATAATAATGCAAACAATACAGCAGAATAATGAATACAATTACAATATCGCAATTAAAAATAGTGCAATATTTCACAGTATAATAAGGTTTGGGTTCATAATATTTAACAAGCATATTATGACTAAATTGTAGGATATGAACCACTTATTGATTGTTATTTCAAATAATACGCACACAAATAATTACAAGACATTTATTTATTAAACAAAGCAGATTGTTAATACAAATAAATCTTGTAAAAATATAAATAAAGTTAAAATATATAGTATATTACGCAGTGCAATATGAAATCATAATTTTCGATCTTACTAATATGAAACAAATAATTGAGCAGTCATAATTTATAAACATGACTAGAAATAAATAAATTATATACATTGTATTTTTTTAAATGAACATACCATAGTATCGCTCATTAAAAACATTTTTACTGATTTCAACAAGTAACACAATTTTTATTATGTAGATAACGAAAAACAAATCTTGCATTTTTAAGTCATCTTTGTAATAGAGCGAATAATCTCGGCGAAAAAGTTAATAGATTTAAAAACGTCAAGCATGTCTGAAATATGAAAAATATGAAATTAAACTATATTTATATATATAATTATACAATTGTTGTAATTGCAATTACAGTACATTGTCGATTATCCGGGCGCGGATTATCCAATTTGCGGATTATCCGTGCTTGAAAAATATCTGCTTAACTATGAGCGTATTTCTTAATAAATAATGAGTATTAAAATTATGAAACAAAAATTTGTGATACTATATTCAAAACCAAGTCAAAATTTGATGAATCGGATTATCCATGTTTTTCAATTATCCGTTCCCCTCCTACCCAGCATTAGCCCGGATAATCGAGAGTGTGCTGTATAATATAGTAAAACGTACCAATAATTTCACATATATTTTTTTAATCAAACGATAACAATGTTATTTTGTTACAAATATATTGAAGATAAATTGTATAATATGAATGTAAATGTAAAATTTAAATTGGTTTTCATATATGTAACTGAAAAATATATATGTAATCACGTTCCAATAAGTTATTTTCTTTAGAAGTCGTAAAATAAATATAAATACATTTATAATTATATTTCTACCAAAAATTGTTACAATTATTTGTATTTTTATAAAACATAATTAAAATAATGATTGGATTACGTTTCCCGCATAGTCAGCAATGTATGTATGTATCAAGATATAAATTTATAGATAGTGATGGAATTCTCAGACACTACATACCATGTTTATGTGGAACCTGTGGAATGTTCTTGTATGAATGGCAGTTGTTTCAAAACATCTTCAGAAAACATATCTGGGATTTTTCTAAAAATATAAAATAGAAATGTTAATTTAAAAAAAATATTTTAAAGAGGAGGCTAAAAAAAACCATACTTATGAATTAAAATGATTAGTGAAATCGATTTCGAGGATACATCCGAGTCATCACTTTTCGTCAAAGATATGATGCGATCTTTGGTTCGCTTAGAATATGTGATTACAATCTTTTTTATGTCAATGCTTAGGTTTGCTAATAGCAGTGATTGCAGAATATTGAGGGATTTTAATTTAAATATTTTAAGCTGAAAATAATTTTCATATATTAATTATATATACATATGTATAAGTATATGTCGTTCAACATATTTTATAAAGTTTTGTTTTTTAAACCTCATGTTCAAATCCCATATCAACGATTTTAAGGCTAAAGAGGTTAACGTAAAGTGTTGGTAACTTTTCGAAATTTATGGCCATTGCATCAAGTATCAATAATTTGATATCCATAGACGAATCCCTTAAAAAAATACACATGCAGTTTTAATTTCATTAATTTACACTATCAAATAACGTTTTTTTCTTTTGAGAATAAGAATAAATTTTGAACTAAAAGAAATTCCTTTAGTTTCATATTGGAAAAAATCAATATATGAGCCGATATATTTTAAAGTGGCGAAAGTTCAATTTTCGGGTTTAAAAACACTATTTCTATATGATTTAATTCACAAATTGTTATCACTTATTTTAATTCGATATGTGCAGAATCTTGGAAAAGCAGAATAAACGTATTACAGGCCACCAGTACTTTTAAATATTGTTAAATGCAAAACATTATATTAAATGTTTTGCGAAATATTTCTCGAAATGCAAAAAGTGGACTTTGCCACTTTCAAATGTAACGGCTTATATGTTAATTGTAATAATAAAGTAGAACTGTTTTAGTTTTGATTTCGTGTGTTTAAAAATGCCTTTCTGTGCTAAAAGTATTTACAGCATAAGTAAGTATTTATATAACATAGCTAACTCTTTTCTGGGAAATGTTACATCCTTAAATATAAAACAGATCAATTCTTCCAGATAGTCCATGTGTTTTTTGCATGAATTTTCTTCTTCTGCTATGATATCCAAGGCACTAACATCAACTATGTCTTTTTGTAATTCACTTTCTTTTCTTTCCTTTAGAATATTTAAATCTTTAATTATATTTACACAAGCATCAGCCAACGCATTTTCAAATTTTACCGCTGAAAAGATATTACAAATTTAGAGTAGGTGATAAATTATCAGTAGCAATGGTGTTGATAGATATCAAAATCCCAAGATACCTATTAAAGAAGCCGTGTGTCGTAAAGTCAACACTGGAGAAGTAGAAATCTTGAATAACACTTTGAATATATTCTTCGTGAAAAAATCATCCAAAATAATGGAATTATGATGTTGGACGACAAAGTCACCAATAAGACGTAACGTATTACTAAAGAAACGTTTCCAATTTTCCCTGCTACTTATGAGTGGATATTTGGAATCATCATTATATTCCTGGAATAATAAAAAATCGTTTTATGTAAGTGTGAGCAAGTATGTACATACATATGTATGTATATCGTTTTATTTAAACTCGACCTAAGCCATGCCAACTTAATCATCAACTTCAGTAACTTTATTGAAGATTATTGTTGAAATGTAAAAATTGATTTGTAGTGAAATGTGTAACGATTAATTTGATATAATTGTAATTGTTATGTAAATTGTAAAATGATTGATGTATAAGTGTATTGAAATGAAGTTGTGATGATGATTGTAATAGTGATGATGATTGTAATTGTGATGTAAATTGTAATTGTGACAATTGAAAGCATGTTTAGAAGAATATAAGATGATTTTATGGAATGGAAGATTAAACATTGTTGAGGATGAAAGAGAAAATGTTTTAAAATAATGTAAGATGATACATTGTATAGAGTGGAAGATGAAATTTAAAAGAATATGAGATGAAATTCTGTAAAAAAAAAAAAAAAAAATATATATATATATATATATATATATATATATATATATATATATGTGTGTGTGTGTATATATTATTGGGGATCCTGTTCCATGACCCAAAGGGTTTTAAATGAATCAATAAAAAATAAAAAATTGCTCACTATAAGTTTTCAGATCAGTTTTCGTGTTTAGATTTTTGAATAATAATTTATACATGTTTTATGCATCGAAAATGTCTTTCAAATGTACTGGTGTTGCAAATCACTTGATTTTCATAAAAAGGGGTCGCCATTCAAAAAGCTTTTGCTCTACTGTCTATGTATGTAAAAATTACAAGTAAGCACTAACCTTAAAATGCATAGTCACTTGTTTAACGATGTCTCCAACATTGAATGTAGTCGGGTCAAAGATCAAAGAGTATCGTTGACCGCAACAGATAAAGAAGAATTGCACTAATTTCTGCAGTGCAACAATTTTATTTAAATTATAATTATTTGACCATGTCCTTATATAATCTGATATATCCTGGAAAGTGAAAATTTATTGAATAAAAACGCGCGAATGATAAGGATGAGAAATGAAACTTGTTTAATATTGAAACTAACTTCCTCAGAAATTTTGCAATTTAGCATAGCATTAAAAATGTCTAATGTTCCATCAAAGATTATTTTAGGATCTGGCAAGGCTGTCAAGTCAGTGTTATTGACAGTATCTTTGGGGACACTTTCAGTGTAGTGCATAGCTTCATTAGGGAATGGAAGATCGTATGAAGTAGTACTAAAAAATATCAAAAATATTTACATGGTTAATATATTGAAAACAAATATTCATAATATAAATCTTATGCAGCATGTGAATCAGCTCTTTGATTCACAAACTCATCGTTGGAAACTAACTGTCGGTAAGTATCAATAATGTGTTCTTCAACGTTTATGGATTGTATATGCATCCGGTGTCTGTATGAAGACATGCTAAAATATACATAATTGAACATTTAGATATCGTCAAAATATCGTAAAAAAATTTCTAGTTAAAACATACTGATCGTCAAACCTGATATTTCTTGGAGTATTGTTGCTGTGTTCTTCCAAAGCCATGGATTGCACATTTTGCCTTCGTGTGTATGAGGGGGGCATGCAAAAATATTTATCAATAAACAATTTGACATTGTAAATATATTGTGAACAAAAATCCATGCTAAAAATATAATATTACTTTTCACGAGATCTGCTTCTAGCAAACTCATTGTTGGGATTATTCTGTCGCTGGGAAGGAACAAAGTCATCTTCCAAATTCGTTTGTTGCGACTGATGGGTATATGAAGGACTGAAAACATTTATTTTTAATTAATTTCCAAAAATCACTATATTTACACCAAAAATTTTATAATAACAATCTTACGGGTCGCGAGATGAGCCTGCTCGATTTACATGCTCATTGTCATCCAAATTCCTTGGAGTATTGAATATGGGTTCTTCTGAACCCATGGAATGCATATTTTGCCTTTGTGTGTATGGGGGGGGCATGCTAAAACATTAATCAATAAACATTTTGAAATTGTTTATATATTGTGAACATAAATCCATTATAAAAATATTACTTTTCACGAGATCTGCTTCTCTCATAACCTATATGTTCGTCAGGGTCATTCTGTTGCTGAGAAGGTACAAAGTCTTCTTCCAAATGCGTTTGATACGATTGCGTAAATGAAGGCCTAAAAACAATTTATTTTAAAACGATTGACAATTCAAATATATTGAGGATATAATAAAACTTTTACACGTAGCGAGATCTGCCCTCATTAACGTAGTCATCACCGTACCCAAAATTGATTGGATTATTGATGACGTGTTCATCTGAGCGCATGGATTGCATATGCCTTCGTGTGTATGAAGAGGGCATGCTAAAAAAGTCATCATTGAACATTTTAACACTGTTTATATACATATGAAGGGTAAAAATTCATAATAAAAATATTACTTCACACGATCTCCACTTTCATTAAGAAAATCATCGAAGGGGTCATTCTCTTGCTGAGATGGAATAAATTCTTCTTGTAATTGATTCGTTTGATGGGTATATGAAGAGCTAAAAACATTTTTTTTTAATAAATTGACAATACCAATATATTTAAAACAAAAGCCTAATAAAAAAAATCTTACGAGATGCGAGATCGGCCTATTTCTCTAATGTATTGATTGCCGACGCCAAAATATCTTGGATTATTGGTGCTGTGTTCTTCCGAACCCATATTTTGCCTTCGTGTGTATGATGAGGGCATGCTTAAATATTAAGAATTAAACATGTTGACATTGTCAATATATTGTGAACATAAATCCATAATAAAAATTTTACTTGTCACGAGATCCCCTTCTATTTCGAACAAACTCATCGTTAGGGTTATTTTGTCGTTGGGAAGGAACAAATTCATCTTCAAAATGCATTTGATGGCTATATGAAGAAGTGAAAACATTTGATTTTAAATAATTTCACAAAATCAATGCATTTAAGTCGGAAAAAGTCATAATATAAATCTTACGCGACACGAGCTCTGGCATTTTGGTTTAAATACTCATCGGCGCACTCGACATTTCTTGGAGTATTGAAGATAGGAACTTCCGAACCCGTGGAATGCATATTTTGCCTTCGTGTGTATGATGAGGGCATGCTTAAATATTAAGAATTAAACATGTTGACATTGTCAATATATTGTGAACATAAATCCATAATAAAAATTTTACTTGTCACGAGATCCCCTTCTATTTCGAACAAACTCATCGTTAGGGTTATTTTGTCGTTGGGAAGGAACAAATTCATCTTCAAAATGCAGTTGATGGCTATATGAAGAAGTGAAAACATTTGATTTTAAATAATTTCACAAAATCAATGCATTTAATTCGGAAAAAGTCATAATATAAATCTTACGCGACACGAGCTCTGGCATTTTGGTTTAAATACTCATCGGCGCACTCGACATTTCTTGGAGTATTGAAGATAGGAACTTCCGAACCCGTGGAATGCATATTTTGCCTTCGTGTGTATGATGAGGGCATGCTTAAATATTAAGAATTAAACATGTTGACATTGTCAATATATTGTGAACATAAATCCATAATAAAAATTTTACTTGTCACGAGATCCCCTTCTATTTCGAACAAACTCATCGTTAGGGTTATTTTGTCGTTGGGAAGGAACAAATTCATCTTCAAAATGCAGTTGATGGCTATATGAAGAAGTGAAAACATTTGATTTTAAATAATTTCACAAAATCAATGCATTTAATTCGGAAAAAGTCATAATATAAATCTTACGCGACACGAGCTCTGGCATTTTGGTTTAAATACTCATCGGCGCACTCGACATTTCTTGGAGTATTGAAGATAGGAACTTCCGAACCCGTGGAATGCATATTTTGCCTTCGTGTGTATGATGAGGGCATGCTTAAATATTAAGAATTAAACATGTTGACATTGTCAATATATTGTGAACATAAATCCATAATAAAAATTTTACTTGTCACGAGATCCCCTTCTATTTCGAACAAACTCATCGTTAGGGTTATTTTGTCGTTGGGAAGGAACAAATTCATCTTCAAAATGCAGTTGATGGCTATATGAAGAAGTGAAAACATTTGATTTTAAATAATTTCACAAAATCAATGCATTTAATTCGGAAAAAGTCATAATATAAATCTTACGCGACACGAGCTCTGGCATTTTGGTTTAAATACTCATCGGCGCACTCGACATTTCTTGGAGTATTGAAGATAGGAACTTCCGAACCCGTGGAATGCATATTTTGCCTTCGTGTGTATGATGAGGGCATGCTTAAATATTAAGAATTAAACATGTTGACATTGTCAATATATTGTGAACATAAATCCATAATAAAAATTTTACTTGTCACGAGATCCCCTTCTATTTCGAACAAACTCATCGTTAGGGTTATTTTGTCGTTGGGAAGGAACAAATTCATCTTCAAAATGCAGTTGATGGCTATATGAAGAAGTGAAAACATTTGATTTTAAATAATTTCACAAAATCAATGCATTTAAGTCGAAAAAAGTCATAATATAAATCTTACGCGACACGAGCTCTGGCATTTTGGTTTAAATACTCATCGGCGCACTCGGCATTTCTTGGAGTATTGAAGATAGGAACTTCCGAACCCGTGGAATGCATATTTTGCCATCGTGTGTATGAGGGGGGCATGCTAAAATATTTATCAATATACATTTTGACATTGTCAATATATTGTGAACAAAAATTCATAACAATAAAAATAATTACTATATTTGCTGAGCTCTGGCATTTTGGTTTAAATACTCATCGGCGCACTCGACATTTCTTGGAGTATTGAAGATAGGAACTTCCGAACCCATGGAATGCATATTTTGCCTTCGTGTGTATGAGGGGGGCATGCTAAAATATTTATCAATATACATTTTGACATTGTCAATATATTGTGAACAAAAATTCATAACAATAAAAATAATTACTATATTTGCTGAAAAGGGACGAACTCATATTCAAAATGCATTTGATGCGCCCGATGGGTAAAAGAACTAAAAACATTTAATTTTAAAAAATTGAAAAGATCGATATGTATAAAGAAACCAAAATACTCATGACATTAATCTTACGCGGCACGAGGTCTGCCTGTCCTAGGTAGGTACAAATTAAGTACCTCAGTAGGTACAAATTCTTCTTCCAAATGCATTTGATGCGGTTGATGGGTATGAGAAGAACTAAAAACATTTTATTTTTAAAAAATTGTAAAAAGAAACCAAAATATTAAAATAATACTTGACACGAGATCCGCTCATCTCATTAACATACTCATCATCAGAGTCATTTTGTCCCTCAGTAGGTACAAATTCTTCTTCCAAATGCATTCGATGCGGTTGATGGGTATGAGAAGAACTAAAAACATTTTATTTTTAAAAAATTGTAAAAAGAAACCAAAATATTAAAATAATACTTGACACGAGATCCGCTCATCTCATTAACATACTCATCATCAGAGTCATTTTGTCCCTCAGTAGGTACAAATTCTTCTTCCAAATGCATTCGATGCGGTTGATGGGTATGAGAAGAACTAAAAACATTTTATTTTTAAAAAATTGTAAAAAGAAACCAAAATATTAAAATAATATTTGACACGAGATCCGCTCATCTCATTAACATACTCATCATCAGAGTCATTTTGTCCCTCAGTAGGTACAAATTCTTCTTCCAAATGCATTCGATGCGGTTGATGGGTATGAGAAGAACTAAAAACATTTTATTTTTAAAAAATTGTAAAAAGAAACCAAAATATTAAAATAATACTTGACACGAGATCCGCTCATCTCATTAACATACTCATCATCAGAGTCATTTTGTCCCTCAGTAGGTACAAATTCTTCTTCCAAATGCATTCGATGCGGTTGATGGGTATGAGAAGAACTAAAAACATTTTATTTTTAAAAAATTGTAAAAAGAAACCAAAATATTAAAATAATATTTGACACGAGATCCGCTCATCTCATTAACATACTCATCATCAGAGTCATTTTGTCCCTCAGTAGGTACAAATTCTTCTTCCAAATGCATTCGATGCGGTTGATGGGTATGAGAAGAACTAAAAACATTTTATTTTTAAAAAATTGTAAAAAGAAACTAAAATATTAAAATAATACTTGACACGAGATCCGCTCATCTCATTAACATACTCATCATCAGAGTCATTTTGTCCCTCAGTAAGTACAAATTCTTCTTCCAAATGCATTTGATGAGTTTGATGGGTATGAGAACTAAAAATAAAATTGTTTTTAAAAATTGAAAAGATCAATATATATAGAAACCACAATACTCATGACAATAATCTTTGAATTAGTCATTAAATATTCATTAAATATTTTGACATTGTCAATATATTGTTAGCAAAAAATTAGTAAATATATTACTTGACAGGAGATTCGCTTCTCTGAACAAACTCAACGTCATTGTCATTCTGTTGCTCAAAAGCGGCGTCGACTTCTTCCAAATACATTTGAAGCATTTGGGGGTTATATGAACTAAAAAAACATTTTATTTTTAAAAAATTGGACATCAATACATTTAAACCAAAAAGTTCATAAAAAAATTCTTACGCGAAGCGAGATCTGCTTGTCTGATTATAAGTATTCTCACCGCCAGACAAATTTCTTGGAGTATTGATGATATGTCCTTCCGAACCATTGGACTGCTTTCGACTTCGATTTTTTGAAGAGGGCATGCTAAAATATTCAACATGAAACCATTTGATATCATCAATACATTGGGAACAAGAATTCATAATAAAATTATTACTTGACTGGAGATCTGCTTCTGTCAGAGTCATTGTCGACGTCAGACTCATTGTTTTGCTGAGAAGTCACGATGTCTTCTTCCAAATGAATTTGTTGCGTTTGGTGGGGATGAGAACAGTCTTGGTGGGGATGAGCACCATTAGAAGAGTCTTCCGAATGCATTCGATAAGTTTGATGGGTAGGACAAGAACTATAAACATTTAATTTTAAAAAATTGAAAATATCGATATGTATAAAGAAACCAAAATACTCATAACATTAATCTTACGCGGCACGAGGTCTGCCTGTCCTAGGTAGGTACAAATCAGGTACCTCAGTAGGTACAAATTCTTCTTCCAAATGCATTCGATGCGGTTGATGGGTATGAGAAGAACTAAAAACATTTTATTTTTAAAAAATTGTAAAAAGAAACCAAAATATTAAAATAATACTTGACACGAGATCCGCTCATCTCATTAACATACTCATCTTAATACTCATTTAAAAATTGAAAAGATCAATATATATAGAAACCAAAATACTCATAACAATAATCTTTGAATTAGTCATTAAATATTCATTAAATATTTTGACATTGTCAATATATTGTTAACAAAAAATTAGTAAACATATTACTTGACAGGAGATTCGCTTCTCTGAACAAACTCAACGTCATTGTCATTCTGTTGCTCAAAAGCGGCGGCGACTTCTTCCAATTGCATTTGAAGCATTTGGGGGTCATATGAACTAAAAAAACATTTTATTTTAAAAAAATTGGACATCAATATATTTAAACCAAAAAGTTCATAAAAAAATTCTTACGCGAAGCGAGATCGGCTTGTCTGATTATAAGTATTCTCACCGCCAGACAAATTTCTTGGAGTATTGATGATATGTCCTTCCGAACCATTGGACTGCTTTCGACTTCGATTGTTTGAAGAGGGCATGCTAAAATATTCATGATGAAACATTTTGATATCATCAATACATTGGGAACGAGAATTCATAATAAAATTATTACTTGACTGGAGATTTGCTTCTGTCACAATCATTGTCTTGCTGAGAAGTCACGATGTCTTCTTCCAATTGAATTTGTTGCGTTTGGTGGGGATGAGAACTAAAAAAAAAAATTGTTTTTAGCAAATTTACAAGATTAATATATTTAAATCAAATACTTCACAAAACAATCTTACGCGACTTGTGGTCTGTTTGCCTGAGCAACATTCTCATCGCTGGACTCTGAATTTCTTGGAGTATTGTTGACGTTTCCTTCCGAACTAGTGGATTGCTTTCGTTTTTTTGAAGAGGGCATGCTAAAATATTCAACATGAAACCATTTGATATCATCAATACATTGGGAACAAATTATTGTTATATTTTATTATTAATTATAATAATAAAATTATTACTTGACTGGAGATCTGCTTCTGTCAGAGTCATTGTCGACGTCAGACTCATTGTTTTGCTGAGAAGTCACGATGTCTTCTTCCAAATGAATTTGTTGCGTTTGGTGGGGATGAGAAGAAGAACTAAAAAAAAATTGTTTTTAGCAAATTTACAAGATTAATATATTTAAATCAAATACTTCACAAAACAATCTTACGTGACTTGTGGTCTGTTTGCCTGAGCAACATTCTCATCGCTGGACTCTGAATTTCTTGGAGTATTGTTGACGTTTCCTTCCGAACTAGTGGATTGCTTTCGTTTTTTTGAAGAGGGCATGCTAAAATATTCAACATAAAACCATTTGATATCATCAATACATTGGGAACAAGAATTCATAATAAAATTATTACTTGACTGGAGATCTGCTTCTGTCAGAGTCATTGTCGACGTCATAGTCATTGTTTTGCTGAGAAGTCACGATGTCTTCTTCCAAATGAATTTGTTGCGTTTGGTGGGGATGAGAACAGTCTTGGTGGGGATGAGCACCATTAGAAGAGTCTTCCGAATGCATTCGATAAGTTTGATGGGTAGGACAAGAACTATAAACATTTAATTTTAAAAAATTGAAAATATCGATATGTATAAAGAAACCAAAATACTCATAACATTAATCTTACGCGGCACGAGGTCTGCCTGTCCTAGGTAGGTACAAATCAGGTACCTCAGTAGGTACAAATTCTTCTTCCAAATGCATTCGATGCGGTTGATGGGTATGAGAAGAACTAAAAACATTTTATTTTTAAAAAATTGTAAAAAGAAACCAAAATATTAAAATAATACTTGACACGAGATCCGCTCATCTCATTAACATACTCATCTTAATACTCATTTAAAAATTGAAAAGATCAATATATATAGAAACCAAAATACTCATAACAATAATCTTTGAATTAGTCATTAAATATTCATTAAATATTTTGACATTGTCAATATATTGTTAACAAAAAATTAGTAAACATATTACTTGACAGGAGATTCGCTTCTCTGAACAAACTCAACGTCATTGTCATTCTGTTGCTCAAAAGCGGCGGCGACTTCTTCCAATTGCATTTGAAGCATTTGGGGGTCATATGAACTAAAAAAACATTTTATTTTAAAAAAATTGGACATCAATATATTTAAACCAAAAAGTTCATAAAAAAATTCTTACGCGAAGCGAGATCGGCTTGTCTGATTATAAGTATTCTCACCGCCAGACAAATTTCTTGGAGTATTGATGATATGTCCTTCCGAACCATTGGACTGCTTTCGACTTCGATTGTTTGAAGAGGGCATGCTAAAATATTCATGATGAAACATTTTGATATCATCAATACATTGGGAACGAGAATTCATAATAAAATTATTACTTGACTGGAGATTTGCTTCTGTCACAGTCATTGTCTTGCTGAGAAGTCACGATGTCTTCTTCCAATTGAATTTGTTGCGTTTGGTGGGGATGAGAACTAAAAAAAAAATTGTTTTTAGCAAATTTACAAGATTAATATATTTAAATCAAATACTTCACAAAACAATCTTACGCGACTTGTGGTCTGTTTGCCTGAGCAACATTCTCATCGCTGGACTCTGAATTTCTTGGAGTATTGTTGACGTTTCCTTCCGAACTAGTGGATTGCTTTCGTTTTTTTGAAGAGGGCATGCTAAAATATTCAACATGAAACCATTTGATATCATCAATACATTGGGAACAAATTATTGTTATATTTTATTATTAATTATAATAATAAAATTATTACTTGACTGGAGATCTGCTTCTGTCAGAGTCATTGTCGACGTCAGACTCATTGTTTTGCTGAGAAGTCACGATGTCTTCTTCCAAATGAATTTGTTGCGTTTGGTAGGGATGAGAAGAAGAACTAAAAAAAAATTGTTTTTAGCAAATTTACAAGATTAATATATTTAAATCAAATACTTCACAAAACAATCTTACGTGACTTGTGGTCTGTTTGCCTGAGCAACATTCTCATCGCTGGACTCTGAATTTCTTGGAGTATTGTTGACGTTTCCTTCCGAACTAGTGGATTGCTTTCGTTTTTTTGAAGAGGGCATGCTAAAATATTCAACATGAAACCATTTGATATCATAAATACATTGGGAACAAGAATTCATAATAAAATTATTACTTGACTGGAGATCTGCTTCTGTCAGAGTCATTGTCGACGTCATAGTCATTGTTTTTCTGAGAAGTCACGATGTCTTCTTCTAAATTCATTTGTTGCGTTTGGTGGGTATGTGGAGAACTAAAAACATGTTGTTATTTAAAAAATCGTAAATGAAGAAAGAAGAGGCTAGTAAAAAATTGACAAGATCGATACATTTTAACCAAAAAGTTAGTAAAAAAAATCTTACGCGTCTTGAGAACTGATTGTCTCGTTCACATCGCAGTCTTCGTCTGATTCGATATCTCTTGATGGTGTGCTAAAATATTTATTGTTAAATAGGTTTAAATATGAATATGGAAAGTTTAAAACGAAAAGTGTACATAATAAAAATATTACTTGGAATTAGATCCGTCTTTTTTATCAGCCTCATCATCAGTTTCTGACTCTACCCGTTTTTCCTCTGTTGTGGAAGAATTTGATGAATCAGTTGTTGTGGAAGAAATTGATGAATCAGTTGTTGTGGAAGAAATTGATGAATCAGTTGTATTCCTCGATGGAGACAGCGGAGGTGTTCTGAAAATATTCATTATTAAACATTTCGATATTGTCACTATTTAAAACTGTTAAATAAAATATTACGTGATTTGATTTCCATCCGAAGAACTTGTGGACTCAATGTCAGATTCGGTCCCTGCATTTTTGGACATTTCAGATTCTATTTGCTCCATGTGATGTGGAAACATGTCAGACTCACTAAAAATATTCATCGATAAATATTATCACATTGCTAATATTTAAATTAAGAATACTTTTGTGTATAATAAAAAAAATTACTTGAGCAGGTTATCAGGCTGAATTTCACTGGGATTATCGATATTGTCTCCTTCCTTGTTTGTGGGTTCAGATGGATTGGTATTTGATGTACTAAAAATACACCATTTTTATATATACTTTTAAATTTTCGTTGTTAAGAAAAGAAATTAGAATTTTGATAATCTTACGAGGGTTCTGATATTATCATATTTTGTTGAATTCTTTCCGACGTTGACATTGTGTCTACTAACTTAAGTTGTTTTACCCATATTCGTTTTTCTGGTGGTGGCTCCATTTTTATGATTGAAATTATTTAAAACTGAAACATAAAATATACATATAGGATCTACGTTTATAAATACATGTATTGGGTATTATTGTTGTAAGTATTTAATCGTAACGGAGAGTCTCGGTCCGAGACCTTTTAGTTGTATGAAATTTTGACTATACATAATAGTAGTATTGATACCGAATATGCTACAAAGCATTTTGTGTTTTAAAGTACATATATGTGATTATGCAATAGATATCCATATCTATCTTTATCCATTTTACACTATGAATGCCTAAACTTAAAACAATCAAACTTCTTATGCTTTGGTGGTACTTCTATAACGGTTGAAATTCATCGACGAGTCGAACATATGTACATACATAGGTGTATAGGATAAATAAATTTGAAAGTCGGGACTATATTCAGAAAAGTCAAATGCTGCAAATAAATCCCCTTTCTCAAAGGTAAAGCAACACTATAAAGTGACTGAGTTTCTTTGGAATTATAGTTAAATATATGTATACATAGATACATACTAATTACAATTACAATTACAATTACGTATAATTCCAATTACGAACGGTCGAAGCGTGATTGAAACTTTTAAATTCGGAAAAAATTTCCCTTTGTTGGCTTTACTTGTAATAAAAATGAGTGGATTGCACTCAAAAGCTGGTGTCAAATGGACTAATTTCACTCCCATATAAAAACTGCTCACACTTGTACATTCAAATATATATGTTAATATATACAGAATATGATGTACATATGTATGTATATGCAATATTATATGCATATATAGAGCACACTCGGCACAGAATTCCGATGTTATAATTAAGGAATGTTCAACCTAAATTAGTCCGATCCAGAATAACAAAAAAAAAATAGCACATGTAATCCATAAAATCAACCGACTCAAACTCCTTTTTATTATTATTTTCTTTTATCAAATAGCCTTCAATTTTATTGAAGTAAATCCAATGATAAATTGAAATTCAAAAATTTCTTTCTAAAAATCATGAATTTAAATTCCATTATCAATAAATTGCACATATTTTGATGTGTTGTGGCCAAAATCGATTGTTCTCTCCGTCTCATACGTTTTTATTTAAATTTTTACTGTCATTTTTATTATTGAATTGATTTGTATGAGATTCACGTCACGGGTTTTGACAGCCCTGCTGTAATTTAACACATGCATATGTACACACTAATATGGGTAATTTAATACTATTGCTATGCCGTATTTGGTTTATCGTACATATGTATAATAACATTGTGCGAAAAGTTCATAAATGAATCAGCTCAAAGAAATCCGACTCATCGTAATTCAGACTGGTTTTGGACAAAACTATCCCTTTTCGTATTTTAAAATCAGGGTGGATTATATTTCAAAAAGTTAAACAAATCGGTATAGTTGCGAATACATAGATACATACATACTTTTCAAATATCAATAATTAAAGTATGTTTTTGTAATAGCAGTTATTCACATGACAATAGGACTAATACTAATGACTAATAAGGGAGTTAGTTTCATTATAATCAATCGCGATCCGATTCCAGCGCTTGTCAAAATCAACTGACGAAAAATCTGAACGAACACGCTGATTTTGTGAGTTAAGTTGTAAAATTGACATATTTCACCTTCTATGATTTATATTAATGGAAAGACGTTGAACTTATATTGAAAAAAGATCGACTTGAATACCATTATAAAACCGACATGCTTTTGACTTTTATGACGGTCTATAATGAAATAATTTCATTCAGAGATTTCAATGTTATTCGCGAAAATAATACTTACGAAAAAAATAATCTTCATATTCAGTTGAAAGGTTTTCAGGCCTCATATAATTTTGATTTATTGTTTTAACACTAAGAAGTATATATGTATATTGTCAGCTTATATGTACATAAAATAAATCGAGATGCAAATATGTAGGTTGAAAAATAAGAGGTTTTTAAAAAAAATTGTTACAAAGAAATTTACAGAACAAATTAAAAAAATCAGTGAAAAAGGCGCCCCCCAAGTCTTGGCGCCGCCTCCGCATTGTGGGGTCTGTGGGTGCAGTCGTTACGCCACTGGTTATTTTATTTTACAAGGCTATGTTTCATTTAATTTATTATGTTTCACTTCGCTAATGATTCAGCCGAAAGTCCTAAATTCCTCCGATCGTTTTTAAACTTTTCCATTTTGCGCAGTTTGGTCAACGATAGATATTTAACCCTTTGAGTGCTGACGTCTTTTTTGTTGAAAGCCCGCCACGCTGAAAGTTTCGCCAACATTTCCAACTTGAATTATTTAGAAAACCGATAGAAAGCAGGTATAAAAAGTGTAGCTAATCCAAACAAACCCTAGATAACTACCGCCGAGGATTTCGAGTTTTGTAAAGGTGTGTTTAGACTCTCGTATTTATATCTTGCAACAATATAAAATAAACAAATGAAGTCTATTAATGGATATATTTTTCCAAAACTAGTTCCATCTTCTTCATTGTTTTTAAAATATAATGCTCACAATCCTAAATTCCAAGTCACAATCTAAAATACTCAGCAGTTAGGGATTACCATCGGGTAATTCTGCTACGGTTATAAATTTAGAAATTCCGATGTAAGCGAATCTTTATAAACGTCGACAAATGGATGACACGGATAACACGACCCATGTTCAACGCATTTTCAATGCTACCTTTAAAGGTTGAACAGGTATTCTTGTTTACTAGTCAGCAAAACGCCGGTCGGCGTTGGTCAGCATTCAAAGGGTTAAATCAATTCTGCCAATATGATGGTGAAAAATAATCATAATAGACACGTTTAAAAATGCAAAAATTTTGGACATCTTGACGTTTAGTGGTCAGTAGGCTTTTATGTTTGAGCTTCCACCACCCACTCGTTTTGTCAGATTTTAATTTAAAAACAAAGGGCATTTCAATAGACAATGGTTTTACAGGTGGAGTGATGAGGTTGATTGATTGCACAAAGAAATGACGAGAATTTCAAGATTTTATGTACGTAAGTATGTGTATGTATGTATAGTAATATAGTAATTTTAGACCAGTCATATTTTATGAAAAACAGATATTGAAATAAAATAAATAAAGCAATCGATTTTTATTTATTTATTTAAGAGATTTGCAATATATAGGTACATATACACATTTATAGCTTAAAACTTAAATAAAAGTCGGAGAATGGTCAAAGGGAAGCGAATGTCATATGCTTATAGCACGCGTAAACATTTTAGATTTATGTACGATTTCAGTATACAATGTAGGTATGTATGTAGCTTGCGTTCTACTTTATTTATTGATACTTCGTATATATTACACATATGTATGTATATAGATGAAGTAAAAATTGTCCTCATGAATGTTTTTGGTGATATCCCATTTAACAATGTAATGAAAAAATGAGATTAACATGTCATTATTTGATTATAATTGAACAAAGGATGAAACGGGAAAAATTATTTTACATGGAACATGGAATATGTATGTACGGTATTGAAACCCTTTGTCTATAGAACGTCCCTAACTTTTCCCTATAACTTTTTTAACTGTTGCTGGTGTGTCGTAAGTGTCCCCATTTCAAATACCTACTAAGACTGAATTGTTTATACAAGACTTCCACTTCAAAGCTTATTTATTATTATCGATACTTGGACGAACCTCGAAGTCGGAGACTTACAAATAAACGATTCAGTCATCGAAACTTTTTAAGTGTATCGAATAATATTCAGTATATTTTTCGGCAACGGCTAATGTTTCTCCATGAAAATTTTGTGCCATTTAAAATATAAAAAAACGTTGCCATAAAAAATCCATAAAACGTTACCATAGTTATCCAAATTTTCTGTAATGATGTGAAATTCAAACGAATTCGTTAGATGCGTATGAATTTATTGAAATTATTGTTATATAAAAAAGTCGTCATATTTAGTTACGAAGCTTTGAAGAAATTTTTAGAAAAGAGAATAAAAACGACGACATACTCAATTCGTTAAAAACATCAACATACTCAATTCATAATATATAAAAGCCCCACTAAAAATCTGAAGATACCTACACCGAAAGCGTTCCCTGACAACAAAGAACTTTATATTACTTCGATATATATTTATATTTACTTCGATATATTAAAATTAATGAGGTGTTTTTAAGTAGGGAATTTCCGATCATATTCACATTCAATAGCTATTCATATTTCAATATTCCAAACTTCGATACCCATATTGTTATACTATACATATGTATATATAACATTCACATATGTACAAACGAATACTGGAGATAAAAGGGAACCGGAGATAAAAAGGAAAAGGTTTGTTGCAGAAATACGTTCTACATATATGTACATATGCCAGTGCAATGTTTTAAATATGGTTAATCGTTTTCTAATAGTGTATATCAGGGTTTCCTGGAACTATTATGTTCCATGGAACCTGAATAGGTGTTCCGCGAAAATTTAGAATGCTTTTATACGCTGCAACACATTTAAACATGTTCTATTTTGTATTTAAAGGATATTGGTGGTCAATCTCGACTAATGTTTATGACGAAATGTATCTTTGAACAGGAGGGGATTTTTAATAGAAATTGTAACAGAGCTACAAGGGCCATCAGCAGTAATTGTATTTTGCATAGGCAAGCACTGGTACAATGTACAAAATATTATGTATGAAACAATGAAAGTGACTAGACCAAAAATAATCCGGATTATTTAAAATTTTGTGCGATTAAATGGGAAGTGGACATAAAACAGTTTAATTATATGCTGAAGTGAGATGGCTATCCAGAGGAAAAGCACTATTAAGACTTCATGAATTTCGAAGTGAATTATTTATTGGTCTTCTTGAAAGCATAAAATAATTCAGGACAAAATTTTTATTAAAGCATTAATTAACAAATCCTTCACGGTTGATAAATCTTGCATATCTGGCAGATATTCTTACAATAAAGTTAACGTATCATTTACATGGAAAAAGCTACTGTTGATACAGGTTTTTCATTTCAAATCAAATTCAAAATTGAAATGAAAAAGCGTCAATTTGAAATGAATTTGCGAAGTGAAACATAGAAAAGTCTTGTAACAAGATGGTCAAATTTGTAGCATATTTTGAACGTGTCTATTACGATTATTTTCCACCGTCGAACAATCAGAAACGATTTAAATTTCCATCGTTAACGAAAGCGCATAAAATGACGAAGTATCAAAACGATCGGGAAGACTGTAGGAAAATATAATGAAACGATAACGAAGTGAAACATAGGATAGGCTTGTAATAAAAAGGGTCAATTTGGAATGAAAAACCTACATATATAGTGTATGTCAACAGCAAGTTTGTATTTGCTGTACAATTGTATTGTATTGACGAAAACCGACGTATCTAAAAATTTGAAAGATGACACTAAGCTCCTTTTTATTCCCGGAATTCATAAGTATGTAAACAGATTACTCGCCATTTGGCAGTGGAAAAAGAAATATCGGAATTACCTGAAGGAGATTTGAATTCCTGTTTTCATTATATATGAATAGCAATTCCTTTTGATGTTTTCCCTATCCTCGGTTTGCCACCCTTATTTTTCTACACCTACGACACGTCCTTGATCCGATACACGGTACGTATTTTATGTATCCGATATACACATATACATATATGTAAGTGGGTGAAAATGTCGGATCGTATTTGAGAAAGAAATATTATTGACGACTTTTGATACGGGGAAGTTTTCTTAGAAAAGCGGGTCGCGATTCTGGAACAACGGCGAACATGGATTATGCCTGGTTGATTTTGGTAAACAACACGACATATCAGATCGTATATACATATACATATATATATATATATATATATATATATATATATATATATATATATATATATATACGCACAAATATATTGTTTGCTATTAATAAAGCTTACAGAGGGACGATGGATTGCTACGCCATTGCAAAATGAGACGGAGGATAAAGAATCACAAGGCTGATATTACACATTGTGCAAGTGCTTAAAATCAAGTAATTTGGTGCGATTGATGTTAGTTGACACGATTAATTATTAGTACAGGTTGAATGGAAAGAGAGAAAGAGTGAACAAAACATTACCTCCATCGAGCGTGAACACGACCTGACTGGCCGATAGCGCGCACAAACATAAACCCCGCGCTTACTCCGCTTGTAAGGAACGTTCGTGCCTAAACATCGTCTTTTTCGGCCATATGCGCACGCCACTTTAAATTGTGAAATAGGATATAGTCAGAAGGGTCGTATGTTTGTAAATTAATGTACCTTCGATATATATATATATTTAATTCGCGGTGTTATTTGATCAACTGCAAGTTCACGGAATCAGTCTTGTTAATACGTGATCATATGTATGTACGTATGTATTGTATGTACATAGGTAAATAAAAATGTGTGAGTATTCTATTATGATTCAGAAGCATTTTAATTTTTGAGTATGGCAATGTAATAATACGTCAAAATTATTACATTGTTTCGAAGTACATAGAAGGCGTCTATTTTATATTTTCTTTTGTTTAATTTTACGAAAATCTATTTCGAGACAAAACTTTTGAATATTTCTCGCTTCAAATAATATCTGTCGACAGCAAAATGTCACCTGATATTCAATTATATTTTTGCACTATCAATATTTTTTATAGCATATAAAAAATTAAGGATATATCTTAAAGAATCGTATTATAATTTAAAAAAATGTTTTATAGGTTTATATGTACATATGTGTGTAAATAAGTTTTGGTTCATAGAAATCCGTGACGTTAAAAAACAAATGAATATTCAAATAAATTTAATAAAATGTTTACTATTAGATTGGCCATGTTTAAGCGGTTTATATTAGTATTATAAATGCCGGGCGAAGCCGGGTAAAACCACTATTTTTTTATAATTTGAAAATCGCTATTATTTTTATTACTAATAATTTTATACGTTAGTAAGAAATGTCTATTTTACTAAAATCGTTCAAGTTGCGGTCGGAGTTTGGAGTTATAATCGAAGTCGGAGTAGGAGTTGGAGTCGGAGTCGAATCATAAGATATAGTCGGAGTTAATGAATAATTCAAATAATTTAGTCATTATTAACGACATTTAAAATAATTCGAATGAAAAATAAATTTAGTTATTGAAAGCGCAGACATGATCAAATAATAACTACTGTTTTATCACTGTCGAATGACCCTGGAAAATGGACACAAAAAGCAAAACAGTCCGCATATTGTTCACAGATGAAAATAATCGTTAAAGGGGGGCGGGGGGGAAGGGGCATTCGATCCACAGAGACGTAAGGAATAATCAACGATTTTTAAAATGTGTTTTCAAGGAACTTTTTTATCTGTGAAATATTCAAAAATTTCAACCCATCTATGTACATACATATGTTGGCAGGGCTTGTCAGCTTTTTGCCAATTCTTCAATCTTTTCATTTGTGACATAATTTAAAGTCAAGTGACTAAAAATACACAAATACATAAATAGCTTTCCTCGATCTTCGTCCACAGAGGGATTTCTCGTAATACGAACCATTAAAATATTTCTATAATATTTCCAGAAAACATTTGTCCGAGCTATTTAAATAATCAATACAGGTATGATAAAATTTATGAATTGCATTTTTAAATATTTCAGCGATAATATGTTTAGCTACAGTCGATTTTACAGAATAAAGGACTAATGGCCAATTTTATAAAATAAATAAATCTGCAGTGAAATAAAGAACTGTCCCCTTAAATGTACATATGGGATGTATGCATATATGTATGGTCAGCGTGTTTATATATAAAGTTTTCAAATTCGATCCAGAGACTTCGACTGATTTGAAATCTGAATGTTTTTAAAAAATGAGTCTGTTTTGGGTGTGTGTCTGCGGCGAGAGTGAATCATTAATATTGATTGTTACAGATTGCTTTTTCTTTTTCTCGTGTCTAGGTCAAATCGAAAAGTATCTATATATGTACATATAACTACATATTGTATCCTAAATGTATCAGTTTATCGTTATTCTCGCATAGGTTAAAAAAAAGGAGATTAAGTTGTGAATGGATCCTTTACAGCCCCACAGATATTAGATAACACTGTTCGACAAATGACGACTTTTTTTTTGGTTCAGAGACGAGATATGACTTTTCTTATAGATCTATGCCCAGTGAACACGAATCTGGCAATAAAAAAATTTGATTGGCTCGAGATTCGGAGATATATGTATGTGTTTTTTAAATCGCGCGATTTTTCTATATCTTGGTGTTGTTAGGTCGATGTCTAAAAATTTGTCAATTTCCTGTTCAACGTAAAATATAAAAAATAGTATTAACAGTGGGAAAAATCCGAAGTGAAAATACGTACTTTTGACTTTTGATTTGAATTTGGACGACTACTTAGAGAGATTTGAAAGCTGAAAAGCACTACAAATGAAATATAAAATACCCGACTATAGATTCCAATATTTATTTTGAACAGCAACTTGACAGATTTTGAGACATCGACCGAACAACACCAAGATATAGAAAAATCGCGCGATTTAAAAAACACATACATATATCTCCGAATCTCGAGCCAATCAACATTTTTTATTGCCAAATTCGTGTTCACTGGGCATAGATCTATACGAAAAGTCATATCCGTCTCTGAACCATTTTTCGTGTCGAGCAGTGTAATTTACGACAGTTGACGGCCTTTCAAGTATCTTAAGTCTTTATGTTTGTCGAGTTAACTAAAATATGCTAATAATATTAAAAATGGGGAACGTTTATCTAATCGGCGTCTGCCGCGATTCTTTGCTAGAAAACCAAACGCTCGAAAAAAGTATGTGCATTTGTTCAGCTTCCACTTCAATCAGCTTTGCAACGTGACGACCCTGCAGAGGTGGAGTGGTTTTAATTAATTTTCATTAAACGAACAAACAACGCCATGTAAACAAAAATTAAAAAAGTTATGTCAAAGCAAAGAAATCACTGCCCAGACGTACATATGTATGTACATTACAATAGCACATTTTACGTTACATATTAACTACATAAATAGAACGATTTTAAAGGTGGATTTTTTCATTTTTATTTTTTTCGAGAAACCTATAAAAATAAGAGCTCAATAATCAATAGCGTGTCTGGGTGTGTGTGTGTGTGTGTGTGTTATGTGTCACATCTTCTCCCCAACTCCTTTCTTATTTCTTTGAAAACATACGTATTCATTAGTGTGGGAAAATGTATCTCGTATTACAAGTATGTATATGTTGCATTAGCAAATTCTTCACAATTAACATCGTTTGGTTTCAATATGTACACCGAAATCGCAATCTCATCTCAGTGAAATAATCGATCTATCATCACCACACGTGTGAACTTTTTAGATTGTACGTCGTTAAAACTTTAAATATTTACTTTGTATAGTATGTATGGATTAGTTGGTGATTGGTACAGCATACTTTGTATGTGTGTATATGTTACAGTTGAAGTGTATTTTCCATTGCAATATACATATGTGTGTTGATTAGTTGGAATACATTCCATCTAACCTGGTACCAACTACCGTTATATGTAGTTGAAGTGTATTTTCAGTTGTAATATATTTTGACCAGTTGGAATATATTCCGTCTATCCCACGTGTTGATTCATATGGCGAATTAAATTCCTTCCGGTTTAAATATATTACAATTATAAATACAGTTTAACTATAAGTTGGTACTAAGTTAGATGAAGATGTTAGGTTTTCGTGAAAACTTCACTCGACTAGTAAATTTAATTGGAAAGTTACATTTTTTGTTTTGAGCACATTCTTAGAGTTATCGCAATACGATACTCATTACCTTTATTCGCAATCCATAGCAAATCTTAACGCATTATTGAATTCTACAACATTCGTAAAAATATCGGAGATATCAAAATTCAACTGTTATAATACGACTGAGGCACGTTGTTGAAAGTGTATTTGCGCTTGTAGAATGAACTAAAACGCCATTTGAAATATATTACAACTGAAAATACACTTCGACTGTAAAATATACAATTTCGAAGAAGGCGATTAATCGAAATTATCCCATGTTGTATAAACATTCAATGGGCGACGATATAGGGCAGCAGCTTTTAACATATTATAACTAGCATACCATTTTTCGATATATATTTTATAAAGAATAAAATTGTAATATATGTAAAGTTCTCATATTAAAATATGTTCGCAATGTTTAATCTCAGCGTTTCTTCCTGTGGGGGCTTCCTATTGGAAAAATCGCTTGAGCGGAAATTACATTGCGAAACTGTATTAAGCTTTCCGCGACCAATTTTTCACTACAAACATTCATGGAGTATGACGCCCAGATCGATATGGAACAGAAATATCAAACCACTAAATGTCTATACTGAAAAAATAATTCAAGAACGCGGGAAGATTTATGCGACGCAGCCGTCGATCCCCACATAAAAAAACGAGGCTAATACTTTGTCATAAGTACCTTGAAGAGGAAAAAATAAACACCCAAGCAGTCGAGATTCTCAAGTGACAGATATTATCAAGCGATGAAATAAATGCTCTTAATTCTTCATCACATGTAACTTTCCACTTATGCATGTTAATATGTAGTTTTGTGTGCTTCGCGTACCTATTTCTAAATCGTATGTGTATTGTATAGGAGGAAGTATCACAGATAAGAATCATTCAATCGAATAATCTCAAAAACAAACTTCGATTTTAGAAATTTAAAATGTTCAAACGTGTAAGTAAGGTGTGGGTTTATATGTGCATATGTAGTTGGTGAGGAAAGAGAGAGGGGGGGGGGGTTGAAATATCGAGACGTTCTTAAACTGGATTCTGCGAAGATTTTCTAATTGCAACGAGCCGTTTTCTAGAAAGGGTCGTCTATTTTAGAAAATCTATTCATAAAAATCGACACATGTTAGGTCATGCTCAGGTCAGTTTCCGCTCCTGTGTATGTAAGTGTAATAGATGTACATAGATGTGGTTAATATTACCCTTCATAATTTGCGCTCTGTTCTTTGTGTAGCGGGGGAGTGCATACATGCACATGTATGTAGGAATGTATGTATGTATGTACCTATGGACACGGTTTGTTTTCGATGATTTGAATCCGCGAGCGGATTTAGTGCGCACTAGACAAAAAATTGCAAATAAGCACGTAGGCGGTAAAACTCTCGGGAAATTACGTGCACTATCGATTGAAATTCATTTCAATAGTTAAACATCAATACAATAACTGGACATGCGCTCTGGGTGCATGTATATAATCATGCCCGGGGATGCAACCCAGATTTAATTACAATCGAAGTGCACATACGGGGTCAATACATATACATACATAAATACATACATAGGATGCGAGGTATTGGGAACAAAGGATTGAATAGGTTGATTAATTTTTAACAGGTGGGGAACATTCAATAATAGATAGCCGGTGTTTGATTTTATTTAGATTCAACATGCATTACATTTTCAATACACATATAAATATTAATACAGGTTGGAACATTTATTTGGTTACGGTTTATTTTCACAAATATTCTAATGCATTTTTTTAATGTATTATAATATCTATAGGTAGGATGGAATGAAAAGCATATACATAATGTAATGCACATTTTTACCTGTTATATAATATAATTATTATGTACATCAGAATATGCATTAGAATATTTATTTTTCACAAAGGAAATAGTGAGAGTGTTGTTGATTTGTTATTGTCATTTAAAAGCGTTGAATTTCAATTCATTTCAATTTAAACAAAAGGAATTTAAAAGATTCCAATTCTGAAAAGTTTCAATTTGAAATTGAAACAATCGAGTTTTTCGCTCATTTTCCAAAATAGCAAAACAACAACGGAAAAGATAGAATTTTGTTTTCAGATGGCCTGAAAACAAAAGACAATGAAGATTCAAACAAGGAAAACCAAGATAATTGAATGTTATATCAAATGTACGTACACATATGTATATTTATCGTTATCATCTTAGTGTTATATTATATGTAGGCAAAAATGCAAGTACATTAAGATGTCGCGACACACATACATACGTATGTCTGTACGTGTACGTACAAATGCAGTATTAAATAGCACATCAAGTAGAATCTCCCCTATTTCATCACATGCAGATATATTGATCGGATTAGTCACATTGCACACGAGTTATCGCGTCGGACACTCAAAATTTTAATTTTAAATGAAAATAGTCTGCGATGTGTGTACACACATATATACCTTTGTATATATATATGTATGTACATATTTCGCCTTAACAAAGGAAGTGTGAAAGGGTTAGCATACAAAGTTGCACATCAATTACAAAAAGAATGCATGGAAATCACAAACATTAACACATTTTCAAAACATATAGTGGCAACTTACTGATATCGCCGTCCATCAAAAGTTACCATAAGCGCTCTATACAAAGAAAACTTTGGCGAAGTCTCTGCTTGTTGAAAATTTCCCCAACGGCTGAATGCAGAAGCTAATGTCGAACTCAATTTTGATATCACGAGTTTGCAATAGCTTAGTATGTTTATTATTTAATGTGTTTATTTATTTAGTATGTTTATTAGTTAAGTATTTTTTTTATTTGAATATTCAGGTGGCTGAAGCGTCGAAAGGTGTTGAAACTGCGAGGCTGGAACGCACACTGATCAAGGCTTCACGATTTCGCAGCGCCGTCCCATTTCAGCGGTTGCCAGGTTACCCTGAAACGTAACTTGGCAACCAATACAGACATAAATTCAACGTGTCTGTCCTTGTTCCGGTAGGGTTTTGCATACCCAACTGTACTCACCAATCACAAACATGTACATATTTATGTACAATATTAGCCTGCATGAGCGACGACCTTAAAATGTCGATACTGTGAAAATCCGGGATTTTCTGCGATGCACCTAGTTCAGTACTAATCAAACTTTTTCAGTTAGTGGCCCACCAAATATCTTTCAGCAATTCTTACGGACCAGCATCATATACATGTATATATATATATACATATACTATATGTATATATATAAATAAATGTCTGTGTGTCTCGAATAGGCTGCTAAACGACTGAACCGATTACGATGAAACTTTCAGGATTTGTTATGTGCATGTCTGGGGAGATTACTGTGAAAAAAAATGGGTAAAAACGGAAATGAGTGTCATTGCAACGCAATAATTTTAAATGTGTTCGCTACCTGCTTTTTTCCGACAAATGGGAACGGGAACGGGAACGGGAATTGCATGCGTTATTATGGCATTTGTGACGCATGCCGGGGTTCAACTAGTCTATATATATATACATATATATATATATATATATATACATATATATATATATATATATGAATGTCTGTGTGTGTGTGTCTCGAATAGGCACCCAAACCACTGAACCGATTACGATGGAACTTTCAGGATTAGATGTATGCATGTCCGGGAAGATTACTGTGAAAAAAAATCGCCCAAAAACGGGAGTGGAAACGGGAAAAACGGGAATGAGTGTCATTGTAACCCAATAATTTCAAATGTGTTCGCTGCCTGCGTTTTTCCGACAAATGGGAACGGGAACGAGAACGGAGATGGGAACGGGAATGGGAATGGGAACGAGAACGGAGATGTGAACGGGAATGGGAATGGGAACGAAAACGGGAACGGGAACGGGAAAGGGAATTGCATGCGTTATTGTGGCATTGCAATGCATGCCGGGTTCAGCTAGTGTATTGTATATAAAAATCAATGTCTGTCAGTCTGTCTCGAATAGGCTCCTAAATCAAAGAACTGATTACGATGAAATTTTCAGGATTTGTTGTATGCATGTCTAGAAAGATTACTGTGAAAAAAAAAATGGAAAGAATCTCTCAATAATAATAATATTCGTAATTACATTTTATCGACGCGAAAGTATGAAGCGCCTTATTTTGAAAATTAATTTGAAACTGAATCATTCACTTGTCGAAACCTATCGAGAAACCGGGACACGGTTTTGAAAAGACGTTGTTTATTCTCCAGCCATTACTTGAAACGCGATATACAAGTCCGCCCACTTCAACCATTATTTGAAACGCTACGTCTGCCAACTGAAAAAATCAAATTCGTATTCGCGTAAGTCGCGGATAAAATAGACGATCAACGAAAACCAACGAACAATTAAATTTACAAAAACAAAGGAATATTAACAATACCAATTCAAACATTCAATTAATTATGCCACCCAAACGAAAAGCGATTGGTCAATCTACACCTCAAGCTCGAAAGAAACAAACGAGCAACGGGATGCAAGACTGGAAACTCTTTTACTGCAAAGGAGTTTATGAAAATAACCGGAGTATGTGGTCTGCTCACGCATCGGAAAACCATCTTCTTTATTCGTGTAAAAACAGGAACGGAAACGGGAAAAACTGGAATGAATGGCATTGCAACGCAATAATTTCAAATGTTTTTTAGGGTAAAATAAACAAATAATTGAATAATTTCAAATGTGTTCGCTGCCTGCGTTTTTCCGACACAGGGGAACGGGAACTGGGAACGGGAGCGGGAATTGCATGCGTTATTGTGGCATTGCAACGCATGCCGGTTTCAGCTAGTACTACATATATATAAAAACGGGTATCATGACATGCATCCCCGGACGCATACCCCTGTACATTAACCCCCCGTGCAAAAGCGCCCGCCATGGATAACATGTTTTTTATAAAAATTGACAGTAACTATCAGAGAAATGTTATAATAATAGAAGCACCCTTTCGAATACATTTCTTGTTTCAATAACACGCGTACGGTTTCAAAAAATATGCAATATTGTACGCGTATGTATATGCTATTGTTAAATGCTAGCTGTCACGATGACGCTTTCATATACGATGTTAATTTAATAATATGTTACTAAAATGTTTATTGTATGTTTTTGAATGCATCGTGCAATTTTTAACGACGCACTTGCCCATTTACCTTGCCGAGAGAAGTTTTTATCGGACATACGTCGACCACCAAGCATCAAATACGACTATTTTCGTTTCAACCTATGTATCTGTATTGTCTGCTATTGTAAAACAAGACAATAGCAGACAATACAGATATATCCATCCATGAATGGAAGACTGTCATTCAAAATCAAAAAAAAATAACGTCAAATAAGCTAGCTTGGCTATCCAGTTTGTGTTTTGAAATAGTTCTGATATAGGTTGTTAGTTTTGTTGTAGAAATATAGTGATCTCATCCCTGAGCTGAAATATTATCTTCAGCACTTTACCCCTTGACAACCAACGTATCTCAGCATGCGATAATAGTCGTTTATAATCAGCGCCCATATCTTGGCATTGTATCCCAAATATATGGAGTTTGCAGGGGGCTTGTGTTTATATAATTTATATAATGGATGAGATGATGCAACGTTGTCATAACTCATAAAACAAAAATTCTCAAATATTATTCCTCGATTGTGTGGCCTGCCTAAGCAGTAAAAAAACTAACAAAATAGAAAAAAATAATTTCTGAATTTTATTTAAAACTTAAAAATTACAATAGAGTTTCTTATAAATAAAGTCATAATCAATAAAAATACACATCAGTTATTTATCAACGAGATTTTTGCTGCTGTACATTCGATGACAAATTCTTAATATCTCGTTCATATTTCGTCACTTTTAGTAATAATACACACGACCAACTGAATTCATCAGTCATTCTATTTCTTTAACTACATTTTATAAAATTCATTTCTGAAAATAATGAATCACATGCATATGTACAAGAGAAAATTGATAATATTGCCCTCGCTAGTTTTTTTTAAATCGCTAAAGATTTCTGGAACGGCGTTCCTAGTTCTCATTACTTCTTCTGCATTTTTATTAATTATGTTCGTTAATCGATCACTTTCAATTATTTACAAATCATTTCTCAAATCAACAAATTTTTGTTTCCATATTAAACTCGGTTGGAATTCGATAAATTGCATTTCAATGTCTTCCAGATTTAACCACTCGAAAATCTCCAAATTGAGGGCATCTGGTGATGGTGTGTCTGGATATAAAATAAATTTTGATGTTTTTTTCAAATCTCCTGAATTGCTCGTTGATTATAATCAGCTCGTTGATTATAATGAGCTCGTTGCTTACAATCAACGAGCTATCTTCTTTATTGATTATAACCAACGAGCTTTTTTTTTGTTGCTCAGTGTTATTATCGATTGAATTGTTACAGAAAATTCTCGTGTTAATTTGATTTGATCTGGCTTTTCTTCTGCAAAAACATTTGATAATTAATAAAACGGAATAAATTAATAGTTCACGGAATATTAAATCAAAATTATAATTTTTAAAACTTGAAAATTTAAAAAAAACTTTTGAACTTGGAAATCGTTTGCGTGCCATCCAAATTCTCATACGTGCCACCACGCACGCGTGCTCTAGGCTCGGCATGCCTGTCATAAGGTATTGTTTTAATTTTTTAGTACTTGGCCGCGGACCAGCGTTTAAGTAGCACTGGTGAGGTCCTCGCTCGTCCCGGATAAAATTAAAATTACATACATATATTATAGTACGCGTTTATTGACTGCATATGAACATGCACTCACACTGCGTGTATTCTGCGCGCGCACATTAATACGTGAGGAAAAGCCTGTTCCTATTGTTCCTGTTGTATCCTGCTCGCGCAAATTAAGTGAGTATGTACCGTTTACTATGCACCCTTATTTTATCTTTCGACTTAAGATCTTTCGATTTTCGATCTTTGCCTTCCGATATTTGCGTTTAGGGGCGTTTCACATTCAGGCTCGTGACGGAGACCGGTTTATCATACATTGAAAATAAGCGTGCGCTTAGGCCTCCAATTCTTTAGGGTCCCCGAAATGGGCCTTTGGAAGAATTAAATAGACGTATTAAATTAGGATGGAGTGCATTTGGACGAATGAATGTTGTTTTTAAATAAAAAATGTCACTCTGCCTGAAGAAAAAGATTTTCGATCAATGCCAGTGATGACGTATGGATGTGAAACTTGGACATTGAACGCCAAGATGCTACACAAAGTCCAATCCACTCAAAGAAGTATGGCGTACAGTACGAGCATACAGTATGGAACACTGTATGCTCGACATAACGAGAAAAGACAGGAAGCGGAATACGTGGGTGAGAAGTATGACAGGGGTAGTGGACATGGTAGATTGATTTAAGACATTGAAATGGCAATGGGCGGACCACGTAGCTAGAAGAATGCGTGAAAGGTGGACAAAAAAAGTGTTAGAATGGTACCCGAGAGAATGCAAAAGGGTAATAGGAAGACCGCAGGGAAGATGAGTAGACGAGATTATGAGGGTGAGATGGATGAGAGCTGCGCAAAACAGAGACGAGTGGAACCTTTTTGGAGTGGATGACTTCATCCTGCAGTGGATGGTGAGCAGCTGTAGATATTGATGATGATGAATTAACTTATTATTATTAGTTGACGAAAACCCGTAATACTATTATTAAAGAAAATAATAAAAAAGAGTCAGTTGATTTTTAACGACTCCGACTCCAGAGCCCCGAATTAAACATTAAAAAATAGTTTTGGCATTACTTTCTCTAGCTCTTCTTTTGTAAGCTTTTGTCGATAGATAAATCTAGGAGTCTTTGACTTTTTTTTATACCTGAAGTAGAGGTTATAAATAAGTAAAAAAAATGGAAAAAGCTCATTAAATATTCATCAAATTTAATTTAAAAAAATAACATTTTTTTTTATTCCCCAATCGCTTGAGACTTTTTATTTTTATTTATTCTGTCCGTTAAGCTCCACATATTTTCGGTTATATTGAAATCCGGACTGTTTTCTGGCCACTTCATGGAATTGATTCCCAGTCTGCTTTTGTTTTGTTCAATTTGTTATGAATTAAATTTAATTTTGGCCCATCGAGACGAGTTTCTCCGATTTTCCTCGAGAGAAGAGGGTATTATTTTGAAGGGCGCCGCGATAATAAGCCTAGCCCATTAAATCAACTTACATACATGGGCTGTTTTAAGACACAGCTTTTCTTGACTCTTCAATATATTTATGACGCAGTTTTAAACCGATTTCGGAACGAGATTCGTATCAAAATTCGCTGATCTCGAAAAGTCCCATTTTTCCTCGTCTGGCAGGTGCTAGGTCCTTTGTTATTTTAAAGTTATTAATAAATCTACTTTTTGTAGAATGGTTACATCCCGTTCGTCAGGATATTTCTCTGAAGGAATGGTTTTCCTACCACAGAGCTACGGTTTTGCCTTTTCGGTAATTGACAAAAACTTCATATTTTTACTAATTAACTCATACACTCGAATAAGATATGCACTGTTTGAAATCCAGAGAGAAGCCAACTTCAAAAAGTTTTTGGCAATCAAAGGTTGGATTATGGTGAAAATAATTACAATGTATGTGGAATGTATGTATGTATGTACATATATATGTTCATTGTACGAAGTATAGACATATAAAGTATTCTTTACACATTTTGACTTTGAGAAAGAAATTTTTAAAATATTAGAACAAGTATACATGTACAGTCCCAGGACAGAATATTATGCCACCCGATTGAATCGCGTTCGCGCCCATTTGTAACGGTTATAAATAATTCACAATAAGATCTTTTGGGCTAGTTTTTTTTGTAAGCTCATCCTTATTTGCTACTCTATTCACCAACAATAAATAATACAACATTATTCTTCAAAAATAAATCGGGTGGCATAATATTCTGTATACTATTATATTATGTATACTAGGTCGGAGCCAAAAAGGTAAACTTTGGATTTTCCACTATGGACCTAGTGGAAAACTTGCATCGTATCAAGGGAACATTAAATAAAAAATGTCATCGATTTTAAGCTCCGTCTCCTACCAATCGAAAAAAACTCCCTACTGATCGGCAAAACAACGACTTTGAACATTCGTCCATTAGTAAAAACTTATCATAATCGGCTTAATGTACATACATACATAATATAATCATCTTTAGATATGTAGGCGTATTGAGCGAAACTCAAGTCAAGATTTATACGAAGAACAAATTGAACAATGTATACTATTAATAGTGCGTCTGTATGTTCCATCTAATTTATAATTTCGAAAGAGGCTTTGTATGTTACTATTGTTGGTGGTTCGTAGAAAACAATTGAATATTCAAATAAATTTAAATAAAATAAAGCTATTCAAATAAATTTAATAAAATGTTTAGTATTAGATTGGCCATGTTTAAGCGGTTTATATTACAAATACCGAGCGAAGCCGGGTAAAAACACTAGTTAACTACATATATGTATATAGGACATTTTTTATAATCAGTGAAATGTATTATATAACGTTCAATTGATTAGAGGCCAGTTGTACACTATGTATGTATGTATGTATATTCCGTTCGCTGTAGGATGACATTTATGTAACGTACGTGCTCATGATCATGACTAGTGTGTAAATATCATTTCGCTACAGTGTCACATTGCATTTTTTTTAAAGGATTTTTAAACAGTACAGCACTGTACGTGCGACGATAGAATTTAACGTTAGTTTGACTTCTTGTGTTCAATACTTGCATATTTCCGATAGTGTCTTCACTTAAGATAAGAAAAGTTTTTAATGATTTAATAACACTGAGCAACAAAAAATCACGTTTTTGAGTTACCAGAGCGGAGACTAACCAATCTTTACTAAGTTTGACCCACCGAATTCGTATATAATATTGATTTTTGTTGGTGGGTGATCGTTTACGAGATATGAGCGTTTAAAAAAATGCGCGATTTTTACAGTTTTTTGGCTTTTGCGGTCTTTAACTCAAAATTTAGGATTGTTACGCTCAAAGTGAGTATTGGAATCAATAGTCAGATATTTTTCCTATTAATTGTTATATTTCATTGCTTTAAAATACTTGATTTTGTACTAATTTTATTTTGTTACTTAACATTACTATGAATATTATAAAAATAAAATATCAAAAAGATAGAAATATTTTTACAGATCAAAATAAAATAATGAAATATTGTTTTAAAAAATATTACCGGCTTACGAATTCTGACCTTTAAAACCTTATCAACTCTAAGTTAGTACATAAAGAATACAAACATAAATTTTCAGCTTGATATGTTCAGGGGTGTGGAAAAAATCGTGTAGTCACAAAATTTTTTACTTCTCTAAGAGGAAAAAATCCCACGTCCAGTTAATAAAATTTAATTTTTTTTTTATTTTCATCACATAAATGCAAGGATTATACCCAGTGCCGGCTTTACACCCTACGGCGCCCTGTGGCATTTTTTTCTAAGCGCCCCTAGAAAATGTAAGTTTCAATTACAAATAATCAATTTAAGTTTCGTCTTTGGCACTCTAATCTAAAATTTTTTAGGGCCTTTAGCGCCCTGATTTTAAATTTTAAATCGCCTTCAGTGCATGGAGTGGCGCCCCAACATACTCGGCGCCTGAGGGCTCCGCCTGGCCCAGCCCCCTCATAAAACCGGCACTGATTATACCTATAATTTAATATGAACTTGACCATTCGTACTGATTTTACCAGCAAGTCTGTCCTGGTAAGCCGCGTGATAAAACCGGTACACTTTTTATGATACCTCCTATGGAGATGGAAAATGATATCTCCTAGAAAAATATTGGCAAATTAGTCGAATGTTGCCTTCGTATACCAGGAACAAATCCACTTGCCGAAGGGCTGTTTTCTTTGATGAACAATGTGTGGCCCAGTGATAAAACGCAATTGAATGTTGAAGCTTTTAAAGTGTTTGCTTTACACTGAGTATAATTTTTAACTAGTCTTGTGTAGGATTGAAATAAGAGCATTCAAGAAAGTGAATTTATTTTTTCATAAATGTGCGTCCACAATTCTTTAATGTTCGTTTTAAATAATAAGTATTAAGAAATATGTTTTTGGAAAAAAATGTACTAGTTTTGAATTTGGAATAAATAATCACCTTACTTTGGAGTATTAAGTTTATTTAAGTAATTTGCTTTTAATTCATAAATATGAATGTATATATTTTATATCAGCATTTGCACTAGTACATTACAGTTATTTTCTTCTTTCAAAAAACGTCTCCAAAAGTCTAAGAAAGTAGGTACATGTGAATGTTTGTGTGCGATGCGTGGGTATGTGAATGTTTGTGTGCGATGCGATGTAGTAATTAGTTACTTTTATTGATTGTACAGTAGAACCGTAATTATTCAAACTAATTGGGGATGAAGTATAATTATAGATAGAATGAAAAGAAGGGCAATGCGAAATTCGGATAATCGAAAAAAAAATGTTCAATTCATTTTAGTAAGGAATTCAATTATTGATTTTTTATTAAATGTGTACTTTTCGAAGCTACTAAATCACTAATACTTTTAATAAATACGTATGTATGTATACGTTGTCTTCTTGGCTCTTTAACCACTTAATGGCGACATCTAACGTTGACATGCTTCAGAATGTGAAGGACCAATATCCTCCCCCTCGAGAATCTCCTCTTCGCTTCGAAAAGGAGATTTTTACTTTTACACTTTTACGTCGACACTGACACTTTTACGTCGACGGGATATTTATTTACTCATTTATTTTATTTTATTAATTGTTTTTTAAAAATGTTCTACCCACGCTACCCAAGCTACCCACGCGAAATATTGTACTAACGAGAACTCGATTGCCAGATATTCCGTATTTGCGATTTTTGTGGCGACGATTGTCATGCGATCGCAATGTATGAAATAGTCGGTTAGTGAATAGTTTTAATTTTTTTACTATTAAAAGCAAATAAACATTCAATATTCAAATATTGAAGTTTATTTGGGTCGATTATGATAATTTTTGATTGATTAACGAGAATTCCAAGTCGTCGTTTCGCTCGCGAGTCTGGGTGTTTGAATGGGGGAAGCGTTTTTTTCTCACTAAATCGTCATTTTTTTCACGTTCCCGTGATTATTTTGAAAATAAACGTTGTTGAAAGCTACTTTGGGTATATAGCTTTAATTTGAATAGAAAAAATACCCAAAAAATTTATAAATTTCATACATTACCAAATCTATATAAGGAGACGACTATACAGGCAAAATGATCTGTTTTACGTCATAACAGGTCATTTTGCCTTCTAACATTTCTTAAAATTCGTGATGTTTTTCGGATTTTACTGTGTTCAGACTTATGGTATATACTCAAGGAAGCTCTCCACAACTTATATTTTCAAAGTATATATAGGAACACGAAAATATGACGATTTTATGAAAATTCATTTAACGTTCCCTTGATACGGCGAAAGTTTTCCATTTTCGCTCCGGCGGAATGTGTGTACATATAATACTAGTGTTTTTACCCGGCTTCGCTCGGTATTTGTAATATAAACTGCTTAAACATGGCCAATCTAATAGTAAACATTTACTTAAATTTATTTGAATAGTTATATTTTATTTAAATTTATTTGAATATTGTTCGATGACGTCACGGATTTACGAACCAACAATACTTCATACTTACAAAATCTCTTTCGAAATTATATGTTAGAAGATGAGCCGTAGATACATATATTAGAAAATAGCATATGTCTACTTTTCTTTATTTCGTGTAAAACATTGAATAATATTTTGCGTTTAACAATGTTAAAAAATATTGTAATACATTCGATGTGTCTAGACATTCTAGACACATCGAATCAAAATCTTGTAATAATAACAATTTGTGACGTTAGTCGATTTATATAACGGCTCGTACATATGTATGTGTAATACATATGTGTATACCCACATGTTCATATTCCACCTTCTACGTAGTCTATACAACCCTGTAGTCCCTAAAAAGAAAAATTCAACAATATTTTCGAGCCAGACGTACAACGGCATTGTATAATTTATGAAACCCTCTAAGCTTCGTGGAACCTACATACATATGTACATATGTATATACATTCGTCGATTTACGCAACATATTTTCGTTCGTTTGATAAGAGCGAAAAAAATGAATTTAAGAACCGACTCCTTGAAAAATTGTTTGACATTTTAGGGATTTCGCTGCTTTGGGTATTTTGACATTTTAGGGATTTCGCGGAATTTGGGGTGAAACACGACGCACCGAAATATTATATAAAACAAACGTCACATAAATTGTGCATACGTACTTATATGTATATTAAATATAAAAATGAGATCATCGTTTACTCAATAATCACGTATGTACATAAATATGTTGTTGTCAGCACGAGATAAATTCACATAATTTCGAATCATGTCTACCTAGCATAATTTTGGTCATGTTATGTAAAATTATTCAATTATAGCTATTGAAGCGGATATACGTTTTTTATACATATTGAATGTATGTAACATATGTATGTACACACATATAATATACATGTATATATGTATGTACATTCAAGTTGATAAAATTGAAAATGGAAATTGGTGTGAATCTCATTTGTAGTCATTTTTATTGACCATCACCTGAAAAGGGGAAGATACAAAAGAAAATTCCGTATTGATTCTTATTATTTTTAAAATCTTTGAATCAGTTCTAGATTTAGTTTAAAACTTGAAATAATAGATGTTGAAGACTTTCTATTATTTTAAGTTTTTTTTAATTTAGAGTTTAGTGTTTTTTAATCTTATCGAGGAAATCTCTTAATGAAGATAAAATAGAAAAATTGCCATATTTGATTTTTAATAAAAGTCTTTTATATGATCACTTTGAAGCTTTATGGTTTATGCGAAAACAGATACAAAACATACTCAAATCACAAAGATGTTGTTATAAATGAGCTATAAGTTAAATATGTTTTTCGTTGTTGATTTCATACATATATGTATATTCATTAACAAATTGTGAAATATCACTCCTCTAGAAAGCACATGAGAAGCACTTCTCTAGACGCCGAGTACTACAATTAGTAATTGGTAATGACTAATGACTAATGAGTCGGTTAATAATCTTCGGTGGTTTATGGATTCATTTTACACAAAAATGCTTCACTGTTGTTAATTTCTTAGAAAAATCATGCTTTTATGCTCTCTTGCTTTGAATACTAATAGAGAGGTCTATTGTGATTTGGAAAAACATCCGCGACTTGCCGCCCTTTACTTATAACTAGAGGTAGGACCGGAAGCGTGCTTTTTCCAGGAAACAGGGCAAACTACAAAGCTAGAGAGCATAAAAAAAGGTTCATCATACAAATGAACAAAGCACGGCGAACAATGGATAATGAACAGCGCAAAGTTGGTCCGCTCTTTACGTTATAAGTAAAGCCCGGATAACCAAGGTGCCGTTCATTGTTCAAATGTTGTAAATGCATTGCCAAATCCTTAAAATATGATCATATTACGTGGACAGCCCAAGAAGAGTTGATCGATATCAGATCAAATAATTTGCTTGAAGTGGAATTAAATAAAAAAAGTATTTCAAAAAAGAAAAGAAGCCCTGGTAACTCTTATTCCTTTCGCGACTACGTACCTATGCGAAGCAGCATTGTCGTCATTACTTATATTAAAAATAGGCAAAGGTCATACCTTTCCACGGAGACTGGAAGATTCTGACATTGAACTCGATATCGATTTGCTATGTAAAAACATACGACCTCATCTATCGCATTAAATCGTTTCATGTCTGTATAGTTTTTATTTAAAAAAAATATGTTTTTAAGCTAGTTCCTATAATGTTGTGCTGAATATAAATATGTGTATTATAATTGTAATAATTACTGCCAAATAAACCTTTTAACTAGAAAAAAAATTTTTAGGGGCCGGGAATTAATTCTTTCAGATTTAGGGGATCGTGACATGAAAGTAATGGGAAGCACTGTCCTAATTGATCAAATTGTTCTGCGATATGAAATAATTAAAATTTTAGAAAATACAATTTAGATACAAGGATTATACCTATACTTGAATTTGAACTTCACCATTCGTACTGATTTTACCAGCAAGAGGCAAAAATCCCACTTCCCAATCCGGTTTATTAAATTTAATGATTATTTTATATTTTCATCACATTAATACAGGATCAAAAAAATGTATTACTTAAAATTACTATAAATATTATAAACCTAAAATATCGTCCAGATCAAAACAATTAAAGGCCTGTTCATACCATTATTGAATTCTAAAGCATTCGTCAAAACACCAGAGCTGTCAAAACTCAGCTGTTATATTACAACTGGCGCACATTATTGAAAGTGTTTTTGTGCTAGTATGTAGATATATAATTTACTAATTGAATTGTATTCGAATATGAATGACCTGGAACGCCAGTTGGAATATATTAAAACTAAAAATACACTTCGACTGCAATACATACTTCGGTGCTACTTTAGTATGCGGTCTACCTTCACATATCTTCTTAAGTATGCGATCTACCTTCACGTTTTTACTTTAATATGCGGTATCCCTGTCTTAGTTCTCGCGTGTGACTCTGAAACTGAATAATACCGACACTAACAACCTAATCTTATATGAATAGGACCAACCTTAACTTAACCTAACCTATCCTGACCCTTAAACAAACAGGTGTTGGCTGCTAAGATATGTTTTTTTTTAAAGATTTATTTCATCAATATTTTCACAAAAAAAAAATATCTTAGCAGCTAACACCTATTTATTTAAGGGTCAGGATAGGTAAGGTAAAGTTAAGGTTGACCTTATTTATTTAAGATTTGGTTAAGAGATATGTATCTGCTGACGATGTTTTGATAGTTTGATTTAATGCTTCGACAATACGATATGGGGCGGCAGGAAAAAACAAAAATTATAATAAACATTTCGTTGCTACGTACATACAAATAAAAAAAAATAGTCGACTGCAATTCAAAGGTAGACAGCATACTAAAATAGCACCCATAATTCAGTGTGACAAAGAAAGAAAAAAAAAAGGAACCGTCTGACCTTATCTACAATATTTACATGTCTATTGATTTATTTTATAACAATACATATGTACATATTACTGTATGTTTTTTCAAATACATAATGTATAATGGATTTAAAACAGGCTAATAATATATGTAATTATTAAAATTACAAATTTCATTTATTATTACTACGCACATAAATAAGGAAAAATAAACTACGCCCAGAATCACTCATCCTGGCGTACACCATTGTGTATGATATCATCCATGGGGAGGGTAATATCTAGGTCACCGAGTTCAACATACTAGCGATATCTTAAGTATTATATATAAGTCTATCTTAAGGGTAATTAAATCTAACAAAACATCCGCAGTATCGTTATGATGTTCCTTTACAAATTATTTATGAAAAAGCATATGAATGAAATTGCACGAAACAAAAGGAATTTGAAATAAGAGTTTAACAATATTTAAAAGCCTGTAATACGTTTATTCTGCTTTTGCAAGATTCTGGACATATCGAATTAAAATAACTGGTAACAATTTGTGAATTAAGTCAAACAGAAATGGTGTTTTTGGAACTGGAAATTGGACTTCCGTCTCTTTCATATACATACTCCCATATAACGGCTCGTATGTGAGTTATTGTGTTGAACACGAAAATACGATTTTTCATAGAATTTTCCGTTACCTTTGATGTGTTTCGTATGATGCCATTCGAGTTCTTCTTGTACGATTCCGATCTCCGACTGATCTTTGCTTTTTAGACTTTTTAGACATTGTAACCTAATTTGTTTGTGCTGATGGGAAAGTTTTTAAATAAAATTTCCCAAATCAATCAAAATTATGATTTGATACATCTTAGCTAGAGGTTGTGATTTCTCGATTTTATTCGATTCGAGAAATCTCGAGACGATATTTCTCGATCACAACTTCTAATCTTAGCCCGCCCGCACACCAATGACGCATGCATAATGCACGTTGGATATGCTTCAGGAAGCATTTATTGCATGCATGACGGGATGCAGCATGCATGACGGGACGTATTTTATAGATTAAGGAAAAATATTAAAAATATAATGTCGTTTATCTCGGTTTTCGGGGCCATTTTCAGGGTCATCCGATAGAGATAAGACGGTATTTATGGTATGATCAATTCTGCGCTTTCAATAACATAATTTATTTTTTCATTCGAATTATTTTAAATGTCGTAAGTAATGACTATGTAAATTATATATTTGAATTATTCGGGCTGTGGAGTCGGTTCAAAATTTAACCAACTCCGATTTTATCTTAGGATTCGACTCCGACTCCAATTTCGACTCTGACTCCAAACTCCGACCCCAACTTGAACGATTTTAGTAAGATTGACATTTCTTGCTAACGTATAAAATTGTTAGTAATCAAAATAATAGAGATTTTCAAATTGTAAAAAAACTAGTGGTTTTACCCGGCTTCGCCTGGTATTTATAATATTAATATAAACCGCTTTAGCATGACTAATCTAATAGTATACATTTTATGAAATTTATTTGAATAGTTTTATTTTATTTAAATTTATTTGTATATTCATTTGTTTTTTATTAAATTTAACGTCACGGATTCTATGAACCAAAACTGACATACATACATACAAAGTCTCTTTTGAAATTATATATTTGATTTCATAAACTTATAAAGCATTTTTAATATATCTCCTTTATGTTCTATATGATATAAAAAATATGTCATGTCATATTGATAGTGCAAAAATATAATTGAATATCAGGTGACATTTGGCTGTCGACAGATATTATTTGAAGCAAGAAATATTCAAAACAAAAAACAATACTTTTCAAATAAGTTTTGGCTCAAAATAGATTTTCGTAAAAATTAAACAAAGGAAAAAATAAGATTTTCAAATTAATAAAAATTAAAAGAATTAAAATAAAACACTAAATATCAACATGTAACACAATTTATTTAATTATTGGTAATGTAATAGCCATAAATAAAAAGTAAGTCCATAGTGTATGTTAGTATGTGAATTTTATACACAAACAAATCACCTCCCACTGTCGGATTTTGTTAAAAATTTTTTTATTACTAAACATCACTATAAATATAAAATATCAAGAAGAATAATTTAAAAGATCAAAATAAAACAATGAAATATTATTTAAAAAAATATAACTTTCATCACATTGATACAAGGATTCTATTTTCTCGCGAAGAGCACGCATATTTAAAGGGTCGAAAATATAATGGAAGAAAAATCGAAAAAGAGAAAACTGACACTTCCGGTTGACAGATGTTCACTAAATTTTATATATAACTTCTTATTGAGTTTATTATATTAGTGTATAAAATTTATAATATCTGTTACATGTACATAATAGAAGGAATACAAAAAGAAGGAATTTAGGTTCCGCAGACATTGTCCGATCGCAACAAACATTAACGAGTGGACATGTGCAAACTATTGAAAGAAATTTTTTTTCCCCATTTCTCCACGATTTAATAACTACAGATGAGAAATGGGTTCTGTATTCGAATATAAAACGAAAAAAAACAGTGGTTTTCTCCGAAACAAAAAGCTGTTTCGAACCCTGAAGCCGGATTGCACATTTTGAATGTGGTGGGATTCATTACGTGATTAATTACGATGTTTTAAAGCAAGGGAAAACGGTAAACGCGCATGTTTATTGTGAACAATTAAATCGGTTGAGTGAAGTATTACGTCAAAAAAAAGACCGTCAACATGTTGATTTGCTTCAAAATTTGTTTTTAAATCAAAAATGCCACTCTGTCTGAAGAAAAAGATCTTTGATCAAAGCGTTTTACCAGTGACGACGTATGGATGCTATACTTGAACATTGAATGCCAAGATGCTACACAAAGTCCAATGCGCTCAAAGAAGTATGGAACGCTGTATGCTTGGCATAACAAAGAAATACAGGAACCGGAATACATGGGTGAGAAGTATGACAAATACAGTGGACATAGTAGATAGAGTTAAGAGATTAAAATGGCAATGAGCGGGCCACGTGGATAGAAGAATGGACGAAAGATGGACAAAAGAAGTACTAGAATAGTACCCGAGAGAATGCAAAAGGGTAAAAGGAAGACCTCGGGGATGATGGATAAACGAAATTAGGAAAATGAGAGTTGTGCAAAACAGAGAGGAGTGGAAACGTGTTGGAGAGGCTTTCATCCAGCAGCAGATGGTGAGCGGTTGTAGATGATGATGATGATGATGTCGAAAACAGATTTACTTACACAGTTTATACATAAGAAATTAGAAAAATAAACAAATTATTAAAAAAAAACTATTTTTGTAGCTTGTAGTATACTAATTAAATATACAAAAGAAAGAACAAGACATCGTTTTTGTTAAGCTATTTAAAAATAGTAAATTTACGTAAGTCCATTTTATATTGTTTTGTTTTTCAGGAAGACATATTGCAATATCTCGGATGGAGCTGTGTGTATAAAGAATTGCGCAACATAAGATGGGTGAAAGAAAGCAAAAGAAACGAATTCAAGGATTTTCTAAAAAACCTAAATAAAGGATAAATTTAACTTGCGCGAATTTCCAGATAGTATAAATTAAAAAAAAAAGTAAAATTAATTAACTGATTCTCCGTCATGGTGATTAAAAGATGATAAAAAATTGTGAGAAGCATTTCGTTAATAATAATTCAGAGTGGCCACAAGAAAGACTTATTTATGTATATCTAGAAGTCTTTTTCAGAGAGTGGAAAGATTTAAAATATAAAAATTAGTCGAATCACGCGACTCTGAAGTCTTCGAGCTTCGGGAAATTAAAAAATAAAAAATCCAAAGATTGAATTTCATTTTTGTATAAATAAATTTGTTATTGTACTTTCATTATAGGCCTCAAATGAAGATTGGTACAAAAATAAAATATTTGATAAAAACTCACTAAAACAACGTCAATAATTAAAAAATATTTTGAAAAGTGATAAATAAAAATGTACAACGAAAGCGTTGAATGGATGCTGAAAGTCCATGAAAGGTTTTAAAACAAAACTGAAATATTTTTTCTCATTCTAATTATTATTATATTTTTTTCTTATTCTATTTATTCTAATTATTATATCTTGAAAGTTTAAAATGTTCGATAGTCGTTAATTTGCTTAAACTTGATGCCCGATTTTGACCACTGGTCGATCTTAATCCTTTGGCTGCTACGAGGTTTTTCAAAATCCAAGCGAAAAATGCTAACATTTGTAATTATTTTGAAAAAAAAATATATATATATATATACTTCGCCGAACGCGCGTAATTTTTGTAATACTTTACATACATTTTTAAGAAGCAGTTGTGGACTCGCGCTCTCTCTTTCTGTCTTGCTTTTACATGCGCTCATGCGAAAGAGATACCTACATAATATATACACTCAATAAGTTTTGACTATTGTTTTCGGACGTATTATTTTTTTCAATAATCTATTTTTAGACATCGATGTATCTTTACAACATGCGATACATTTGAAACAGGTAGCGGTCTTTATCTCTTTCTTTCTTGGTTTTAATTATGTGCGTGTGAATGAGACACACAAGGATGCGAAGTTTCAAGTAATCAAATAATTTTTCAACATGTATCATAAACATTTGGTATGCATTTCAGTTGAATTTGATTGATTGCACGAGTTCGTGACCTATATAATTGAAAGCGGATATCTATTGTTTTTTGTTACTATTCTATTTATTTTAACTCTGCAAAATGATAACGGACAGTGAAAGTGACGAAAGCGAAATAATAGCTACAAATCAGCAGCTCTACTGATTCTGAAAATGAATTTATCGACAATAATCAATTCCCAAGTAATAACTCTTTATATGACTTTGACAACGAACCTGAAATTGACATTGGTAATGAACCCGAAATTGACTTTGATTTACCGAAGTATTTTTGGATCAAGATTTATCCGATAATCCTCAACTACCACCATTTGTAGAAATCCCGGGCCCGAAATATCCACCACCAACTGATGCGTTGCCAATTTCGTACTTTAATTTATTTTTTACCGAAGATATGGCAGATTATTGTTATGGAAAGTAATCGATATGCCCAACAATATATCGATTCTAACACTTTGTCTCTTCATTCAAGAGTGAAAAAATGGCATCCGACAACAGTGGGAGAAATGAAAGCTTTTTTTGCTATAATCATGGAAATGGGTCTTACTGTATTTTTGATTTTTAAATGCTTTTTATTATTACGAAATTATGTTCACAATACATCTTATATCTATTTTAATAGCTACTGATCTACTGATCATTTTCTATTTTACAATTTAATTTAATTTGGTTATTAATCACAGTATTATATTATTCTAATGTTAATCTAAAGCATAATAGGAAAAAGAGCTCAAAAACCTATTTACAATACTTATAAATGTTCATAATACATTTAATACATAATATTAATTAAAGACTCTCTAAAGTCGATGACCTAAAGCAGATTGTGTTTAGGTAATCTGTGTTTATACCTGAAGGGTAAGGTCTTACTGTATGACCAAATCTATTATCATACTGGTCCACAAATTCTAGATGCATTCCGTGGTTCGGAAAAATGATGGCAAGGGACAGATTTATACTTTGGCTAAAATTTTTACATTTTACGAATAATACAAATTTGTATCCTTCAAATAATCAAGAATATGACCCATGTAGCAAATTTCAGCCTCTAGTCGATCATGCGAATACTTTATTTCAGCATCATTACGTACCCCATCAATATATTTCTATCGATGAACCTCGCATCCGGCGCCCTTAGCAATCGCCCTGTTATCAATGCATTGCTACGGAACTGCACATAACACAGAACAATAAAATTACTTCAGTTTAATATGATATCTAGCATCTTATTTCCATTAATCAATTTTTTTTTTCATATTTGTTTTAACGTTTCAATCAGATTATTATGGGCTTTCCCGAAACCAGCACTTTGGGCTTTTAAGTTTTATTCATGTTGCCGTTCCAGATGGTCATAAGGTTTAACAAAAGAGATCAATAATTTCGAAAATGTGCGAATTTGGAAATCCTGCTATGGGGGGGGGGGGGGTTATTAACCTCAATCCCCCCCCCCTCGTTTGATCCATCGTTGATTATATCTTGGTACAGGTATTTCATTTGACGACGTCTCATTGTGCAAAAAACATTCTGCTACCAATATTTTTATATACGTATTTTTAATAAATGCGGCTATTTTTTGTCGTGGCGATTGTGTATACCGGCAGAAACATAAATTTTAAATGGTTCGGTGACTATTTCGATACTAATAATAAACCTTGCTGATGATTCGGGTACCGACGTGGATTCAGAGAATATCCTGAGAAATATGGAGATTTGTTATGATTTGATTTAAATTTATATTTTATTTCTTAAATACTATTTTTTTGTAATACTTTTTATATAATAATATAAATTAATTAATTAATTAATTGTGGTTTTCTTTAATTTTATGCCTACATGTGTACCATGAAAGATAACTGGACAGTATTTACTGTTGGCCAGATGATGTTTCTATATATAGAAATATATCGATAGCGGAGCTAATGTTGCTCGGTGCGGACGTACATATGTGTGTGAGTGTGTTGTTCCTGATAAGTAATTTTGTGTCATTTTGGAGCTAAAGGGGTTTACCTGTATGAATATATATATATATATATATATATATATATATATATATATATATATATATATATATATATATATATATATATATATATATATATATATATATATATATATCAATTCCCCGCTCTGGAATCGACACACGGCCAAAGGGTTCCTGCAGTATTGCCTAGCGAAGTAGAGGCCGCGCTAAAAACTGCAAAGAACGGTAAAACCCCAGGGGAAGATAATATTCCCATTGACTTACTAAAATGTGGCGGCCCCCCCCTAATTAATATCTTAGCTAGGCTTTTCAGCAAATGCATCCAGAACCAAGCTATACCAGAAGGATGGAATAACGCAACTATCATTTTAATACACAAAAAAGGCGACAAAAGCGATATCAAGAACTACCGACCCATTAGTCTACTTTCAGCGGTCTACAAGCTCTTCACGAAGGTTATTACAGAAAGGCTGAAGAATATCCTCGACGAGAACCAACCTATAGAGCAGGCAGGGTTTAGGGCAAATTTCAGCACAATGGACCACCTCCAAGTAGTTGGCGAACTAATCGAGCGCGCCAACGAATCTCAACGGCCATTGTGCCTAGGTTTCGTCGATTATGAGAAAGCCTTCGATACAGTTAGTCATAATGCAGTACTTAACGCTCTAAAAACACAGGGAGTGCCGGAACCCTATGTGGGACTGTTAGCTGCAATATATAAGAATGCCACAGCTTCGGTTAAAATTTTTTCAGGTACAGATAGATTTAGCATAGGAAAAGGAGTAAGACAAGGAGATACAATCTCGCCCAAGTTATTCAATGCGGTGCTTGAGGGAGTTTTCAGGAAATTGGATTGGGATACAGCCGGAGTAAGCATCAATGGTCGCTTTTTGAGTCACCTTCGGTTCGCAGACGATATAGTTTTAGTAGCTCGTGATTCAGCTGACCTACTTATCAGACTAACACAGCTGGACAGGGAAAGTAGAAAAGTAGGATTAAAAATTAACGTAGATAAGACTAAACTAATGTTCAATAGTTATTGCATGCCTGATAGCATCCCCTTAGATGATAAACCAGTAGAAGTAGTAAATAATTATTTATATTTAGGTCAAATAATTGACATGTCTGGTAGTAAAAATGAAGAGATAAAAAGACGTATGAAATTAGGGTGGAGTGCATTTGGACGGATGAATGCTGTTTTTAAATCAAAAATGCCACTCTGCCTGAAGAAAAGGATCTTTGATCAATGCGTTTTGCCAGTGATGACGTATGGATGTGAAATTTGGACACTGAACGCCAAGATGCAAAATAAAATCCAATGCACTCAAAGAAGTATGGAACGCTGTATGCTTGGCATAACGAGGAAAGACAGGAAGCGGAACACGTGGGTGAGAAATATGACAAGGGTAGTGGACATAGTGGATAGAGTGAAGAGATTGAAATGGCAATGGGCGGGTCACGTAGCTAGGAGGATGGACGAAAGGTGGACAAAAGAAGTGCTTGAATGGTACCCGAGAGAAGGCAAAAGAGTAAAAGGAAGACCGCAAGGAAGATGGGTGAACGAAATTAGGAAAATGTGCGGAATGAGATGGATGAGTGTTGCGCAAAACAGAGACGAGTGGAAGCGTGTTGGAGAGGCCTTCATCCAACAGTGGATGGCGAATGGCTGTAAATGATGATGATGATGATGATGATGATATATATATATATATATATATATATATATATATATATATATATATATATATATATATATATATATATATATATATATATATATATATATATTATGTAGCTCTCAAGGCGCCTCGCAAGTTAGTATATATTCCGACTCATTAACTATGCTTGTTTTCCTGATTTAAAAAAATGGAATTCACATGTATAATATAATATATATTTTATTACTGATAGTATTGATAATATTTCTTTTTATACTTGTACGAATTATTAACATATTATTATGCGTTCATGCTAAAATTATCTTTGTTATCAATATATAATGTAAATTCAAAGATTTAGAGTAACCAATATTAGTATAAATGACACTAACGTAATATGCTCGAGTACATAATACGGAAAACCGAGTAATTCGAGTACAGAGTTAATATTTAATAAATTCATATTTAATGTTGGATACTTGTTGTCAACGTTTATGTTTGGTACTAGTTTTACAAATATTATGATTGCGAATAATCTGTAAATATTGTAAACATATAAACAGAAACACGCGGTCGTCCGCACGGAATGATAGTTTGGGCCGGGCCGCACTGTGCAAATTTGTCGGCCGACTAGTTGCGCGACACGAAAAAATGTATGGAAATGTGTGCGACAAACAAGTTGACGGGTGTAGCATGTCCCATCTACCTGCATGCATTGGTCTGGTCGCCCTCAACCAAGTCACTCGCAAGTCGCACGGTGCGGCCCGGCCCTTAAGCTCAGAGCAGAGCTCCATGCAACTGCTCAGGTCCCCAGGTTGCGAATAGGGGAACGACTCTTGTAGTCAACTGCCATGGTGACATGATGTTCCTGGACAAGGAGCGCTGGGACAAGAGTGGTGATGAATGAATCTGTGGTAGGTTTCATTCTATAAAATGTCACACAATACTATGATGGTCTCAGGCAGTGGCGTAGCCAGGATTTTGTCAAGGGGGGGGGGGGTTTGACAGGAAAAAAGGCGAGATAATTTATATAATTTATATTTAATTAATATAAAATCACAACATATAAAAATAAAGTAGATACGTAATAAAAATATGGTATGAACAAAATTCAAATAAAATAAAAATAATGAAAACTTTAAAAAAGTAAGAAATTCACAGATACAATCTTCGCGTCTTTATTGTAAACATATCTAATATTTTTTCTGCACTAACATTTATATCCTTTGCGTTTTTTGGTCGATTTTCACTAGTACTTATATATTGCCACCACATTTCCAACTCTCCAGTTAGAATGCAAGGCCCACAAAATATATCTTGGTTGTAAATTTCCCCCAAAGTCTTTATCTTATTTTTTAAAACACTTGATGGTTGAGAGCTTTTTCCATCAGGAAGCAAACATTGGAAATTTTCAAGTATATGTTTATGTCCTAAAAATCTGTCATGGATTTGTGATAAAAAACTATCCAAAAATGGTAAAAAAAATTTTAAACGAAAATAGTGCGATGGATTAGATTCCAGATTTGAAACAAAACTAGATTCTTCTACATTGAACTTTTTCGATATTTCTTTAAGAGGGCTGGACATCAGCGCCTTCTCCATACAAACGTATTACACTTCTCCCTTCCTCAATTATGGCACTAGAGAAATTATTTTTTAATATGATATGGATATCCACCATTGGCATACATCTGTACTTTTATTTTTTTGATTAGTTATTTTTTATAGGAGCTAGGAGCCGCCAAACATCTACGAAATCGCCTCTTTTTTACACCCAAGAAAAGAGTCCAGCGTGCTTACTTAACGGTCGATTTAAAAAAAAATACGCGCACAGTTGCATAGAAAATATCTTTCTCATACCGATGATGAAATTTTTTAAAAATTGGTTTTAAAAAAGTTTCGGAGGAGAAAATTGGAGAATACGAAACCTCGATTTTGTCGATTTAAAATACGTATTATCTGGTCGAAGCGCAACTGTCGCATTCACTCAATATATGTATATATATTGATATATATTGTCGCATTCACTCAATATATATATATCGAAGAAAGGAACTTAAGAAAGAAAATTATGGTTTCGGGTGTACAGCCCTCTTAACGTCACGGAATATAATTGAAAATTCACATTCATTATTTCGTTTAAGGTTTTTTATTATATATTCGACGTTTATGGCCACATCCATTGCAGTGCATAAATCTATATTTTCCGTTTGCAAAATTCTACTCAGTGGCAGACTTATAGAAAAACTTTGACTAAGACATGAAGTGCTACAATGAATTCCATTTGTTTCATGGCACATATTAAATGATTCGCATTAATTGATGAATCTCGATCGTCCCATGATGAAATTTTTGTTAATGCTTTCATTACCAATTCTATCATTTCCAAAAAAACTAAAATGGCATGAGTGGGATATTTTGCAGCCGACTGCGCATGACTAAGTACCGCCGCTTACCAAAAGCACAGCCCGGTTTTCAAAGGTAACGTATTACCTTTAAAAGAAACTCACTAGGCATAATTCGGAAAATATACGACTGGATAAACTTTACGAAACAAATCCAAAATAGGTACTTGGAACGTTAGAAGACTACTAAATCCTCGGAAAACACTAGTTGTTGAGAATGAAATGCAAAGCCTTGGGACCAGGCCGCACCGCTCAACTCGCGAACAACTTGGTTGAGGGCGACCAGACCAATGCATGCAGGTAGATGGGACATGCCACACTCGTCAACTTGTTTGTCGCATACATTTCGATACATTTTTTCGTGTCGCGCAACAAGTCGGCCGACAAAGTTGCACGGTGCGGCCCGGCCCTTGGGCTAGATATACTCGGAATCTCGGAAATCCACTCGGAAAACCAAGAGCAACGGCCATTATAAAACTTCAAATAGAAATATGATATATTTTTCCGGTAACCAAGATTCGTCACGAAAAGAGTCCAGCATGCTTATTTAACGGTCGATTTAAACAAAATACGCGCATAGTTGCACAGAAAATATCTTTCTCATACCGATGATGAAAATTTTTTTTAAAATTGGTCTCGTTTTGGAGGAGAATACGATACCTTCATTTTATCGATTTAAAATACGTAGAATCGGCTAGACGCGCGTCTGTCCCTTTTACTCAATACACGTGCGGGGGTTGGGGGGGTCAGGGGTCGTGTACAAGTACACTACACACACACACTCACACGCTTGTACGCTTGTACGACTCCACTGTTCATATCAGTACATGACAAGTTCATACATAATATATATGTACATACATACCTACATATTGCGAGTCATACGTATTGAATACGCTCGAATCGTGACTACAGTATGTACGTATTACATATATCGATACATAAGTACATACTATATTCGCGCACACCAAATTGTCGTATCGCAACTTCTGGCTTGTCGATTCCTTTTTATTTCTCCAGTTTGGTGTGTCTATGTATGTACGTGGCACTTTTATACGAACTTCTAAAATAAAACAATGTCTTATGTAAAATAATTATTGAATTTATTCAAAATATTTTTTCATTTTGTTTGCGGAGAAAATGAAAATAAAATACTAAAAAACTATTTTCTACATATATGTATATTAGTGAAATATTCACATTTTTAAAAAAACAGGAAAAGATTATAGTATTGAAACGGACAGACAAATTCACACATAGAGTAACCCTGGGGCATATGGACAGGCTTATGCTATTTTTTGAATAACTTCATATATATGGGTTATAAATAAGGGAGTGAGTACTTAAAACAAAGTAAAAAGCCTTCCGAATAATATCAAACGTTTTTTATTAAAATAAATTTTAAAATAAGTATATAAAACAATAAAATAAAAAAAAATCCAAAATGTCCATTTGCCCCCTCCCAAGGGGTAAATGAACACTCAACGAACATCACATTTCAATCGTTATTATCGCACCGAAAACACTTGAAATGTGGATCCTCTCCATTTAAATCACATTCCTCGTGATACCACGTGGAACATGTGGTACATTGAACCCACTCTTCACCTTCAATGTAGCACTGGTGGCAGGATCCACAAATTTCACTTGTTGTTTGTGAACTTTTTTTTTTTTCTTTATCTTCCCGTAGCCTTTTTTTGGTTTTTGTCTCTAGAATAAAGCTTGTCGACGTCAATATTCTGAATTCGGTCTTTTTTCGCCCTTTTCTAGTAGCTCCAGAGGTACTAGGTGGACGACGTAATGGATTCTGGTGCCAAGGGCAGTAATGCAGTGGGCAGAGATACGCTGGGTAGTGGTGTAATGGGCAGCAGTGCAGTGGATATTGGCTCTGATGCAGTGGGTATTGGAACACTGGGTGTTGGTGTAGTCATAGGCGAGTTAGATGGTTCAGTCAGGTGTACAGTTGATGGTAAGAATACTTTATCACTTAGATGATAGCGGTCGAAGGGGTAAATTCCGCAACTCTTGAAGGCATTTGTAGCATTTCCTACAGTAGCCGCCCGATCCCAGGCTTCTGTAAGAATCGGCCCCAAAATAGATTTATTTATTCCAGTTGATGGATAACGGCTTAAATGCGTGCGACAGCATTTATTATAATGTTTCTTTAATGGAGCAAAGAATCCAACGTCCAGTGGCTGAAGCTTTGAAGTACTATGTATGTGGAGGCAAACACAGCAGGTGGATATCGTGATCTAGAGCCTTTTCTAGTGAATCAGGATCAGAACAGTGTGACCCATGTCCACCCAGGATCAAAATTGTAGCTCCCGGTGGCTTGTGACCAAAAAAATGGTCTAAGAAAATAGAAAAGGTCTCTGCTTTCATATATCCGCTGTCAGATAAAATGATTTTCATGCCACCGGGCATCCCAACTTCATAATTCGGATTCTGCCTTTTTCCCTTCATGATTATGAAAGGAGGCATGTACATATTGCCTTGCGGCAGAAATGTGTACAAGCCATGAGAGATACTGTCTCTCCTCTTTCGGCATTTGTTTGACAAAAGACATCTCGTTTACCACGCTCGGAGATGACTTTTTTTGGTTTATAAATTAATTGTAAACCACTTTCTTCACAGTTAAAGATGTGCGTGGGCTTATTGGATAGTTCATAGCTTGTAATTATATCTGACAGATTGTCATAGAAAATATTTACAGCAGAACGGGTCAACCCTTTTGCCCGTGCATGTGACAAGCCTGCAGCAACACGAATACTCAATCGAGGGTGGCGCTTCATAAAACTTCTGCACCAGTCTTCTCCAGCCGTTTGATTCTCATTATTAAAATTGTGCCTGATCGGAATGGAATCCAGGCTGAGAGCGCCCCATATTTATACCCGTTAGGCACAACACACATACATACATACACATGTAAACTATTGGTCGATGAGTGGGGCGATCCCATTGGCCGTTCCATACGGTTCAATCATACGGTGAGGTCATTTTGGCGCGAACGAGAGATCAGGTGATTAGCGCTCGTAAGCCATCGGTTCACGAGCGCCACCCACCTAATCTCTACGTTACACTATTATATATAAAATTGAATGTCTATCTGTCTGTCTGTTTGTCTCGTATGGGCTCCTAAACTAACTACTCAACCGATTACGATGAAACTTACAGGATTCGTTTTGTGCATGTCCGGAAAGATTACTGTGAAAAAAAATTTCTAGATATGAAATTTCAGTTCAATAAACCAAAAGGTTTCTGAGAAAAAGATAAACCTCGATTCTTTAGAGTAAAAGTACTACTTCCGGTTCAGGTAAAAATATTCAAAAAAATAAGTAATAAAAATTATAATTTCTATTACATGTAAAAAAATTTCATGATTCAGTTAGCGGTTTGGGAGATAATTAGATTCAACAACTTAAAAAAAGGACACCTATAGGCATAGGTACCAATTCCAATCAACTTAAAAATTTACGTTGTGTCGATATGAATTTCAGTAACCAATACGAAGTTTCAGTTTGATAGGACCAATGATGTTTGAAAAATCCCCAAAATTCACAGACACAAACATTTTTTCTAGATCATGAAAACGTGATCAATGATCGATTCCGAGTTCGAATCAGTCAAAATCTTGAGTTCGAATTTTCGCATGATCAAAAAACTTCATCTATTGTTACTACGTACATAGATAAAATAATAAAATAAAGTTGTGGTTTCAAAGCACTTTTTCAATTCTTGATCTGTAGTCAGACCAATAACTTTATCTTCCAAACTAACTGATCATTCTAGGGCCACAATGGATTTCGTACCCATCCTTTTCCCTTTCGTGGATCGTCATTTGGTGGAATCGAATCGCTGTGATAAATTATCAAATGACATCTGATTACATCGCGCAACATGTTGTGAAACATGTTGTAACACGAATATTGCATGCTTTTAGTTTCCGTTTCAACCCATCTACTTTGTCTGCTATTGTATGTAAAACAAGATGACACTCTTCCTTGCATGGATAAGTTAAGGTGATTCAAAACGCAAAGAATATCTGTCAAATAAGTTAGCTTGGCTATCCAGTTTATGTTTTGAAATATTTCTGACAATAGTTGTTTTTTTTGTAGTAGAAATATAACGATCTCATCCCTGAGCTGAAATACTCCTTTCAGCACTTTACCCCTTGACAATCAACGTATGGGATAATATCATAAATATATAATTTATATACAGACAAGCCCTGCGTGGGACGCCTCTCTCGGGGCGCCCCACGCAGGAAAGTCTAGCAATGTGTGCAATTACTACTCCTTGTACAAAGTACAAAGATTTTAATGAATGTGCCGGAAACCGTACCAGCTCAGCATGGCATCGTGGATCTCAACAAGATGCTGAACACTTCGCGTCAACCAACAAATAAGGATATTATTTGTCAGATGGATAATTATGTAAAACGAACTATTGAAGAAAAAAGAAAGAACCAAAGAACTCCCAAGGCATGGCATCCCTCGCCTCCGTTCCTACCTTTACTCATCACTGAGCAGGGCCGATTTTACTGGGGGTCTGGGTCGAGCGTCGCCCGGGGGCGACAAATAGGTTGGGGCGTCGCCATAGATATAGCCCAGCCCCCTCGCAAAACCGGCACAGCTCAGTGATGAGGCATACGACTATATAAACGACGATTCAATTGACAAGCATTTGTTTCCAATACATACACAAATTAATAGATAAGACTTAGTCTACTCAAAAACATTAAGCTTAAACTTTAACATTTGAAATTTCAGTTCAATACACCAATGCTTCCCCAATTGGGGGTCGCAACCACCTGGGGGGCCGTAGGATTTCTCGCGGGGGCCGCGAAAATGTTCAGTAGAAAATACAAATAGTCATTTATGAATATTTTTCCATATTACATATTTAGGAATGTATAAATATATAAGTCTGTTAAATATAACACATTATATGAAAACCGCCCAACAAAAGCTCTCTTTGTTGTCAAAAAAGGTCAAGGATGCACGGAGATGTTTTCGTGTTTGAATGATTTTCTCACGAATAATGAAATATCACTGTCGACTTCAGTGAAAAATGTTATACTTGATCTCATGGCCGAATCGATACTATTTTTCAAAAAATATTTCCCAAACTTGAATGAGGATGAAAGGAACATTTGTATAAGAGCACCATTTGTCAAGTCCTTAAAATATGATCATATTACGTGGACAGCCCAAGAAGAGTTGATCGATATCAGATCAGTTAATTTGCTTGAAGTGGAATTTAATGAAAAAAGTATTTCAGAATTTTGGTTAAGGCGACAGCGAGAATATCCTGCTATTGGAAAAGAAGCCCTGGTAACTCTTATTCCTTTCGCGATTACGTACCTATGCGAAACAGCATTTTCGTCATTACTTATGTACATATATTGAAAAATAAGCAAAGGTCATGCCTTTCCACGGAGACTATGGAAGATGCTTTGTGAGCATTTCTGACATTGAACCCGTTATCGATTTCGGAAACCCGATATCGAAAATACATGCCAACTCATCTATTGTTTCATGTGTGTATATGTAGTTTTTATTTAAAAAAAAATGTTTTTAAGCAAGTTCCTATAATTTTGTGCTGCATATAAATATGTATGTGTATTATAATTGTAATAATTACTGCCAAATAAACCTTTTAACTAGAAAAAAATATTTTTAGGAGCCGGGAATTAATTCTTTCAGATTTAGGGGGTCGTGACATGAAAGTAATTGGGAAGCACTGCAATACACAATACAATTAACTTCAAAAGGTTGCTGAGAAAAACATGAAAATTAAATTTATTAAGTAATTAGAACCCAAACTTCGTCACACAGGTATATATGTAAAAAAAATGATAATTTCTATTAAATGTTTCGGTCAGATCCATTGAGCGGCTTAGTAGATAATTTAATCCAAAAACAAAGAAGACACTTATAAGGGGAGGTACTACCCCCGGTCAGTTAAAAAAAATTACGTCGTATCGTTGAGCATTTTAGTAACCGGTACTTAGTTTCAATTCGATAGGACTAGCAGTGTTCAAAACATCTCCAAAATACTCATACACACACATACACATTTTTTCTACACCATGAAAACGTGACCAGCGATTGATTTTGAGTGATCAATTGAAAACCCGGTCAGTGAGTCGAAATCTCGAGCTCCAATTTTCGCATGAAATTCATTTATCGTTACTACATATGTATGGACATGTGTCAATATGTAGATATGCGCAGATATGCGCAGTAAGCGATTAGCTATACTTCAGAAAACAAGACACAAACAAGGCATACATTATGTAATGCGTCATGTATGTACGTTATAAATAGATAAGAATTATTGATTTCAAGAATTCGCGTCTACAGGTATAATTCATAAACCCATATATTTTCCCAAACATTTTTGCATTATAGCATATATTTATTCTTTATTATTATTAATCAATTAATCAGTTTTTTGGTTTATTCGAAATATAAGCCTTCATCCTTTTTATTACTAATTACAAATCTCTTCTTATTTCATGCAATGAAAGAGATAATATATTGTGAATATAGACATCTATTGAGTAATGGCTACAAGCTATTGGTAACAGTAATGGTATTGGCACAGACTAATTAATGAAACAACATTATTGTATTTAAAATATCTATTATACACATAATATAATTAAACTTCATGTTAAACATAAATATGTTACATATTAATTATAAAAAATACACATGTGTGTACATATTTATCACGAATGGAAGATAAACAAAGTGAAAAGGAGAGGAAAGGTACGAAGAATTTTAATATGCAGTATATGAATCAATTTGTTTTCAAATTACGAATAAATATACATATATTTAAGACTTCTTTTCTAAATTACAATTATTATTTCAGTATTTATCAGCAGCTAATAATAATTTCTATATAAAAATGCAAATACAGGAATTGAATTGAATCTATTATAATTGATTTTCATTTGTTGATAATTTTGTCAGTCACTTCTTTTTTTTTTGGAGACTTTTCTTCAGATTTGTTTGACTTAGATGTATTAGAAAAATTATTTATTGCCATTTCAAATTCTACAGGTTCGATTAATTTCTTCCTCCCGTGTGGGGGCGGTCCAATTAACCTTTCAACATCGTCGTAATTTAAAGTTTCCTTGGCGAGGAGAGTTTCTGCCAGCTAAAATCATAAAAGCATTTTTTTTTAATTTATAATAAAGGTAGGTACACAAGTATACATATAAATACACCCATTTATTTTAGCGACAAGTATGGCATTGCACGAAAATACTTCTACAAGTGCATATAAACATATTTCAACAATCAATAAATTCGATATGCAACGAATTTGAGAGAAACTAAGGATGGTTGCTATTTTATTTGATGTCATAACATTTAAGTTAGAAAAAATCGAAAACTTTAATGGGAGATGGTCAATCTGGATTTAATAACTATCTAGATCTCGCTATCAGTGTATATAAATCGAATTACTATTCGATTCCAGCCAGTATTTAAGCCTACAACCTTTCTAATAGTAAATAATAGCTTATCAGTGAGTTCCACTATAGCTCAATTAATATATAATACATACATATAAACAAGGTAATTTTAAAAACGCTTTCGAATATATGTACATGTATGATAAATCCTGAAATTTATTTAAACAAATACATTACTAGATATTTCTGTAAAGTAATATAAAATACAAATGTAGACTACAATTACATACATAGTCCTAGGTGGCTAAAATAAATCTTTACATAAAATCATCAAGCTGATATCAATTTAAAATAGTTAACGAGTAGAGATTCGATACTGGGTAAAACCGAATTTGGTAAATGGCCTATTTCATATAAACCAAAATGTTTATTTTCTCGAAATACAGTTTTAATATTTTAAATATTTTTTAATATTTTAAATACATTTATATGATAAATATAAAAATGAATGTTTGATTTTTTGTTTGCAATTAGGGCTATAGAGTCATATTCAGAGTCTCGAAGTCGTAGCATTTTAAGTGGAGTCGAAAAAAATCAACCGACTCCTTATCTTTTTTAATTAATAGTATTGTGTCAACTAGCCTTTAATTTTATTGAAGTAAATCCCATAATAAAATGAAATTTAATAATTCCTTTATAAAAATCATGAATTTAAAATTACATTATAGGTAAAATCGTTGAATTGCATGTATTTTGATGTGTTGTGTCCAAAACCAATTGTTTCCTCCGTATCATACTATGTTTTAATCACATTTTTTTTATTAAATTGATTTGTTTGTGTATGAAATTCATACACAAACAAATCAATTTATACCTATTTCATTACCAATAATTCAATGAATTGGGTTCCACATCAATTTTTGGTGATTTTTTAAATTCCTTTAATTTTTAATATTTTTATTACCAACAATTTTATATGTTGGCAAGAAAAGTCAATCTGACTAAAATCATTCAAGTCGCAGTCAAAGCATAAGGTAAAAGCCAGAGTCGGAGTCTTTAAATTTTGAAGCGACTCTACAGCCCTGTTTGCAATACAAATGAACAGTTTTTCTGCATTAGCTAATAATAGAACAAAAATTTAATATTTTTCCCATTTCTACAAATTTTCCCCCATTCGAGTTATTACACGTATTGATTATATGTCTCATCATAAAAATAATACTTCATCTACTTGAGAAACCAGTTATTATTCAATACATACGGCTTACCAATTTCAATTTGTTTTTATTTTCATTGAGAAGCTTCTCAGTGCGATAGTATGCCTTGGTGACGATATTTCTTGCCTCGTGATCCATTAAATTTTTCAAAGCTTTACTATATCTGGGTCTTGATTGGGACGACTCTTCAGGGAACGAAACCAATCCAATAACATTTGACATGCCGAATTGTCGAACCTGTAAAAACATTTTCAGTTGACAAAATCTATATATACCTCTTCAATAAGTTATGAGTAGAGACACGTATTTTGGGCATTTTGCTATTAATGCTTAATTGATGCTAAAATCCGGAATAGATGCTAATAGATGCTAAACAAACAAAAGTGAAATTTGCATAAAATTAATAAAATTAATAGACAATTTAGAAGGGTCTTCCTATCCCTTTGCCCATTTATTATGTGAAGAAATTGAGGGGATAAAACAGAGCTTACAGTTTACCAAAGACGGTTTTTCCTGTCGAAACCAAGCAACTGCTTTTGTCTACTACTGTAAACAAAAGAAGACAGTTGGAGCTGTGTATCCGAAAGCTGCTCAAAAAAGCGTCTTAAAACTAGACTCGCACTCAAGACTAAATGAGACAAATCTATTCCTCCAAACATTGAGTAAACTATTCAATCCATCTGTGGCAGGCACAAAATCTAATATTAATGCTAAAGAAACAGTTTAAGTTTTTTAGAAACCTGCCATTGTTTAATGTATTAACATAGGCTCAATGTTTGGAAGGATATCAGCACTTTTCTAGACAATTAATAGAGAATATAAAAAGTGAATCCACGCCGGATATATTGCTATTATGATGGCAACAAAAATTAAATATGAAGAGTTTGGTTGTGCCGCTCTAAAATCTATTTGGTGTCCTGTTAATAGTGTGGATGCTGAAAGGTATTTTAGTAAATACAATATAATTGTTACCGATCGTCGCACAAATCTCAAAAAAGAATCTGTAGAAATATGCTCCATGTTGAGTTTTATTAAATTTTAATTGGTATTATATTTTTATACTCATATTTTTTGTCTTTGTATTTTATATTCATATTTTTTTCATTGTAATTTTAATTCCAAAACATTTTTGATTTTTTCTATTATTTTTTAATTGTTGTGTTGTCTTTAAATTGTATATATGTATATAAATTTTATTAGAATTCATCGAAATTTTTTATTATTTAAATTTAAACTCTTCATAAAAATAGATGCTAAAATTGAACATTTTTAATACCCTAAAACGCTAAAATGCAAAATGAAAATGCTAAAATTGACAAAAATAGATGCCCAAAATACGTGTCTCTAGTTATGAGGCATAAAAAGTATTCAAAGAACCTGTGCATAGGACATATTGGTAACTTTTTGCAGATCGTTTTGTGCTCCTGTTGTGATACGGCCAAATGTTAAAGCTTCTGCTACTCGGCCTCCAAGTGCCATGCACATGCGATCATCCAACTGTAAAAATTTCATAAATGACATGACGGAATTAAGTCAAAGTAAGAAATAACATATGTATTTGTTCTAAGTATGGATATATACTTCTTCTTTCGAGTAAAGCTTTTGATCTGTTGGTGTGTATTGAGCGAAACCCAAAGCAAGATTTGTACGAGGAACAATGGTTACTTTTAATAGTGCATCCGTATATTCCATTAACCATCCAACTAGGGCGTGACCTGATTCGTGGTAGGCAACTATTTTCTTTTCTTCTTGGGACATTGCATGATTTCTTTTCTCCGTTCCACCTGAATTGATACAATCAAACTTTTAAAACATATGTACTATTATTATAAATACTAGTGTTGTATCCGATGACATATCATCGTATGAGTGTTGGCATATTAAGTTATTAAATAACAAAAAATTAAAATAAATTAATTCAATAAATTTTCAATAGATGGCGGTAAATTCTCTGCCAAGCGGAAACATTAATAGCGATTGGTATGTATATAAGTTTTCTTCTTTTGTTATTGTATTCGTATATTTTTATTTATTTATTTTATTTTATTTATTTTTTTATTTAATTTACACCAAGAAGGCCTAACAGGTAAACCCAATGCGCCTTCCTGGCCAAAGAAAATTATATAAACATATATGTACACCATTCATATATACACAAATACTTCCACGTATACACAAATACACATTCATACATACATAAATATAAAAATACACATATATACATATACATACATACACACCTACACATATATATATTCACATATACATATATATATATATATATATATATATATATATATATATATATATATATATATACATATACATATACATATACATATACATATACACATACACATACAATACATACATCCATATTCATATAAACATTATACATGCATATACACATAAACATATAAGTTTTGTTGGATGTGATTTAGCTGTGACGTACATATGTCGAATCGAAACGACTATTATAGTATGGCGAGCGTTATCTCAGACAGACACACAGAATAACGATAGTATATATATATATATGATGATATAATTGTCGCAAGTATTTTCTTCATTGGAAATTGTTAAACTCAGACTACATTTAAATCTTTTCTTTTTAGAAAAACAAACTATGATAGCAGACAGGATTTCCGGTATGATTCTCATAAATACAGTTTGGATACATTTTTGTTTTTTCTCAGTAATTGTTTTCAGACATGTACATATATATGTATGTAAGTTTTATTTTAATTTGGAAAACGTATATGTAAACAAACTTCATCTAAAAATACACATATTTTTACTAAGTGAAGTATTTCAAACTGCAAATTGATCATATCAAAATTTGGCAACCTGTACGGAAAAAAATGCTCAAATTCATCATACCTAATTTACTAAACAATCTTATGAGCAAACTTAGAAACGATATAAACAGGAAAAATATAAGATCAAAACTGAAAACACACTCCTTGAGGGTCTGAGCCATTAAAAGCGTCCAAATATTTCATTTATTATGTACTTTATTTATATAGTAGATATTTCAATGCAAATTTCCAATGTATAGACAAACCAAAAATAGCTTTTGTATACCGTCTTTTATGGATTTTGTTAAAAAATAAATAAATTTACAAAAAAAAGGATCTTATCCACTTATGTACATATATGAAATTGTTGCAAATGAATCTATTGATTTTATTTGGAAAAAGTTACGTCACTCATGGACTACTACCTAACTTTTGACTTACTAATGTGTCTATTGGTCATAAATATCAATATTAAATTAATTACACTTGTTCCCTTACCAACTAATCTTTCTACAGCGTATTCTAAATCATTTCCAACCACTATGGTGGCTTTGCTTCTCGCTGCGTGAAGAGCAGCTTCATTGCAAACATTAGCTATATCAGCTCCACTGAATCCTGAAATTATCCCAAATATAATGAGATATATTATGCAATGTTGCAATATTGTAATTATAAATATATCATATAATTTATATTCCAAAATTATTTACCGGGAGTAAGGTAAGATAATCTTTTAGAATAATATGAAGGAGGATGTTCCAAGACAATGCTTTTCAAGTGTCTTTCAAATATTTCTAAGCGTTCTTCTAAATTCGGAAGATCTATGAGAATGTGTCTGTCGAATCTACCGGGTCTCAATAGAGCCTATAAAATAAAAATAAAAAAGGATAAAAATTTGATTATGTGACTATTTATATTGGAAATATTGTAGTGACCTTATCGAGAACGTCGGCTCTATTCGTAGATGCTAACATCATAACACCTTCTCTAGTTGCCATTCCGTCCATTTCTACAAGAAGTTGATTGAGGGTTTGCTCTCCTTCACCACTGCTACCTCCGGCTGAACTGCTCGAGCTCGTTCCAGTTCTTTGCTTTCCGATTGCATCGATTTCGTCGATATAAATAATACATGGAGAACGCTTTCCAGCCTCTTTGAATAAGTCTCTGCAATAAAGAACGCAATTATTATTACATTGGGTGGAAACAGATCAGGGAAATATACTTCAATACATTAAAACGTCAGTTTTTGGCATTCTGCAAACAACTTTCAAGATGGTGTTTTCAGTCAGTTGGATGCTACCCAAAAATAAAGGGTTCCAAAATAAATTAAATCAAAACTACCTACCTAACTCTAGCAGCCCCAAGACCTCCAATCATTTCAATAAACTCTGAGCCGTTCATGGATAAAAATGGCACGTTTGCTTCGGTCGAGACTGCTTTAGCCAATAGAGTTTTACCACAACCGGGAGGTCCGAGGAGTAAAGCACCTTTGGGTACCTAATTATATTTATTTTCTGTTACATAATGATGTGTATGATCAGTTATACTGTTGGCATTCATAAGATGATGTATAACAGCGTTTATCAGACTTGCCAAGCTCATATAGTATATAATTGTTTCCTCTTAAAAAAGTCAAACCACACGATTTTTTCCTAACCATTGAACATATTGAGCAAAAAATTATTTATATACTTTATGTAGCATTTTTGAGTTGGTAAAGTTTTATTTAGAGTTTTTAAACTGAATATTTCATTATTTTATAATATTTTGACATTTTATTTGTTATAAAAGAGTAGAGTGATATTTGCTTTTATAACAAGTTTCTCAATTTAATGTTGTTATTTAATCGACTTCTGGTTTATTTCGACTAAAAAGTATTCTTCCAGACATTTAAATATATTTATTAAAACCATTCTCAATTATTTTGTTCAAATTTCTCAATATAAATAAGAAATCTTTGTCAAGATAAATATATTTCAAATTTGAACCATTTCTATGACCAATATTGGCAAGTCTGACAGATACTGATGAAATCATACCTTCGCACCGAGACTTTTGTAATATTCTGGTCTCTTTAAATAATCTACAAATTCCATTACTTCAATTTTGGCTTCCTTCAAACCAGCAACGTCTTCAAACTTAACGCCTTTTCCCGTCCCTGTCACTGGATCGATCAATGTGAATTTCGCACGTCCCATTTGAGACTGTATAGACAAAGGTAATGAGTATTTGATTAATTTAAAATATCATAACCGATCGGATAATTATATTATATTTTAAACAGACAATGTATACGTACAAACATGTCTAAGTTTATGGGAGGTTTCATGCTTTTATTTTTTGAAAATATGGACATGAGTAATCCGAATAGGAATAGCGTTAATAGAAGTTTTCCCACAACGTCATTGTTTCTTTCATAATTTACGGGAACTCCTGTGAAAAAAAAAGTTTTTTTTTTAATAAAATTACTATAAGGATTTGGTAGTATGATTAATTCTTTTTGGTCAATCTTAAAGATTTGAAAAAGAAATTATGAATGAAGGAATCAACTTTTAGTTTCTTAATATCAAATTCCTTATATGTTTTTTTCGAATACATACACCTCAAGAAAGATTTTATTTTTATTTCTTCAACATTCACCCACACCCATATCTTTATAGTAAATGTATGCTTCACCTGTATGGAATAACGCCTCGAATACTAACTTTTCAAAGCTCCAAGTAATACAAAATAAATCCCTAAAAATAATTTATAATACACCCATATATACTAACTTGAAAAAACTGCATGCCATATATAATATTCCGTTTGTTACAGACATTACTAACAAACTAACCAGTAGATTCTATGACAGAATCACTAATAACCATACTAACACACTTGTGAAGAGTCTCGGTGATTACAACAAAATGTCTATACCCTTTAGGTACATATAAACACAGATTACCTAAACACAATCTGCTTTAGGTCATTGACTTTAGTGAGTCTTTAATTAATATTATGTATAAGATGTATTATGAGCATTTTTATAAGGATTGTAAATAGGTTTTTGAGCTCTTTTTCCTATTATGCTGTAGATTAACATTAGAATAATATAATACTATGACTACTATACTACCAAATTAAATTAAATTGTAAAATAGAAAATGATGAGTAGATCAGTAGCTATTAAAATAGATATAAGATGTATTGTGAACATAATTTCGTAATAATAAAAAGCATTTAAAAATCAAAATAAAATATCTTTATAGAGAAGAATTGTCCTCCAGAAAATACATAATTCACTTTATCATTTATCAGTTAAATCCAACATATGTTTTCTATTCAATATGATGTTTGTTTTAATTTTGTGAAAAATCTGTTTGGTATTTAATTACAAAAAAGCCACATTTTTTACTTACCAGAGTGGAGACTGATCAATCTTTACTAAGTTAGATCCATTGAATTCGAATATGACAACAATTTTTGTTGACTTGCTTTCATTTACTGTTCAAATTAGTCCATTTTGATAAAACAAAAAATATAATGACACAAAAAACCAATCCTTATAAAAGTGAAAAATTAACAAAATTAGCTCATATTACAGAAAAAAAAACATATTTTTGACTTTTAAAATTCGCTACATAATTAATTATACGTATTTTAATACTTACCTTTGGCACGGCAATTCTAGATTTTGAATTACAGACTGTAAAAATTGCCCGTTTCTTTAAACGCGTATATCTCTTAAACGAGAGAAAGCCAACAAAAATCATTGTCACATTCGAAATTAGTGGATCAAACTTAGTAAAGATTGATAAGTTTCCGCTCCAGTTTTTTTTTGTTGCTACTTTGCAAAAAATTACAATGTTTTTTGATATAATATTGTTCCAATTATCTATATCTTCCATTGTCTAACAAATAATATTTTTTATACATATTTTATGAATAAATTTAATTCCAATTTATTCGAATGCAATGCAATGAATACAAATATGATTAAAAGAAAAAATATGGTTCACTATGAGTTTTTGGTTGATGTTTTTACAGTAATCTTAGCGAATTCTTTAGAAAAATCACTGTTTTAACCAAGCCGACACAATGAAGTCACATTGAATTCAAAATTCATTTGCACAATATACAATATATTCTCGATTATTCGGGTGCCGATTATACGGTTTGCGGATTATCCGTGCTTGAAAAATAATTCCCTTTAAATGTCTTTTACTATGTATTGCGTTAATTCTTTCAGTCGCTTTTGATCAGCGAAGAAGTAAGAAGTGCGTGTATTCAGAGCAGATTTTTTCGTAACATACGTATGTTTAATTATTTTCAATTGCTGATGAATTCTGCATCGAATTTCGAAAATATTGGCAAAGAGAAAATTTGCAACCCGATCGAATTTATAATGCAAATGAAACGGGCCTGTACTGAAAGTGCTTGCCGACAAAAATGCTGGGTTCAATGAGAGCAAAGTCCTAGACATAAATCGTCCAAAGAAAGGATAACTGTCATGTGTTGCGGAAAGGCATCAGGAACTCATGAAATTAAACTTTTGATGATTAGGAAAGCAAAGCTCGATCTTTTAAGGGAGCTGAAATGAAAAATCTTCCCATCGATTATTATAGTCAGGAATGGGCATAAATGGACAGGAAAATTTTTGAAGATTGGTTCAAAAAGAAATGGGTTCCAGAGGTGCAAGATTCTTTAAAAAATAAGGGATTGCCACATAAAGCAGTATTGTTATTAGGTAATGCCCCTTCTCATCCGAACGAAAGCATATTGGACACAAACGATGGACTTATGGTAAAAAAATGTTTGCCCCTAATGTGACATCTTTGATTCAGCCCATGGATCAAGGTGTTATATCATCAATGAAACGTCTTTATCGTCAAAGTCTTCTGAAAACTCTTGTTGAGGAATATGACAATATAACGGAATAACACAATCCTTGTCAAAAGTAAATCCAGTAACACTTGTACGATCATGGAAAAAGTTTTTTCCTGCCATGGAAACGTATTTAGTGGATTCTGAAGGGAATGAAGCAAATGATGTATCTGAAATATATGGCTTATTGGAAAATTTAAAATGTTTTGAAAACGTGGATAGGGAAAACATCGAGGAGTGGCTCAATCATAATTTAAATGATCCAGATTTTAAACGAATGGATGATGCAGATATCGTTTATTTTGTTTCTCAAGAGGAAAAAAATGAGATTGACACTACAAGTGGAGATGATACCGGTGGTTATATTAGTCATAAAACGGTGCAACACTAGTACTAATTACTAACAGCCACTTATCTGCTTAACTATGAGCGTTTTTCTTAATAAATAATGAGTATTAAAATTATGAATCAAAAATTTGTGTTGTAAATATGATATTATATTCGAAACCAAGTCAAAATTTGATGTTCCGGATTATCCGTATTTTTTAATTATCCGTGCCCTTCCTTTTCAGCATTAGCCCGGATAATCGAGAGTGTACTGTATTAGGAATATAAAGGTTAGCATATTCAACAAGAATTACAATAACAGTACCTTCTTTGACACCCAAATATCTCTCGGCTTCTCTCAATTTATCTTCAAATCTTGTCATATCAACAATATTCATATGATAAACACGTTGATCGATCTGAAATAATCAAATTAACATTACATTAATGACGAAAAAATCACATAATATAAACAATTCATACACTATACCTTTTTTCCCTTAATAACTGCACCTTCATGTAGAATAATTGTAACGACTTCTAAATCTGGTCTGATAATCAATTCTTCAACTTCGCCTTTGGCTAGCATTTGATACAGAAATTCATTCCATGATACATATTTCATCACCTAAAAGAAACATTTACAATAAAATATTTTTAATATTATAATTGATTAACCAAACAACACGCAAAATGCAATCAATAAATAATAAACGCGATATGTAAATTATATTATTGAATAAAAATATTTTTGGTAAACATACATATACAATCGCTGCAAGCTGAAAAATACATGGTAATAAAATAGATATCACGTATTTAAATTCGCATATCGCCACATATTCAATATATACACATATTATGTACGTTTAATATAAATAAAGATTTTTTTTACAGTACCTCTTGTTGATTGTTACTGAGCAATGCTAACGATAGCGTAGTTATTATCAAGTACGCCATAAATACCCAAAAGAGAGCTTTCACTAATACAGACGGTATTTTGTTATCGTCATCGTCTTTTTTCTTTTTATCTCCATCTTCTTTATCGTTGGGTCCCTATATTATATATATAAATACATTTTATTGTAATTCAAGTGAATCTACATATAAATATGAAGTCATTTGTAGAATTGAAAGACAAAAATATTTGAAGCATTCCAAAGTCATCATTTCTAATGTTAAAAACTTATGTAGTGATGACTTAAGTCATTAATTCAGTTAGAAAAATAACAGTTTATTTTGCTTTTTGCAAGGATATATACGAATTTGTTAACATTTTTGATTATATTAACTCATTATGGACCGATCAAATTTTCTTCGCAAAGTATCGGTAAAAATAATAGGTTTTGTAAATTAAACATAACTCCTAAACCTTTTAATAAATTAAATCAAAAATTGGAATACAGCTTCCTTACAGTTGTCTGCGACCGTATAAATTATCAGATCAGTATTTCTTAAACTGTAGTGATTGCTGTATTAAATTGTGTATAAACTTTATATACACTTCAATATACTTCTACGTAATAAACGTATCTACATATCTTATAGATTGTTGTGTTATTTGGATGAAAGATTCGATTTGAAAAGTATGTATGCTTTACGAGAAAAAAAAGTCAATTTTGATATCTGAAGATTTGAATATTATCTATAAATTCTTCAGAAAAAAAAGTTAAGCTTTAAACTATAGAAATATACATATTTTTAAGTCTATTAATTGATATTTTGGATAATTATATATGCTGGTATGATATCTATGAATGAACGTTTTAAACCTAATCTTTTAAATGATACTTTTTGTTGTATAAAGTTTGGAGGATTAAAAAACACACGTCGTGTTGACGGTCTTTGAATGAAATTTGATTAAAAACACTGCATATGTGTTTACGGCCCATAGTGAGTAAAGTAATAATTACATTATTTAATTCTTGATAGTGTTAATTTGAAATGATGATACTCAGAAGCATGTATTGATTAGATTTTTTAACTAATATCGAGCATATACCTTTTTAGGATCTCCTGGTGGACCGAACGGAGGTGGTTCATAATTGTTGGTGGACGACGTATGAAAGAGATTGCTTTTTATTGAATGATTATTGAGAATGGCCAAGTTGTGTATGTTTGAGCGTTTCATCATAGCAGTGAGTGCTTTCAATTCTGAATGTAGCATCTTGTGCAACTGGAAAAATTCATTAAGTACAGATTAACGTTTATAATATTAAAATTAAATTACTACAAATTCATCGAAATTTCTGTATTAAATTGGGATAGTTCAATGAAAAAAAAATTGCTGACACCATATTTTTAATTATGGCGCAATTTTGATGATGGCCCAGTTTTTTTCTGGGAATCATACGAAACTAAGAAATATACATAAATTGGGAAATATGACCAAAATAAAATAGTGATTCTGAAAATGAAGTCGCACAATACTAATATGAAACATACTTATTCATTTATATATGATTCAGGCTTACCAAGTAACACACTGATGTACAAATTGACATGTTTATTTGCAACACTTGCACAAATTATGTTCTTTTATAAAGCACAGATTCTCTGTTGCTCAATTACATCCGAAAGAGATGTTTGTTTTGAATTTTTAGATGGTTAAGAATTTAATGCATATATTTGATTTATTGGGAAGGGAAATATTGTTATGTTATTCACCTTACGATTCAACGGTAAAGCTAGTATGCCGTTGGTTTGTATGTGTCTGTTGATCGAATAGACATGTTTGTGCGATTGTTGAGTCAACTGGTAGCATCGTAGCGCCGCGTTGTGCAATAGTTTATAAGGTTGGGTCCTGCAATGGCCAGCTAACAGCCGGCCATAGCAGTACATGTTGATGAGTTGAGGTTATGTCTGGTACGTTATGCAATGACAGCTGCAAGGGGACGAAACTGAGGGGGACCAGGGCGTAGTCCTATGAGTAGTCACGTCACCCCTTGATATGCGAAATTCACGTAAGTAAATGCGAGCCGGCACGCGACTCAAAAGTGTCAATCATTTGACGTTTGGCAAGCGGATGATAACTGTCAGTGTTGCCACGGGGAAAAATATCAGAGTCGTAAAAAATTGAGTAAAGTAACCATCTGTATCGATCGTTTTATTTTCATTGGCTACGTTTACACTACCGATATCTACACCCGACACACCCGATATTTAGGAATTTTTCCATATCCAGTTCCCATATTGTAACCTGTGGTTGCTATTTAGGAACTGGTTATGGAAAAATTCCTAAATATCGGGTGTATCGGGTGTAGATATCGGTAGTGCAAACGTGGCCATTACATAGAATTTTCGGCTTACAGTCTAATTATAATAATATTACATCAAAAATTAAAACAAAACCGTACAAAGTAAGAGGGGTAAATGCTTGTTGTTGGACAGTATATGTACAAGTATTTGCGCAAATGAAAGTATCAGATTTGCTTTTTTGTACAGATTCATGTATGTAATCGTTTTCTTGTTAATTCATACATATTTCGGACTACTTTTGCAATACTGCTAATCGACTGCAAGTTCCCTGTTCAATTTATTAGTATTCTTACTATATTGATATTCAATTATATAAGTATTGTTACAATGTGAGAAATAAAGTCGGGTTATTAACGATTTTAAAGACTTAGTTATATCGAGGGGTTTTCATTTTTAAACATTAAAATCCAACAACCAATACATTTATATTGTTCAATAATTGCCCCGAGTATTTTCTTTATTTATTTATCGGTATACGCATGGGTTCGTTGATTATTCCGCACAAAGTGATCTCGCATACGTCACTAAAATCTCGATCACGGAACATCTGGCACTCGGAAACTCCATCCATCGAGAGCGATACATGCGAACTATCATACTAACGAGAATTCAAGTGCCAGATAATTCGTATTCGCTATTTTCATGGCAACGATTGTTGCAATGTGCGAAATAATCCGTTTATATGTACATAATGACTAACATTATTTCATTTAACGCCTCATAACACTTTATCAGGTCGCTGTAGCGAGCCCGAATCAGTTCTTAGCGAATGTTAAATGCCCGAAAAAGGCGTGGTCAGGGGTGGAGTCAATGGGATATCATGGGTGGAGTCAACGAATCCCCTTGCATTGCGAAGGCTGTCATTGTGTTAACTTTCGTTTTTCTGCGGTCGGAATTGGTCGTTTGTTTATTGCTTCCCTTCGTAGAATTAGCGGAACGGAAAATACAACTGCAGGAGATTCGTTGACTCCACCTATGATACCCCGTTCACTCCGCCCCTGACCACGCCTTTTTCGGGCATTTAACATTCGCTATAACTGATTCGGGCTCGCCAGGTAGACCCCACTTTTTCGTATTTGCCATCCACCTATTTCTTAGTATTTGTTTTCAATTAGTTTTTTATAATAATACTAGTGGTTTTACCCGGCTTCGATCGTTGTTTATTAACTGTTTAAACATAGTTAGTTTTATAGTAAACATTCATTTGTTTTTTATTAAATTTATTTGAACCGAAAAAAAAAATTTAATGACAGCCAATCAGAAATGAATAATTTTTTTTATATAAAAGTAAACCGTAACTGAAATAAAAAAAATATTCCTGATCCGAAACTGAAATATGAATCGGGACCTGGAACTGAAAAAGTGATCGGGATCCGGAACTGAAGAAGGCATCCGGCTTCGAAATTGAAAAAGGCATCCGGATCCAGAAATGATAAAAGAATCCGGAAATGGAACTGAAAAAGTAATCCGGAAACGGAATCGAAATCTAAAGTGGAATCGATATCGTCGACTTAGAAACTTTGATTTCTTTTCGATGCTGAAATTATATATTAGAAGATCGAGATATCTTATATTCAATATTAATTAGAACACTTGGAAAAGACGTGTGTATAATTCAATGGAAATTTGCAATTACTAATTCACGTATCTAATTAATTCACGTCGAAAAAAAAACGTAACTCTTTTGGTTCTACTAACTACGTAATTACGTTTTTTCATGATTTTTATTATTAAATTTTATAATTATAAAATTTCATTTAATGAAGTTTCGCCGTGGAACAAACACACCAGTAAATATAGTTTAAGTTTATACTAATTATTTACAACACATACATATGTATATATTAAATGATAATCGTTGAAAACATAAGCTCTTGATCTACCCTCAATAGAATATGTTTACAAATCAAATTTACATGCTAATTAACTTACTATCAGACTATATTCAGGTCAGAAATGTAATACTAATTAGCAAGCACAATTGTGGGTCTGATTTAGTACAGCTTATTAACTGTTGTCCAGTAATTTGTAAACATACGACGTGAAATTCTTTCGGGAGAGTACTCATCCACCTCCTCTAAATAGAAAGTCATCAACGGGAATTTGTTAGACATTTCGTTCACGTGTTCACAAGACAAGCCATGTCACATCTAATGATTGATCACTGGACAAATTATGTAACGGAGAGAAATGCAAACCATTTTTACGTCGTCGTTATTAATTTCGTGGCGTATGGCGTATGGCGTTATGACCAAATACTTTGTTGATTTGAAAACAATGTACATATGCAAAATGTATTGTTAAGAGATCAGAACGAATAGAAATTTTGACAATAGGATTAAAATTACCAATTCTTAAAACAGCAGCACGTGTACTGCAGAAATTTTAATGAAAGAAAAATATGGATAAGCTGATAAGCATATGTAGTTTTTTCATCTACTCATCCGACCTTCCAAGAAAAGATGACCACTCGTATTGAACTTGAACCCTGGCTCTTTCAGTCGGTAATATATAGCACTTAACTAACTGAGTAATCAATATAACCTAAGCTAGGTTCTTGGGTAGTAATCCCTAGATATGTAGTTTCAAATATTTTACGAGTTAGTTACATAGTTGTAAACACTAAACAAAGCTTTATTCATTTTTTAATGCAAAATAAATTATTTTACATGTGCCCATTGCGAATGGATGCATGTATGTACATACACGTAGCGTAGAAGAAAAACGTTCTGGATTTGTTTTAAGAGACTATGCAACTGTATCAAAGTACATACATATACATATGTACATTTGTGGGTTAATCAAAACTTTATATTTTTAAGTTTACATATTTAAAGGTGTAGTTTGAATTATATATATAAATTAATTATATATATATATATATATATATATATATATATATATATATATATATATATATATATATATAACCTATGTGTAGGTATTGATTGGATCTGTGCGTTCCCCTTTTAGCGTCAGATATTGAAAAATTACACCGGTTAACCTAAAGGGCCATCTCAAGTCGTTTCCAAATTGGAAATGGAAAAACAACATGCCGCTGTCCTTTCTGTCTGCTTTGTCGATTTTCGTGTGGAAATGCGGGCCGACTAATGAGCCGAAAGATAAATTTGGTGTGAGAAGTCACATCGACCTCAAAGGATATGTATCTATCGAGTACATACATATGTATATATGTGATATGTATTAAATATACTAAACAACTTTTCTCCCAAAAAAAAAAATTGATGTGACCAACCCACGACTTTTTCTATGTATTTGAGGAATATTAGAAGTATAAAAAATAAAATTCGATAATGAGACATATGTACATACACGTTCAGACATCGATGGCTGGTGGTATTGTATGTCTATTTTTGAATTCGTATCAAATTTTAAGTTTGTAGATGCTGGAATAATTCAGGCTTTTCCTTCCAAGGTATTTTATGTGCACCACATACATTAAGTATACCACTAAAAAGTTCAGTTTGATAGAACTAACGGTGTTCAAAAAATTCTCAAAATACACAGACACACACATATTTTTTTCTAGATCATGAAAAAGTGATTAGTGTTCGATTCTGAGTTCGAATCAGTCAAAATCTCGAGTTCGAATTTTCGCATGATCTTAAAACTTCATCTATTTTACTACGTACATACATATATGTATATGTCGAGCAATCAGTTGGGCAATTTATCAAAGCAACAAATTGATAGTCTTTATAAATTCGACCAAATAGATAGATTTGTATATACAGACAAAATATGTACATCTATATATAATAATAAAAAATAGCAAATAAAGTAAAAATATCAAATAACAAAATACATTAAATTAAAATTGTCAGTGTCAAACTGCAGCCTAAAATAAAAAAAATAAAAAATGTAAATTTAGCCGACAAAAAATTAATACAACATTCAAATAATGTTGATCTACATATCTATTGATGTAGCTATATATAAATCACTTACTATAATGTATGTAAATATCATAGGCAGCAATCTCTTCATATTATATGTGAGCTGCGTTATATGTTGCACTTCTAGAGCAATTAACTCTCAGAAATGTGTTATTGAAAATATTTCATCCAATTTTTAATAACATGTACATATATTATATCTATGTATGTATGTATGTCATGCGGTGGAAACAAGAAAAGGTTGTTATAAATTAATGGTCATATTATATTTAAATTTAAATATCAAGGTGGGTGAGAGAGAATTAACAGCACTGTTCGCATACTTAATTAATCTGAAAATTCTGATAGTCGAGATGGACCGGTGATGAGAGGATGAGAAGGGGTTGAAACCAGATGAAAGGGAGGGAGGAGGGAGGGAGGGGGGTAGAGATCCGTTATTGTATGCGGATCAAAAATTTACATAATACTAAAAGTAGACGACTGCGAAACGAGCCCTTTTGTCAATTCTCATCCCCCTCCCCACGACTTCAATGCGACCGTTCCCATCTCCTCCCCTCGCAGATAAATGCAAAGCGATGTATTTAAAATCCCCCCTGCCCCTTCACCTCCCACCGCCCCCCCCCCCCCCCCGTTGGATGAAGTGCAGAATGGTGTAGCGAAATTTTCATAAAAACAGTCTGTGGTATCACTTTTGAACCAGAATGAAAAGACGAGAGGGGGGAGGTGGAGGGAGGAAGGAGCAGAGGTGGGAATAGGATGTTCTGATGCGGTTAGCGTATGTAAATGTTTCATTGTTGGGTTAAATCAGTGTCACCGACATATAGATGATTATTTCGGTGAAAAATTTTATATAGACCGTCACTAATTGTGAGGTGATATTAAACTGATTGATGAATCTAAAAATATTGTATATGTATGTTATAGTCGAAGTATATTATCACGTAAAGCCCGAATAAGCAGGGTGCCGTTCATAGTTCAAATGTTGTAAATGCATTGTTAAAGGTTTGCCGAACCTTTTTTACAAAGCATTCACAACAATTGAACAATGAGCGGCGCGCTTTGGGTCCGTACTCTAATTATCAGTAATATATCCCATTAGGCCATTCATATTCGAATACAATTTCAACAATGTGCGAAATTCAAACGAGCGCAAATACATTTTCAACAATGTGCGCCGGTTGTAATATAACAGTTGAGTTTTGACAGCTCTGATGTTTTTACGAATGCCTTAGAATTCATTAATTCATTAATATTTGCTAGGTATTACGAATAAAGGTAATACGGCCGTATTACGATAGCTCTAAGAATGTGTTCACAACAAAAAAAAAGTGACTTTCCAACTCAATTTATTGGTCGAGTGACGTTTCCACGAAAACCTAACCTCTCTATCTAACCAGGTACCAACTTATGTATAGTTGAACTGTATTTTCAGTTGTAATATATTTTGATCAGTTGGAATGTACATAGTTCGCAATTTGAATCAACTTTAGTGGGTTAGACGGAATTTATTCCAACTAGCTAAAATATACAACTGAAAATACAACTCACCTATAACGGTAGTTGGTACCAGGTTAGATGGAATATATCCCACCTAGTCAAAATATATATTATAACTGGAAGATATACTTTAACTGTAACACTCTGTCAGTGTTTCCCAAAATTACAATTAATCGTACCCCTTTAGGTACATACATTTTCCCGGTGTACTTCCAATGCTGACAAAAATAATTAGCATTTAGGAAAGTGGGAGGGGGGGGGGGGGAGGGTTATTGTGAAACTATTACTTGTATGAAATTAACCATCTTAAATAAGACAATCCAATGTTATTGAAGTAAATCTACTTATAAATTGAAATTGAATAATTTCTTAATAAAATCATGAATTTAAATTACATCTAATATATAATTTCGAAAGGGACTTTGTATGTAAGTATTTATATACATATATATATATATTTATATACATATATATAATATTTATATACATATATATATATATATATATATATATATATATATATATATATATATATATATATATATATATATATATATATATATATATATATATGTAAGTATCTTTGGTTGGGAACTTTGTAAACAAAACAAAGTTTCTATGACGACAATTCAATTGGTTGAATATTATATTTTTTTCGATTCAAATAAATTTAATAAAATATAAATGACTATTTATAAGAATTGTAAATAGGTTTTGAGCTCTTTTTCCTATTATGCTGTAGATTAACATTAGAATAATATAATACTATGATTACTAACCAAATTAAATTAAATTGTAAAATAGAAAATGATCAGTAGATCAGTAGCTATTAAAATATGTAGATATAAGATGTATTGTGAACATAATTTCGTAATAATAAAAAGCATTTAAAAATAAAAAATGACTATTTAATATTAGATTCGCCATGTTTACGTTGTTTATATTAGAAATACAGAGTGAAGCCGGGTAAAACAACTAGTTATAAATAAAATATTTTAATGTGTTGTGGCTTAAACCGATTGTTTCCTCCGTTTCATATTTTTTTTCCTCATTTTTACTTCCATTATTTTTGTTAAAATAATTTGTGTATGAAATTCATACACATACACTATGAATGTACTTACTTTTTATTTATACCTATTTTATTACACGTCAATTTTGAGTGATTTTTATTATTTTTATTACTAACTATTTTATACGTTGGCATGAAAAGTCGATCTTACTAAAATTGATCAAGTTGGCGTCGGAGTTTTGTGTCGGAGTCGGAGTTGGAGTCAAATCATAAAATAAAGTCGGAGTTGGTAAATTTGGAAGCGACTTCACAGCCCTGGAAATAAGAAATAATTAAAAAAGTATATGTACTTATTTTGTACTGTGACAAAAAATACGCTGGTTTAAATGCGGCAGTAAATGGTTCCATCAAAAAGTGTCAATTTTTTTTTAACAAAACGTGGCATTATGATTGGCAAGACGGCTGGCAAAATACGATGGTATTGTGCGATAGTACGCAGTGTCATTATTACGATCACGGTCAAGTACCACATGATGATTGACACATTGACGACACAAAGGTCTTTTTTCCCAATACCGTCACTTGTGCGCAACGCTGGAATTTTTAAGGTGGGGCGCATATCGATTGATTGGATACTCCATTCGGGTAAGTCTCACCTGTCTTTATGAATAATATGATGATATATCGTAGCTATTATTGAAAAAAAAACTTTTTTTAAATTTTACTTTCTTGCACGTTGAATATACGTATGTATGAAACTAAATACGAAGAAATATTTTTTTATATATACATATGTAGTTATAGGTTTTTTTCATGCAAATTTTTTTATTACAATTAATCATGTACACTCGTATTAACAGATTGCTCAAAAGCGACGAGTGGGGTATTCATATTAAGAATTATCAATTATATATACAGGTATACCAGCAGCATGGACTAGTGACTAGTTGTTAGCTTATAGCCAGCAGTTTGGCTTAGTGGTAGCGTATATATTTAGCACCACTGAGGTCAAAGGTTCGAGTCCTCGCCATCTGCTGGTTAGATTTGGGGGTTTTGTGACTCCAAATCGATCGTTTCTCTATCAGAGTTTGCCAATTTTATCTGATCATTGCTGAAACGGTTCCTGAAAATTGGTATTAGATCTATTCCTGTTGTCACAAAAATCTACCTGTGTATAATTTGTAATAATTATGCACAGTAATATGAAATCTATAGATATCTCTATAGACATCTCTATAATTTCGTATTTATTATATGTATAAAAATTGTACACAAAAAAAATCTAAAAATAATCCATAGATGTCTCTATGATTATTATTTCTGATTAATTGTTACATATATGCTATATATTCTGATTGTATATGTATTACTGTATTTCTGATTTCTGATTTTTTATGTGTTCTGTATTTCGTTAACGTACACCCGTCGCATTGGAGCAAATTTGTAATGACGAGTGTATATTGATTTGTAACAATAAAAATAAAAATAAAATATGCTCTCCGGTTGCCGCTGGCCAGAGTTTGCCAATTTTTCTAATTTTCATTAAAACGAATCCAATAAATTGGCAACCTTTACCCATTTTTCGCAATTACGAGCTTTCTGCATCTCAAACTTCACTGCTTCGTAGAAAAATGCTGCAAATTTCGAGTTTTTCATCTGGAAAACACTCCAGGGGGTGATTTTTGGGACTGTGTACCATGAATATGGGCTAGGGATGCTGCGTTTTTTCGCATGTTTGAAAGTATCTAAAAAAAAACACGTACTACGTCCCACTCAGTGTGTTTTCGCCCTAGCAGTTTTTGGAATAAAATAGGTACTGATTAAAAATACTATGTAAAACAGATATTAATTTCATTTATTCTTGGCTTACGAATGTATTGTGGACAATGATAATAATTTGTAAATTGTAAATTTAGGTATAAAAGGCCTATTTCGGCCAAGGCCAAACACGTGCTTATTTTCAATGTATGATAATTTATCAGACATTGAAAATAATTGGTTTATCATTGATAAACCCACCGCTGGGTAAATCTGCTTTAGATTTATAACAACCACTAGAACAGGAATTGAAAAGCCAATTTAGCAAGTTTAAAAGAGGTAAATGTGTATAAGTGGCACAATGATTTAGAATAATTTTAAGAGCCATAAATATAGATGTAAAAGGGTGTGCTGGAGCCGGTTGATAAAATCGGCGAGACGTTTGTTGTCTTACTCGAATGCAAGTTATGGCATTAGGTGTTTTTAAAATTTGAAATTTATATTAACGGATGTCGTGATTTTGTTGATCAAATAAATATTCAGAAGCCCGATACAAATTTACACGTTTTAATTTACATACTAATTACAAACCTTAGAAGTAGGTACATATGTATGTAGCATCACTGTTTGTACCTACATATGTAGATCTTACGATTTTGGATCTATAATATTATGTTATAGTCAAATTGTATAATCAAATGAAAGAAAATGCATTTGAACTAAATATTTAATTCATTTGTTTGAAAATTTAATTCAATTTCAGTCGACGAATAACGGTCGAGTCTCACACTAGGCAAAATTGTACGCGAATATTTGACGTTTCGATGAATTATCAAAAATACCAATCGGTACAAAGATATCGATCGCGAATGAAGCTGAGCGCTTTTAAGAAAATTAATCACACATCGAATGTTGACTATAGTTTGAATATTAACGTCTGCGAATCCGTACTTCATTCGCAGCATCCGCGTGTTTCGTTCAGATAAATCATTATTCGCATCGATGACTAGTGACTAGTCGTACGTATTTTGATACAAAGTGGTTGCGAATTTGTAAACTTTGAATCTTTGATCGTGAAATTTTCATATTTGAAAAAGTCATTTGTTTTCGTATAAAATTAATTTAAATTTAAAAAATAAATTAATATATAATAGTTCCGAAAATAAATATCGGTGTTTGTTAAATACATGTATATATTGAAGAATATGATTGGAAAAGGCACTTTGAATAGTTGCTATGCAGTCTACATCAACTGGTGAATTTCCACGCTATTTTATATTTATGTACAATTTTATTTAATAATGTGTTGATTTTAAATATTATATTTAACATTTCAGGTTGCAGTGAAGGTAGGAGATTTAATTTAACTCACGAAGATAATATAATTGTAAGCTTGGATTATTTATTTTTATACATACATACATACATGCTTTACTGCTTACATTTTGATTTGAAAAAATCATATTTACAGTTTTCATATAAGACGTAGGCGAAAATATATACCTAGATTTACATTTGTATATTAGTATTTTCGAGAAAAATTTCAGTGTGTAAGAGCAAGGAAGTTATTTAATGCTAAATATAAGTTCGAATCCTGATTTTCCATCCTGAAAAAGGTTAGTCATCACGGAGTGTAGGGGTGTAGTCGCAACCACGGTATCCGCAAACGCAAAGTGGTGTATTGTTTATACAGAGTGGCTTAAATAAACAAACCACCCTCAAATACCTACCCACTCCCGCGCTGCCTTGCTCTAGAGGTCTGGCATTCCTCCCCCTTGCATTGCATTAAATTCGTGACGCTTTCACATCAATTGTAATTTCCAACTGTGCGTAAGCCCGAAAAACAAATGCCTTCATTTTTTCTTGAAAAAAAAAACGCCTCTTTGATCCTATTTGGACACATTTAATATGTAACTTAATTTTTACTTTATATATGTACGTAGTAACAATAGATGAAGTTTTTTTTGTAAATTTGACTGTAAAATATTATTATTTACGAGGAACGCAAGAAGTTGACTGTCAAATATCAACTACTCACGAATAGAACATGTCAAACAACAAACTGTCGTCGGTGTAAATGGTTGCTTGGAAGTGCATTTTAGTAAAATATTGCTGAAATATGACTAAAATCAAAAGCAACCCAGATTTTTATGGAGCGTAGAGCATTTTATTTACATATTATACGCATATATAATTCAATTTTAATATATTAAACTATAAAACGTGCCAATTTTAAGTAAAAAATTTTGAATTTAATTTATGTTCATATGTTCTTCTTCAACTTGTACCTTTTATAAAATTTATTGTTTAAAATAGGTGCACTGTAAACTGGTTTAAGGACACCATATACCCTAGGGACGTCCCTATTGCTCTAGAAAATGAACAATTTTTCAGGAAATAAATGAAGGAACAAATTACAACGTCAATTGACTATGTACATTATATATTATAGAGCAGGAATGTTGGTTTGCAATAGTAAAAGTCTAAGAGGCTTGGTGATTAACAGGCAGTCTGTAGTGTTGCGTCTAAATTTTGCGAAAAATTTAAATATTTCTATTAAGTATTTGATATTTTAAAAATACACTACTGTTTTACAAGTAGTGTATATTTCATTTGTACTAAATATATTTAACCAAACGCTAATAAACATACCGATCACCCCAAATAGCCTGAATATGGGTCTAAATTGAGCTAATGGTCTCGGACATCACGCCAAATCCAATTTTTCATTTCGCCTTTTTTTTTAAACATTAATTGAAATATTCCTTCTCGCCATATAAAAATACGTAATTTTAATAATTTCATTTAGCGAGGTTTTGAACCATTTTTTTTCTTTTCATATAAAACAATTAAATATATATTTTTAATTGAAATTATTGAAATTAATTTATATTTTAGCGATATTTGAAAAATAAAATTAATTCCAAATCACGGAATCGAACTAAGGCCCCCTCGCCCAGAACAGGTCGCTAGCCATTAGACTACAGCCTCGACAGAAAAAACGCTCTAAAATTACTTAATATTCGATTATCCTATAGAAGTATGGGGAACCAATCATTCGCGTATCTTCGGCTTTCGTCGACAATCTTTTTCGATTTCCGATTTCTTATGATCAACAATCAACCAGTTTGGGGAACAATTTTTTTTTTTCATATTTTTTATTTTTTTCATATTTTTATTATTTTCAGTTTTTTCATTTTTTTTCATTTTTTTCATTTTTTTTTTCATTTTTTTCAGTTTTTTCATTTTTTTTCATTTTTTCCATATTTTTCATTTTTTTCATTTTTTTGTGCCTTTGTCTTTCCGAAACCAGTCGATTCAATATCTTTAATTTTATTTTTATTCGAGTTTCAATTTCTTTTCGAAACCACCCGTTGAAATCAACGGGCCCTACACTAGTAATTATATATTCACACTATCGTCCGATAGTTGTATTTTTTTTCAGTTTGATTTCATACTATCAAAAAAGTCATTTCCTCTTCATAATTTATTTTTTTTCTCCTGGGTGGGTTCCTAAACTGACTTCATTTTTATTTCTAATAGCTAACTGAAGCCTTTCTTTTAATTGTATAGGTAAATCGGTTCTATGACTTCTGCTATTATTTTCATTAATCTATATGTTTTTATCCTAGATGAAACTTTGGGTGTTACCAGGGTTTGCCAGAAGAGTAAATAAAGGAGAAGAATGTGATCAAACGCAGCGAATGTGTTTTGTTGATTTACCGGTAAAATTTACCGAGGTATTTTTCGGGGCATTTACGAATCTGAACTCCCTAATACGTATGTAATATTTGCAGAGGCTTTAAAAAGTCACCGTCGTCCTGATTCTGGGTCCTGTAAAAATTCCGGGCGCGTTCCGATTTCAGGAGGCGATGTTTATTTTAATTACCGCCCAGTCAGGGTCTAAATAGTCAATAAGTCCAAAAACAACATTCGAACACACAAAACGGAGATACTTCCTCTCTCTTCAAATATTTTTCCTTTATGCCGAGGTTCGTCTTTGTGGGGACCGTTCGTTCGCACCTACGCACTCTCGAGGACCAATCCACTTCTTTCTTCGTCCTTTTTGCTTTTTGACCACCTGGACACAGACGAGAGGACCCTCTCGACGAACGTGTTTATATATGCAGATATATATTATATATCTATATATATACATACATATGTACATATAAATACAAATGAATATCTCTAACTCACACATCTGTGATCTGTAGAAGTAGTTTACAAAAATATAAACCGCATATCTTGTACCCACTGGCAGACAGGGTTGGTGATCGAAAACAATATTTATGTATGCTAAATTGAATGTTTCATTGAATTATATTGTACTATATAATACGTATGTCGCTGGTCGTTAAAATCAAATTACATATTTACTTACCGGAGCGGAGACTAATTAATCTTTACTAAGTTTGATCTATTGCATTTTAATTTGACAATATGATTTTTTGATGGCTTACTCACATATTTCAGAGATATGAGCGTTTAACCGCTTAGACGCCCAGCCGACGCGCTGAGCGTATAATAGATACGGTTGTTTGCGCCTTAAGGCGCTTTGGGCAGCTAAGCGGTTAAAACATGTGCAATTTTTACAGATTTTTGGCTTTTACAGTCTTTAATTAAAAATCTAGTATTGCTGTGACAAAAGTGAGTATTGGAATCAATAGTCAGACGTTTTTCCTATTTTTATTGGTTTTGCTCAAAAAATTTCAGTATATATCTATTGTATGAAAGTTATATGACACGTGGGAAATTTGATATGCATAAGACAATGATGAGATTAATGAATCTTTTTAAAACAATTACTCTGGTATTTTCATTTCCGCAAGAAATCCTAAGCTATGGCAGGGCTTACATGTACGTAATTTAACGTTTACTTTAAACAGTGGGTGATTTCAGTTCGTTCCTGGTATATGTATATTTATATGTGTTTTTTTATATAAAAAATTGATTGGGTATTATTTAAATATTACAATACTCTAATATAGTATTTGTTTGACCATCCCTGGTGTATCCCGTGTTATTTTTCAAAAGCGAAGATTAAATTTTGGCCGTGTGGAGTGTGTGCGGTGGCTGGAGTGAGCGCACCGCACCTCGGCCACCATTGTCGACAGATCTCCGTTAAATATTATTCTTGCCAGATGGTTTGTGACCCTTTAATTGCTCGGTGATATTGGTTTGACGAGCGTAAATAAATTTGTGTTGAACCTGTTTGGACAGCTACCCACCTGCCGCAGATATCCTATAGATACATATAATGTATGCATGCTAGATACAATCGCCCATTGCTCAATATTCAGCTAGAATGAAATCAATGCACCGACAACCATTTTGTTTTTACTATTTATTACACTTTTTCTTGTATTTCGACTGGTACTAATGTATAATATGATATTCATTCGCGTATTTTTTTTCAATTGGCATACAGACATACATATGTAGTATCTATGTAGTTATGTAACTACGTATGAAACAGGACCGTAAAGTATGGGGGGGGGGTATTAATTGTGGTTGGTAATATTATATACTATGTAAAATAAAAAGTTTGTTTTATTTTTGGAAGAAATATTCTTTTGAATTTTCACATGTTGATTTGATTAAAATTCACATAACCGCTACAAGAAGCCCCACCATTTGCCTCGCCTATTTACGAAAATGACAATATTCTCCTTTAAATTGATTTTATTATTTTGGATTAGATTTTTTTTTCGAATTAAATGAGAAAACGGTCATTTTGATATAATATATGTAATAGGATGAGGGGATGGCGCTAGTATAGGGTTGCCATAATTGTCGGACCATAGACGGGGACACACCCTCCCCCCAATAAAAATAATTTATTATATTTTTTGATAGTTTAATTATAAGAAATTGAGTCGTGTTTAATTTTATTTTATTTTACTCATTCTCTCTTGTCTTCACTCTTCTCCAACTTCTTGAACTTGATGTTCATTGCTCTTCGTTGCCCAATCATACTTTTCTAATTTTTTTGCTTTTTGAAGGAGTTCCTTTTTCCCCTTTACATAATTATAAAATTCGATGCATGACATTTTATAATTGAAAACGCACTGAATTATGCTTTCTACTGTGTCAATTGAAAGCTTATTTCGTTCATCTGTCCACTGAGTATTCATTAAGGAAAATACACGCTTAAAGCGTAAAGGTATTGGCACAATTTCAGTAGGTTAGTTTTTCTTTCTGTTTCTTTAGTATTTTAAAAAAGCATAACCATTTTCATGTACATCTTTGGTATCCCATTCTTCACGTGTTTCATTTGCAATAAATGATTTCATGTACATTACTTCCTCGTGGATTGAATCCGTGAAAAATATATTAATGTTACTTAAATATGCAATAGTTTCTTCAACTCGTTCCCATTTGAGTACATCATTGAGAAGCATCCATGAAAAAACATAATATTTCGCGATGGGAACAGAGCACTGTTCCAAATATTTAATTCCAAGTTTTAAAAAAATTATCCACTTCTTCGTCAAACACTTAATTGTGTTATCGTAATTTCTTTGCATTTCTTCAGTTTGTTGTATGTTTGTTTTGCTTGTAAACCTATGTATTTACTAGTTAATCTTTCCATTAACTTTTTTTTGTATCTTCTAAAATATGTTTTACTTCTATTGTAGTTATAATAGCCTTTTCAAGCTCTTTAATTTGCTTTTCAAATAAAAACATTTGACTGTGTACAAACATGGTGTAAAGTTATGACAAAGGATTTTTAAAGAAATCAATTATCGCTTTTGGAGCATTTTCTTCTTTCAAGAAAAAGTCTTTCAACGCCTGCCACATATTATACTTAGTATCCTTGTAATTGCTGGAAGGAGTGATAATCATCTGCTTCTTGTGCAAACCCACTTAATTATATATTATCGGAAAGATATATTTTTAAATAATATCTATGGAAAACTGGGACAAATATTCTTCTGAAGGGGACACTGGGACGCAAGCCTCAAAACGGGGACATGTCCCCGTAAACTGGGACGTATGGCAACATGACCCTACGCTAATAGCATGTTTGCCCTCGGGCGCAAACTGCCCTAGCTACGGCTCTGTTATGAAGACAAAATATATATCTATATATATGATAAGTCCATAATTTGGGTAAATCAAGTTATTAATATAGTTTCGTTTATATTTTCATATTCTATTACAGTGGTGTTGTTTCACTATAAAATGCATAAATGTTATAAATTTAAACTTAAATTTCAAATCACGTATCGTCCGTTGAAATTAGGGCTTCCAACATCGGTTAAGTAAAACTAGTAAAACGTGGGGTTAGAACGTTAACTGGTTACAATTATGAAGAATTATCATTTTAAAATTCATTCCCCGTGATTTCTTGTGAAATTTTTTTATTGATGGGAAGTGTCACAGCATTTATCGAAAATAATACTTCGTAAAATTTTCCTGCGCGGTAGAGGTATCTATCTGCGAGTATAGTCATACCTGCTGTTGGCCAGAACGTCTGGCCCACAGAGTTAAAAGAGTTAAAAAGCTTCCCTGGTAAATTTGATCTCGGATGGGATATTTTTGTAAAAGGATGCAATATTTTGGGTTGAGTCTCCTCAAATTACAAATTACAAGGTTACTAATTAGGTGACGCATACCAAGTCCTCTCGTATCCTTCTCGCGCACACGTAAGCCTGAGCGACAAAAACTAGAAGATTTCCACGGCACGCCAATAGTACGTACATAGTACATACATATGTATGTATAAAATGCTTAAGCAAGCAAGTTCATACATACATATTGTATATATGTAAGTAAGTAGCATCTCTGTAGGCTTCAGTTCTACCTAGTTCTTCTCGATACCTATACTTATAACCCGTTGTTATTTCAACAACCCTTCTGAAATAACGCACATCAGCTGCTTCTATTCTCGTCCTAGACTTTCAACTCGATATGAACGACCCTTCGCATGCCGTGTTCGATCCTTTAAAATGTATTCAATAGGGTATAAATTAGTTTATCCCATAGAATATGATGTTGCGATGATTTGTAAGTTAAAAAAATTTCGACGAATTTCTCATTGTTCTCATTGGATTTAAGAGAATTTGCAGACTCGTATTCGTAAACTTTATATGAAATTTCCACAGCGCTTAGTTCTGATCGAATCGATTCGGAGTAAATTGAATTACCATATTACTACATATTATACCATTTTTACTGCACATTCAATTTCCCGTATAACTTTCTGGAACTTAAAAATTCCGGAAAATTCTGATAGGTGAAAAAGAAGCGTTAAATTATATCATATGAAGTATGAATTGATATTTTGTTATTTATACGGCTTGAAGGACCATTAAGGTTTGATGAATTTGATATTTATACATTTTTTTTTATGTTCGCTAGTTTCATAGGCTACATATGGCGTTATACATACCGTATTCTACGGTTGTGCATCTCTGGTTTGTATACACATTAAATCTAAATGAATTGTTTAGATGATAAGGACATGTCGCAGATGCAAACAAGGCCTCCATTATATAAACAGGTTTGATACACTTTGAGTTTATAAACATCAGGTGCGGGTTCACACAAATGCGCTTCATTGCTAAATGTACTTTTCAACAATACACGGGTAAATGTGTATCAACCAATTTACCGAATTTAAATAAGATATACAACATTAAAAAGGAGATTCTAAAATCAAAATAGTGATGTTACATACCTATATCAATAAAAAAACGTAGAAAGTACATATGTACATAGATGCATATACATATATATTATATATGAAAGTGGCGAAAGTTCAATTTTCAGTTCCAAAAACACTATTTCTGTTTGACTTAATTCACAAATTGTTATCACATATTTTAATTCGATATGTCCAAAATCTCGGAAAAGCAGAGTAAGCGTATTACAGGCCACCAGTATTTTCATATATTGTTAAACGTAAAACATTATATTCTATGTTTTTCTGAAATATTTTTCGTAATGAAGAAAGGTTGATTTTTTGCCACTTTCAAATATATCGGCTCATCTATGTACATACTTATACATATAAAGATAATCTAATAATTTTATCAGTCACATGAGTTGGGTTGGACTGGTTGAAAATTTTTGTGAATAGTAAACTTCTGCATATAGTAACATTTGCATTCAAGTTTTCCATATGAAAAATTAAAGTCCGCATTCAATTTTACTTTTCGTTCAGAATACATACATACGTACATACAAACGATCTTTTGCTGAGCAAACAAACATCTTGGACGACCTTTACCCAAAATAAATATTTGGACAACCTTCCGACGCGAGCTGAACGCAAGAAATTTTCTATAATGATAATAATTTTTATACGATTCTGTCTCGGAGCAGTTGTGTGCAAAAAATGAATCTGGATCATTTACGAATATTTTGGGCATTGTATTTTTTTCGATGTATACAAATAGTCTCGTGTATACAAATTTTAATAAACATAAATATGTAATCAATGAAGTTTGTATTCTGCCAATATAAAATCTTTTACAGTGAAAGAACATTAAAGTTGAATCATTATTTTTCCAATTCGAAAGTTTCTGATCGCATAGAAGTACAATGTACATGTGTAAATTTATTGTCATTATTTCAAAAATTTATTGTAGCCAACACCATTCAAAACTTCTTGCACTAGCTAAAGTAGTTGGCAAAAGAAATCAATTATTTAATAGCACTGAGCAACAAAAAATACGATCGGAACGGAGACAGTTCAATCTTTACTAAATTTGACCCATTTAATTCGAATATGATAATAATTATTGTTGCTTTCTTCCCGTATATGAGATATAAGTGCTTAAAAAAATTCGCAATTTTAACAGATTTTTGGCTTTTGCAGTCAATATTTAGTATTACTGTGCCAAAAATGAGTTTAATACTAATAAAAAATGAGTATTAAAATCAATGCTTGGATATCTTTCTATTGATTTTTATTGCTTTAAAATGCCTATAATTATTTATATAGCAATTTAAAAAGGCAAAAGTCTTTAAAAATTGCACATTTTTTTAATAAATATTGATTAGTCTCCGTTCCGGTAAGTAAAAAACGTGATTTTTTTTTGTTGCTCAGTGTGTAATGGATAATATTAGTAATTAATAAAAATGGAAGTTTGTATTTGTATTTTTTCGTAAATATGCACTACGAAATCAAAATCTGATAGCATTGAAATAAATATTTTCTATCAAACCCGTAGGATCACGAGGAATGCGATTAAATAAAAGTTGTGGGATTTCACCAGGAACAAACAAACATTTACTTTTATATACAACATATTTGAACGAACGCCATATACTTAATTTTGCATATGGGAATTTCTTGACATTTTGTGCGTCGCTTAAAATGTTTGTATAATGTACAGTATTTGCTATGCTTTCTATCATTTAACAATACACAGTCATGCTTTTAGCGAAAAAATTAAGATTAAGCGTGAATAAAACCGGAAGTTCGTATTTAATACTATTGCAGATGGGCTTCTATAACATCATCTCAGATGTTGGGCGTGTTTTTTTTTTTGCCTTTCAAAGCTTTCTGAGAATAGTGGTCAATTTTTTTTTAACATATGGACGTCATGGCTTATATCCGCTTCCGTAGACCACCTATTATAAGTTAAAGTTGAGGTTTTCAGACTGCAAGTCACGTTTGGACAAATATGTACATACATATGCATACGATGTACTTCCATGTTAAAATATTTGCTAGTTTGTTTTGAAGTGATTAAATCGCTGTTTGATTATTATTTAATGCCAAATTACGTGTGCCAATTGTATGAACAACATATGTCGTTTTTACTATCAACTAAATCTTTTAAATAAAAATAAGTTAAATATAAATTACATTTAAGTGTTTAACTGTCAACTATTAATCCGTCTTTATGATGCACATTATTTTTGTTTTGTCTCTATGAAATTTTAGTGTTGCATTATACTTAAGTATAAAATAAAGAGATTTAGCGTATCAGCATGATGATGAGCAGTTCGATCATTAAAAAAAGAATTGCTTTTTCTGTACAAATTATAAAAATATATTGAGCTATTGATACTATTTTGATTTTTTCTGTACTTGCATACTATTTTATAGTAGTAATGTGATTAAATACTTGTACATACATATACATATATTTATGTATGTTGTAACGATTAGGAACATATGAAAATCGGGCGAATTGTTTTTGGAAGTAATTAATTACATAATTTCCAAATACATATTTACCTACATATGTACATATCTAAGTGCATACTTCAAATGTTGTCCACTTACTTATGTGTACATATATCATGAAATTCATATAATTAATCCAAAAATCGATATGAATTCTTCATTCATTCGTTTTATACCTAGGTATATGTATATATACATAATTGAAACAACAATATTGAACTATTGTGTATCATATTTTGGTAATCATATGCATAATCGTATTATATTTTGATCAACTTTTATCCGATTTACAAAACCTTGCGAAACTAATTAACTTACTTTTCACCTAAAAGTATATATGTACTTATGTACATATATGTAAATATGTACTTACGTTAGTTTCCGTTTTTTAGGTGGGTAGCTCATCATTATACAGTTTGTGCAAAGATTTTCCGAGATTTTACGAAGTGTGAATTTTCTCGGAATCTTGTGGATTAAATTTCGAGTAGTTGTGAATTATTCATTTATCTTTTCACTAAAAAAGAAATTTCAAAAAGAAAAAAATATTGGCAAAATATATATTTATTGGACTTATAAAATCTTACAGTTGAAATGTCGAAATATACTTTTCTCATAAAATTGTACTTTATCAGGTTTAGTTTAATTTACTAGATGAGAGTTCTAGGATGATGATGGTCGACATATCGAAATGTTTGGACTTCAGACCCGACATATGTATGCATGCAGGTCATAGTTTGAGATAGAAGTTATACATACATTTGCAAATAAAACACCTGTTTAATGCTTTGCCAATTGATATATAGGAATGTATTAGGGATTGTAATAATTTCAGCATGGCTAAGTACCGGATTTTTTTTTAATTTACCATTAACTATTTTATGGCGAATTAAGTAAATATACAGGCATATTATTGCACAATATTATATTAAAAAAGGATGTAAATGGCGTATTGTGGATTAGGTTGTATAGAATTTGTTTATTTTCAGTATTAATGTGGAAATTTAAAATTGATAAATTCACTGGCAACACAGACCAACCAAATCGTTATAAATGCGATCAGACGGTTGTTTCAATCGAAACTTTCAAATAGTTCAAACTTTAAATAAATAAACATGGTTTAAATAATCTAATGAATGTCTGTCTGCCTGTGTGTCTCGTATAGGCTCCTAAACCACTGAACCGATTTGTTGTACATATGTATGATTTCAGAATTTGTTGTATGCATGTCCGGGAAGATTACTGTGAAAAAAAACCTCTTAATAATAATTTTCGTAATTACGATTTTACTGACGTGAAAGTAAAGCTATCCTCCCGCTTTCAACGCATCTAGCTGCCGAGTGTAACAATAATCGCGCCGCGCCTACCTCGCACTCAAATGTGCTCGGGAACGGGAACGGGAACGGGAATTGCACGCGTTATTATGGCATCGCAACGCATGCCGGGTTCAGCTAGTAAACAATAAAATTTATTATACGAATTTACTTTAATGCATATTCACCTCAGATTTATATTTAATTATTTACTGTTCAATCTACATAGGTTAACGTTTTTACGAAAAGTAACCACACACAGTTATTTAATCCACATTTTTTTTTTCGTTTACTACCGGTAACTATCAGTATACCTACTGGTAAATTTCTACGGTATTTTTACGGTAAATTTCAATCCTTAGTATGTACTACGGTGAAATATTTAGAATTCAGAATGAAACTGGATGAGATTTTCAGTTGATTCAATCCGTCTAGTAATGCAAATTGGAGCTGGATAGTATTGCAGGGCAGGAGATATGTATGTATGTAGTTGGTCAGGGAAACATTTGTTCGCCGCGTGGAGTACGTCAAACTGCTCGGAAGTCTGGGCGTCTGTCTGTCTGTCCGTCATTCGGTGATTGACTGATGGTGTCGGCACCAAATGCATTCTTCTGCCCCGCTTATTATGTATAATTAAAAAAAATCTCTCCTCCCCTCCCCGAACACCCACGAAACGTGTATAAATAGCCCACGTAGCAACTGAGTGCATTCGTGAAACTGACGCTACATTTAATTCAATTTGTCATCGGCTCGACGCGAGACAAAGGCGACGCTTTAGCTTTCGTACGTACATGTGTGCATGGGTACATACATATGTACATATGTGTATTGTAATGACTTTTGGTGTTGTTTGATTTTCGTCTATGATATTTTATTTGGATTTGTACTGTTTTGGTGTTGCACATATCGCGGTGTGTGCACGGGCCGTGCTCCCTCGGAAAAGATCCATCTGCTGCACTCAGGCTGGTGTTTTAATTATAGAACAATTGTAAGGTCCAACATCCGGCCTCATTTCCATCTCGCACATTGTTCTTTTTCCGTTTAGAGGAAGCAGAAGGAAATTGGGTTTTTCTGAAACATTTTGGAAAGAAAATTTCGCGAAAAAAAAAAAGAATCACTTTTCTTATCGCACTTATTTTTTCTACGGTATGGAATCATACAACATATTATCCTTACTGGTGTCATATTATGTACATATGAGCTGTCTAGTTTCAAAACCAGATACGTCAGTTTTTAGAAATTTTTCAGGAACAAGGAAAAACTAATAACAAGCTTAATTTTTATTTTTATTTTTTTAAATATTTTATATAAACTGGTCATAGATGTTTACATCCATGACTGTATTTTCACTTTTGACCAATAACTTCGAGACTTATCTGATTTTGAAACAAACCTTGACTTTAGCTAAGTAATTCAATAGGATGAAAATTGCTTTTGAAATACGGATCTAACATATGGATCCGTATTTTGACCTAACAAAAATAGCATAAAATGAAAATTGAAAAAAATGGATCTATCTGGTTTTGAAACTAGACGGCTTATATTTGATATGTACATATTTAATGAAACAAGAAACTATGCGATTTGTACGTATGTACTTTGATTAAAGTGCTAATTGTATATATATATATATATATATATATATATATATATATATATATATATATATATATATATATATATATATATATATACATATTAATCTAAACTGTCACCGTTTTTAAAAATAAAATGATTATGTAATAATAAATCTTATAATGTTTAATAATTACATATATAAAAGGTGTGGTGCACACTTATCTCAATATTAAAAAAATGAGTGCGTGACAATTAAATAATTCGACTCTATTAGTTGAACCATCCTAGTCCTATTGATGATAGGAAGTGGTGGGCTTGGTTTCACCAATTGTCGTTAAATGAACTCTTTGTTACCTTACTTTAATATAATTTTTCATCAATTTTGAATAGTATTGATAATTGTATGTGTATTGCATGCATATGTATGTTATGAAACCAAAATTTGACCCCTTTAATAATTTTATTTAAAATAATTTATTTGCATTTGATAAATATTAAATTAAAAGTTGAGATGAGTCGTAACATGATCGTAGTACCAAGTCGACGAGACAAGTATAGAAATGGAGAGTTCGTTTAACGAGAATTGATGATTCGCAGGGGACTCGATAAGAAGATTATCTTTGGAATATACGTACATATGTATATAGTGCAAGATACCTGGTTTTTTATAGGTCCAGCAGAAGTAGAAGAGTATTTTTATATACATACATATATAAAACAAAATGTTAAATTAGAGAATTATAAAGCTGACCATCAAAAAAAGTCTAACAGCAGAGGGACTACTTCGTTTAATTTATATTTAATATTGAACTTTTGTTCATTTTTGGAAATTTAATCATCAATTGATAAAATATGTATTTTTTATTTATTTTTTAACTACACAAATATCTATGTATGTACCTTTACACAGTGGTGGATCAAGTAAATGGGGGGCCCCAAGCGCATTTGAAATTTGAGGCCCCCATTTCAGTAAAAAATTGCTATCATCTGTTTTTACCACGTTTTTCAGGATTTGGTTTTCATTAGGATTTTACAAAACAATATTTTTTCTATTTATTTACTATATTTAGGTACTTGAAACACTAGCAGTTTTTGGACTAAAATAAGTACTATTTTAAAATACTATGAAAATAGGTATTAATTTCATTTATTCTTAGCATACGAATGTATCGTGGATAATGATAATAATTTGTTAAATTTTGCTGGCGGCTTACACGTATTTCGAAAAAGCTATATTACCCTCATTTATTTTATTTTATTTTAAACGCACAAACGCTTTTAAATGTTAATTGATATTTGAACACTTTAATTTCAAATAATATTTCTTCTGTACCATAACGCGTACAACTTTTCAACTGTAGCTTTAATTATTATAAATCTACATACATATATTTTTTTAAATTATGTGGATTAATTAATATTTAAAGTTTAATTTTTTACACTATTGCCAATGAGCTACATATGTATTATATGGGTCTTCCTCACGGCACTGAAAGTCAAAAGATCGAAAAAGCAAATATCGGAAGGCAAAGATCGAAAATCGAAAGATCTTAAGTCGAAAGATAAAAAAAGGGTACATGGTAAACGGTACTATGTATGTATATATATATAATATATATCAGTGGCATGCGGTGAAATTATCTCTGTTTTTGCCATACAGCCTTGTTGAATGTGCGCGCGCAGGATACGGGAGGAAAAACCCGTTCCTCTTGTTCCTGTTGTATCCTGCTCGCGCAAATTAAGTGAGGATGTACGACGGGGGCAGGGGGGGGGAGAGACTTTTATCGCACGCCACTGCTATACATATATACTAACCGTTTTTCATATGTATGCATGGTAAACGAAATTTTTGATTTTTTGACGGTCACCCGTATTATATACGTACACTACATACATAGTACCCAATTCTCAATACATAATTCTCGTTGATGAGAAACGAGAGAGAAAAATATGGTGGAGTCAGTCCGTGGCCGCTTTGACAAGACGTTATAAACAATTTTGGATTTTATTTCAAAACAATTCTTAGTTACACGCCATGGCAAGCGTTTGTATATTTGGTTAGCGTAAAAAATAGTCTGGTAGCGGCGGTGATGTGCTCAGGACCCGCTTTTGTATGGACTGAATGTCATAATACGAGTCAACCCGTCATACTTCACCTGTTTACCGTTTTACAGACATGTTGACAATCGCTGAATTAACTATCGCGTATGCATTAAATAACACCCATACATGCTCGTACTACGGTATAGTAAAATATGTATAGGTACATCGGTATACATGTGTATGTACGGTACGTGCGGGGTTTCCGTTGACCTATGTACATATAAGTGAATAGGATTCTTTGCTGAAAAAATAAACTCGATAAAGCCCGGATTAGGATATCGACACACCCTAAGGGAAGCCCCAGCATTTGCCTAGATCAAATTTTCGGCTTATCGAAAAATTCGTTTTTTAATCCGTTTACTTGTGTGTGTTTGTGTTTAGGTCGTTTGACGATGATGATATGTTTATATGACTTATTCCACACATTATTTGGATGAAATCTTTGTTGATTTTCGTTCATTTTTTTATTATAGCTGTGCAATTTAATGTTGCGTTTATACTTAAAGTTTGACACCAATAAGGTTCAAAAGTAATTGATCAATCAACGCTTTCAAGTTATGAATCAATTTATTATTAAAATTATTTCAATCTACAAATGTATGTATGTACATATGTGTTATATTTTCTTAAGTTGCAACAATATCGAGATTAAAAAGCAATATAAAGTGCCGCAGGGTAATTTTTTTTTTGGACATGGAATCTAAAAATAAATGTTTTATTCAGATTTGATAAATCTATAATCGAACCGATCTAGCATGAGACTTATGTAAAATCTACATGCTATCGCATTCACTCCCCACTCCACCAGCGATAGTCCATTACATTTCGTTTCAGTTTCGCATTGCATTCTGGTCAAGAAATACAACATTATGCGTATAATTTGGCTTTTATTTTTTGTTAGTATTAATTTCGTGTTTCGTGTTTTGAAATATTTACATTAATAATTTTTTAATATAAAATACGCAAGTTGTTGATGTTATTAATTTATTTATGGAATACGTATATATTTTATATTAATGGAGATTTATATTTTTTAGACGATTTAAGTAATCGTCAAAGTCAATTATATTTTAATAATATTATATAGTTAAATGAGAAATAATTTAAAAAAAATAAAGAAATTATTTACATACGTCCTTAGACAGCATGTTCGGTTCTCACAAGTCTCATACTACACTGAATCATAAAATGCATATGAATATATGTATATGTAAACTATGATTAACTAAACAAATTGTAAATATAAAAAAAAAACAATTGTAAATATTCGTTTTTAAAACAATGCAAATGGAAGAATATAATTACTGAATTTTTTATATTGAAAATGTATCCTTGCCTTCAAGGAAGTAAAGTCTTCAATAATTCTAAATCTACGAATTGTGTCGCCTTGCTTACAATTAAGAATAAGCATACATAAATCATTGCTTTAGGTCATCGACTTTAGAGAGTCTTTAATTAATATTATATATTAGATGTATTATGAGCATTTATAAGAATTGTAAATAGGTTTTTGAGCTCTTTTTCCTATTATGCTGTACATTAACATTAGAATAATATAATACTATGATTACTAACCAAATAAAATAAAATTGTAAAATAGAAAATGATCAGTAGATCGGTAGCTATTAAAATAGATATAAGATGTATTGTGAACATAATTTCGTAATAATAAAAAGCATTTAAAAATCAAAAAAATACATAAATCATTTAGTGTATATTTGAAGTTTACTGAAAGATCTTTCAGCTGATACGGCGGTTACTGAAAAATTCTATCTGCTCTCTCCATATTTATATAATTTATTGTTTAATTAAATATAAAATTATTTCAAAATAATATCATATTTTTTCAATGGTAGAAGTGAAAATGAAGTTTAAGAAACATCGACAATGGACTGAAGACGCACTAACATTGGCGTTTAAGAGGGCTGGACATCAGCGCCTTGTCCATACAAACGTATTAGACTTCTCCCTTCCTCAACTATGGCACTAGAGAAATTATTTTTTAATATGCTATGGATATCCACCATTGGCATGCATTTGTGCTTTTATTTTTTTATTAGTTATATTTCATAGGAGCTAGGAGCCACCAAACATCTATAAAATCGCCTCTCTTTTACACCCACGAAGAGTCCAGCGTGCTTATTTAACGGTCGATTAAAAAAAATACGCGCACAGTTACATAGAAAATATCTTTCTCATACCGATGATGAAATATTTTTAAAAATTGGTCCAGTTTCGGAGGAGAAAATTGGAGAATACGAAACCTCGATTTTGTCGATTTAAAATACGTATTATCTGGTCGAAGCGCAACCGTCGCATTCACTCAATATATATATTGATATATATTGTCGTATTCACTCAATATATATATCGAAGAAAGGAACGGCAGCAAAATTAAGGTTTCGGGTGTACAGCCCTCTTAAGTTGGCGATTTTTACTTTATTCTTTTCGTACCTAAGCATTGTGAATAAACATCCTATTTTTTTAATTTAAAATTATTCCATTTATATGATTAGGTGAATTGAAAAAAATAAACTACTAAAACCGGGCGTAAATTAAAAAAAAACCTTCGGAAATCGGTAAAATTTACGGTTTTCACAAACTTGAATGGGCTGGCGGCAGCGTAAATATTTTCCTTAGAGTTTTTGTATTGTTTTTTACGCATTCCCCATGATACAGAAAATATTTTCCAAATTCCAAAATTCGCCGTTTTTGATATATGTACATATGTACTAACCCTAAATTGTACACATATCATACATACATACTTCCACTGTGAAACAGTTCAAGAATCTATTGAATACTTACGCAGGATTTTCGTTTATCCGGGCTACCACAACGCTCTGTCTAGATTTACACGGAACGGTGCAAATATGTATGTATGTACGTCATAGGATACGAACAACAAACAGGCGAAAAAAAGCCGAGTGTTGTCTCAACAAATAAATCCCCGGACGGCATAGCACACGTATCCATGGCAACACAATCAGATGACTGCTGTGTTTATTTACATTTATTAAAACGTTGACACGAGACATATTTTTCTTTGCACTCAGCCACTCGGGCCGATCTCGTTACTCTCTCGTGAATTATTCATGAAGCTACGCCGCGGTCCGTAGGCATCTAACCCATGGCGTAGCATCGGCTCTATGTACATATGTAAGTTTCCCAAAAAATTTCCATTGATGAAAAACGCGACTTTTTTATTCTATTCAACTTCAAATACTTTTGATGTTTTCTTCATCTAATATTCATTATAATTAAGGAAATTTATAACAACGGACACATATGAATCACTAAGGTCAAAACATATATGTACAATATGTACCGTTCTAAGACCGTGGCGCATACCTAGATGGGTTTCCGGAAAACCGGAACGAAACCCGAAACCGAACTGCTATTTTTTTCGGTTCGGTAAAATTTATATATATGTATGTACATATATACTTTGATAATGATAGAATTAATGGACAAATACAGTGCCGGCTTTACTCCCTATGGCGCCCTCGGGTAAATTTTTTTCCAAGCGCTCCTAGAAAAAATATTAAAAAATGGGTTACCATTCTCCTTTTTCTGGGCTTGGGACGGGCAGAAAAGAGGTTAACAAGATTTCGCAACCCCACTGGTGGAGTTAAAAAAAATAAAACAATATTTCAGAAGTAAATTTTCCGAGTCATTTTTTCTTTAATTAAAGCTGAAAAATCAGGATTTTCAGCGATCATTTTCTATTATTTTCAATAGATTGAGTTCGCAAATTGGAAAGTATATTTTGTGACACTTTTACAAACCGGGGATAAGTTTTAATTAATTTATGGTTCGCAAAACTACGTTCACCAAGTGCTACAGTTATAGGCAATGTCAACTAAATTCGTATAGCAACCCAAATGTTCGGATATAATTCTTGTAAATGTTGTTTTATGAAATTTAATACAATGAGTGGATTGATTTTACCTTTTATTTGAAAGATAGGCTATCTGCATAAATGCGGGATAATGCACCCTGACAAACTGCAGAAAAATAAATAAAAACATTCATGTCTGATTATTATTTACCTTTTCTTGGACCGGCAATTCTCCTGACCTAAATCCCATTGAAAATGTTTGGAATGTCCTGTGTGACCGGCAGATCCCGATATAAAGTCAACCATTGATTGCCATGTCTTGTATCGAAAGTATGCCCGATAGAATATCTACATATACATATGTCTAAAAACTAAGGGTGGACAAACAAAATATTAATTGTTTTATATATTTTTGTATTAATATTGTAAATACACTATATGTATATCATCATTACAAACACATGTTTGTTTTAATTTCACGAACCTACTTCTTATAATATAGCGGCAAATTTAGTATTTGCGTAATCTGCGCGATGTTCGTACTTCGTTGGGCAGGGACTGTATATTCATGTTTCATGAATATTTAGCTTATAACGATCGCTTATGTAAACTCCTTTCGTTAAATCTCTAAAGAACGATTAAATTCACTGGCAATTATGAACATAGGTTGAGAGAGATATAGAGTTTGATAGTGTTTTAAAAGATTTTGCGGAAGGGAAAGCCAGATTTTTTTTAGGTCCCACATTTCATCCTTACCAGGGCCGGCTTTGTGTATGTACATACATTTGTAATGTTCACAGGAATATTCTCCAGCAGATTATAATCGGGAATAAACACAGGATGATTGTTCGTTTGACCACTGTACAGATTTACAGTTTTTAATTAAGAACCACCTAAATTGGTATGCTATCTCACGACTTACTCGTGCTAGGTGTAGATGGTTTTTGGAATGGATTAGAGCAGAAGACCCCCCATACAAAATTCAACTTTTATTCGATTAGTAACACAATTTAAATTTTGTAATTAAACTTCTAGAACGTTTTTGTTTATAACTATATTCACTGTTTATACCTATACATTGAACTTGCATTTAAAGTATTGTGCTTATGTATTTAAATACTATTATAGATAAAAAAAAAACGATAATTCGCAGAAATGGGTATAAAGTCCGACCGTAAAGGGTCGAAAAGGTGAAATTCACGCAAAGTGGTAATAGCGAGAGCTTTGATAGCGGCATTCTATTTTCGTGACCGCAAATTTAAGTGGGCTTAACGAGATTACTCTCGGAGTAATATAGAATCTCGCCCGCCAGGGAATACGTTTCCTCATCGCTGAAACAACAAATGGGCTCGTGACGTCCCAGTAGGCCCCCTGGATGAAGCCACTATCCCTTTTAATCCCCGAAAAGTACCGCCAAGTTAAAATAAAAAAAAGCCGAATGTTTATCTCGAATATAAATTCGTCTAGAGACTTACGGCTCGTCACCTCGTAGATCCCTCCTTTCCTTTCGTCGTTAATTTTATGGTTTATTTGTACGGCAATAATGGCAACTTTTTTGTTTTCACTGTGCGTATACATATGTATATACTTATTTGTTTATTTTTTTAAATTCATCGAGACGATTTGTGTGCTTTCCTCAGATAGCTTTTTTTTTAAATATATCAGTTACAGTTTTTTTTTAATATATCTATATATAATATGTACATAGTGCGCATGTATCTCGATTATTTTTTCTGTGTGTGGTCCAAGAACATACAGAAATGACAAATGCACCTAGTGGAAAACTTTTAATAAAAAAAAACAATTGATTTTAACACAATTTCCCGTGCCTCCAACCTGTCGATTTATCTCGACAAAAATCAGGAAAAACTGGATAGAATGGTTTTAGTATTTTTTAGCAAACTGTAGGTATGTGTGCGCGCGATAATATCTTCTGAATAATTCATTTCTTAATTCTTACCTTTTTAAATTACACTGAGCAACAAAAAAAAAAAAAATATTGGAGCGGAGACTAATCAATATTTTTTTATGTTTGACTCATTGAATTGAAATATGACAAAGATTTTTATTGGCTTGCTCTCGTTTAAGAGATATGAGCGTTTAAAAAATGGGCAATTTTTACAGATTTTTGCCTTTTGCAGTCTTTGATTCAAAAGTAAGTTTTTAAATCAATAGTCAGATGTTTCCTATGTTTATTGCGATTTTTTATTGCTTTGAAATACTTGTAATTAATAATCTAGCGAATTTTAATTAAAGCTTCTTTTGCTGCTTTTGCCACATAAGCGCTCATATCTTTTAAACGAGAGCAAGCCAATAAAAATTATTGTCATATTCGAAATCAGCGGGACAAATTTAGTAACGATTGATTGTCACCGCTCCGATTAGTAAAATACGTGATTTTTAGTGTTATTATCCTCCGATTTACGAAACTGGAACGATGTTGTAAATATACTGTAATTAGTACGATAGTGATATTTTCTTGCAAACGTAAAATAACATGATCGAATGTTTTGTAAACATAAGTCACCAGATACAATGAATTGATTGATTCATTTTCGGTTAGTTAATCAGTTTGTTTGAGATGGAGATTGGTTGTTGATACGAATAATAAAATACAATGGTTAGCAGTGTTTCAATCTGACCAATCAATCTTAACGATGTGGTCTATCTTCATCACTAAATCCACATGCCGATTTATCGGTAGTGGTGAAGGCTAGACCGTAAAGTATGCATTTACGAAGGCACTTATCACTCGATAAATTACCTCGTCTGTGTCTCGTTTAATTAAGCTACGGTAATCCAAGTAGCAGGCAATGTTGCAAGTTACCGTACGAGCGATTTATCGAGCAACTGATCGCCGACTTCAGCTTTGAGAATCTTTTATCGTGAATATTATTTTGTTAAATGCAATTTTGGGATCACGCTTTGTCGCTTATTTGCAAAATAATGATGCTTTGACGTTTCACATTATACCAATATTATGCTTAAAAATCCGTCTAGCTAGTTACTAGGTTTTTGCTCGGATCATCTGACTGATTTATTATTTTTAGTTTATTATTATAAATAATACATAAAAATGAACAAATAATAACAATAACAATAACAAATTAATGACCAATGTGACTTGATTGTAATGTGTTATGAACATAAACCATATCCCTTAAGAGAAATTCAAAATGCCAGTTATAACGATACACAAAAATTATATTTGTATGTTGTAATTTTTTTCCAAAACACGAATATCTTGAAATGCATTTACCTAGAACTAAAGTTTGTGGTTTATTTTTGAATGACATATTATTTATAATAAAATATAGACGTCCTGTAAAAGATAGAGCCAAAGCCCGAATGATGTGAAAATTTGAATTTAGCGGACGTATCAAATAAATCAGTAATGATTAATTTGATATACTCTGTCCATCCATCCATCGCACACAAATATGTTAGTCTATTATGCATACATATAATATATAATATACTACATATATATATACACGGTGGCGGATTACATAAGTAGCTTGGGAGCCCTTTGGGATAATATTTAAATGGGCCCTATATTATTAGACTAATTTAATTTGATAAATTTACCAAAATACATATTGTACATAGCTATTTTAATTTTAATTAGTCATTTTTTAATTACTGATCAAGGCATATTATGAAAAAATAATAAAAGTTTTGATTTAATGTATCTTTTTATTTACATTTATATCACTGTTCGTAGTTAAATCAGATATCAATTTTTCTTTTGCAAATTTTGAGATTTTTCTTTTGCAAATTTATAAAAATGAAATCACAGTAATATTATTTAATAATTCATATTCAATATACAGAATTGTCATCGAATTTAACCGGTCCTCTTTCATTTTGTGTCCTTCATGATTTTAATTTTTTTTTAGATTGGAAAAAGATCTTTCTGCCGAAGCAATTTATATATGTACGTAGGTAATGTTTGAAAAATTCTTTAAATAATTTCCACATTAGGAAATGTTTCTATCAAATCTGACACTACTTAACATCCATCAGCAGCCGAATATTTTTCTTTTTCTTTCAACTTCATTTTCGAATTGATATATACTGATATTCTTCTCATAAATTTCTTTGAGGTTGTGATGCATTATTTTTTTCATTTTCAGGCATAGAAAGATTGAAAAACATTTTTCAATTTTGCAAAATATCTTCATATGCTTTTTTTTGCAATCAAATTGTGTTATCAAGTGATCACAACTTGTATAGAACGTATTATAATATGAAATCTTCTCCTACATAAGATAGGTGATCGCTATCGCTTCTTTTACCAAATGACATTTTTCATTTCTTCGTTCTTCTATCTTCAAATTTACCACTTGTACATATAGGTTTTTAGCTTCTTTCTCAACGCTTTCAAATTAATTTCTAAATGATTTTAGTGACGTGTGCGAAATAGTCACTGGATCTGTGAAGAATTTTATGGTGAGCCCCCCCCCCCCCATTGCTTGGTGGGTGCCGAGTAGCCACCTTGATCACCCAATGTAACAAACATATAACCAGCAGCATGGACTAGTGGTTAGCATGTCTTGCTATGGTCAGTGTGGTTGTGAGTTTGAGTCACACTGGTTGCTGTTGGCCAGACCTTGGTTTGTAACCAGGTCTGTCGTTTCTTATCAGTTTGCCAATTTTTTCTGATTTTTATTTGAAACGATTCCTGCAAAATTGGTTTTCCCTCCCCGTTTCTGTCGCGAAATCTTGAGTTATATCTCAGGTTTTGCCAGGTTTCTCTTCATATACGTCTGTGGATGTTTATTGTATATAAATTCGTATTGTTACATGAAAATGTTATTGATCGTATTGTATACGATGTTTGCAATGTCTGACCATAGATGTCATGTATGGTTACGATTTATTTAATAATTTAGATTAAATATATATAATTTCTTAATCTGTTAAGCACACTCGTCGCTTTGGAGCAATCTGTTAGGCGAGTGTGTATGATTAATTGATAAAATAAATAAAATTAAAAAAAAAAATGTACATATGAAGACTTTTGAAGACACTCTTCTTCGAAAAGAGGCCGATTTAGGTCATATTCTACACCAAGCTTTCTTGACCCGAGAATGGATACTACAATTTTCTAATACAAATGGATTCGGTGGGTCCGTTGGATCCTTGCGTATATCAGCCAGCTTTTATTTTTTTTTTTATATTATATTATGGTTTTATATAAAAGTTAATTTTTGAAATATCAAAATAATGAATGGCACTTTGAGAAAAAAAAGTAACTAAGCTGACCATATATGTAACATGGGTATTATTTTGATTAAAATTAAAGATTATTTGCTATATATAAAGAAGTGTAAAAACTATATTGTTTTTATTTTATCCAATCATATTTGAAGTAGTAATAATTTTGTATTTTTTTTCTCATTTACATTTACTGTTTTTAGTAGGACTGCGGTGTCGGATTGGTATTTCGTACCCACCTTATCCTTTAGAACAGTGGTTCTCAAGTGCGGCCACGGTGGCCGCATGCGGCCACCAGCGACTTAATTGTAAATAATACTAATATTTAAAAAAAATTAAATATATTTTAAAAACTACAAAAAAGTAACTTTATATATAATATAACTTAATAATATTATAGAAACCATGCTCATCATTGACAAACTAAAATTATAGCGAAAAGCCTTGTGACAGAAGTTGAAAATGACAATTTTTCAATTTTATCTTCTGGTAGTGATTTCATAGATAAGATGACAAAAACAACTTCAAAATTAAAATTATAGAGTGTCTTAAATCTCTGAATCTGGAACTTGATAAAAGGTTCGAAGAATTAAATATTTTCTTTTGTATCTTCCCTTTTATTATGATGACAAATGAAGATTTCATAGTACTACAAAATAGATTAAAATCATTGTCAGTATTGAGATTAATTAACTGGGCTAACGTAAAATATGCATTATTATAAATTAGTCATGATCAAGTACTTAATAACCATTTTAATAATATTTCGGTTCAAAAATTTTGGTCGGAAATATACGTTGACAATGAAACAAACCAATATAAAGATTTGGCAACAATTGCTTTATTAATATTGTCTATTGTCTATAATACCGTATATTGCGAAAGATCATTCAGTGTAATGCACTTTATTAAAAACAAATTTAGAAACCAGCTGCAATGCGGCTTAGAAGCAGCAATGCGGCATGCATTGGAAGAAAGGAGTACTGAGCAATTTCCATTGGCATTATTATTAAATAAATATATACGAAAATGTTAAAATTTCTTTTATTTTATGAATAAATTGATCCACTTTTTTGTAACTTAAATTTATTTGATTAAATTTGGTGCGGCCACCAGACATTCCATGGGACCACTATTATCACCTGTGCGGCCACGGTGAAATTTCGCCTGAGAAGCACTGCGCTTTAGAACCAAAGTCGTAATAGAAAGTATTCGCGGGTACATTGTGAATATGGAGCAAGTATGTAGGTTGTATGCATGTGTGTTGCATAAATTGTTGGGTAAATAGTAATAATGCGCGCACACGCTCACGCACAGGCACACAGACACGCCGACGCACAGACGTTGTGCACAGACGTTGTGCGTAGGGGGGGAGGTGTAGCGCGTGGTGGGAGAAAATAGGCGTGGCTGGAGAGGCGGGGCGCAATCCCATTGGCGGAGGCGTGTAGAGGAGAGGGTGGTGTGCGTGTGTGTGTCGGCCAGTGTCTGTCGGTGTCGGCGCGCGCCCTGTTTGTCCGCCGGCCGCCGTCGCCGGCTAAGTAAACGCGCGCTGTTGTCTAACAAAATAGCGACGCGGCGGGACGACGGCCAACTTGTTTTCCGACGCTGATTACGCGCCCCAAATAAAATAATACCGCAACCCTAAAGAAACATTCGCTCCCAGCCCACCGACGACACACACTTCCTTTTTTTCCCGCGACGCCTCTCCCACCCACCGCACCGCACCGCACCGCACCCCCTGTTTGCGCTTTTGTTTTTCCCCGATTTTTTTTATTATTTTGACTCGGCGTGTTGTGTCTGAAGTTTTGTAACTGATGTTTGTTTACGCGAGTGTGTGACTTCAAGATGCATACGCTGTTCGGCGACCAGAACGCTTACTACCGCGCTGCCGGGGGTGTCGGGGGCGTAGGCGCCATGGGGGCCCCCGGCGGCGCCTACCCCGGCGGCTCCGGGTCCTACGCCTACGAACAATACCGCTACGGATACGCCACAGCTCCATATCTGCACACCCATCAACAGCTGAACCCCCCCAAGGAGATGGTCAAGCCGCCCTACTCCTACATAGCGCTCATAGCCATGGCTATCCAGAACGCTCCCGACAAAAAGATAACCCTGAACGGGATCTACCAGTTCATAATGGAGCGCTTTCCATACTACAGGGAGAACAAACAGGGCTGGCAGAATTCGATTCGGCACAATCTCAGCTTGAACGAGTGTTTCGTGAAGGTGGCTCGCGACGACAAGAAGCCGGGGAAGGGCAGCTATTGGACTTTGGATCCGGACTCGTACAATATGTTCGATAACGGGTCGTATTTGCGCAGGAGGCGGCGTTTTAAGAAAAAGGACGCTTTGAAGGAGAAGGAGGAGGCTCTCAGGCGGCAGCAGTTGCAGGAAAGCCGTCGCGATGTCGATGTGAAAGTCGATGTGAAGCCGCGGCTTCCGGAGTGGAGGCCGAAGCGCGAGCCGGGCGGTGAGCCGCCCCCCTGTGTCGGCCGCCCCGGTGCCGACGCCGAGCCGTTTTGCGCGGAGCTGGCCCGTGAGCCTCTGCTCGCCTATCCTGGATATCATCAGCAGCAGTTCCCGCCCCAGGATTGGTATCCTGGAGAGTTGTTCGAGCCGCCCAGCTGCCAGCTGGCGCCCCCGTCTGATCTGCCGCCTCATTACAGGCCGCCCTACTATCATCAGCCTTGCGCTAACAAGTATTAGGAGACACTCGTCCCTGATTAGGTAAATACGTCACGTATTCTATCGATGATTTTCAATTGCGCGACTTTATTTGCGATTTACCCGAGTGCGATTGCGTAATTCATTGACGTGTGAATTTTTTTTTTCATTGAAAATTTTGTACATAGAGTATTTTATTTATTTATTTATATATAATTTTAGCTATTAGCTAATTTACAAAAAAAAAAAAAAATCTCAATAACTTAAATCTTAAATTCTATATTTAACTTATAGTAGGTACATATTTGATTATGTTTTATACCGTACGTGAATGTATGCACAATTTTAATTCGAATTCTATCAACGGATTTAATTTCATGTTAAAAGATCAGTCATGTTTTAAAGATAAGATGGAAAATTTTCATGTTTTAAAGATCAATCGCAAAACTATCTCATTTCAAAAATTTTTATTTATTATCAATATAAATATATACATACATAAACGTGCGTGTTTCTAATTTGTTTTTATTTTAAATTGCGTAATTGGATTAAATTTTTCATAGTAAATAAATTACTTTTTTTTTATTTAGTTTACACCGATCATACAAATATAAATGTTTTAATAATTATATTTATTATTAATATTTACACATTTGATGAAATAAACACGTCGCCTAGTAGATTATTTGATATATTAATATGAATTAATATGCATTCTTGCACATTACTGTAATATCTAAGTACACTGCACTTAATAATGTTATCACCCCCTACACTTTAAATAAACTTATTGGTTCATTAGTGCTTTATATGTAATAAAAAGTGAAAAATTTCCAGGTATGTTTTGAGTTACTGATGGTTGTAACATAAAACATATTTAGAGTTTTTTCAATTAATAATCGTCACAACTCATTAGTGAATAGGGACTAAGGGTTCGGAGATCAACACGTTCATAATTTGTACAAACTTTGCACGCTATCAGCAGCTAGCTAAATAGCTACAATGCGTTTCCTTTCTTTCGTTTCAGAAGCAGCGGATGCAGCAGTGTTAGCAAGTAATCCGATACCGACCAGAAAGGATTTCAATTTAGCATGTAAGAGAGTGACAGACAGCAACGCATCGAGGGGAGAAAAAAAACTAAGACGAAACACAAAAAAAAAAATACAACTTAAACCAAATGTCAGAAATAACGCGTATTGTTGACTGACGTGTTTATATTACAAATGGTGCACACTTTCAGTTGCATGAGGAGTTTATATAGTTTGCGGTAAGGTGTTTGCGAACAAGCGATATTGAAATGTGTACTATCATTTTTATTATTATAGCTTCAATTTAATCGGGTGAAAATATAATACGTGATAGCGTACATACGTTCTAAATTTTAAGTTCAAATCAAAATAATTGTCTCGCAACATAGTTGAGTTTTTCTGTTTTTTTTTTACATGTGCGATGACACATGTATGGCTTTTGTGTAACGTTCTTTATATTCCGCGTCGTGTAAACGAGTGACAGGTTCAATGAAAAAAAAATAAAAAAATTACATATAAATTTACGCTGTTTTGACATTTAGAACCGACATTGAAATCGTGTTCCTTTCCTGTTCGCTCAAATAATCACGATTTTTTAATTTATTTTAAATATTCAATATCAAGATGTTTTTTTATTCAGATATCTATTCAAAAGACCTACATGTGTGTATAATTGCTTTTTGCCTGATTACTTATAATTTTATAATGTGTCTATTAAAACCCAATGAAATTATGTGCGAATGATTATACAAATGTATATTTATTGTACAGTATAATATTTAGCATAGCGTAAGATTGATGTATTATAGAATATTTATATATGTATGTGTAATACTTAACTATTATAATAATGATTTAATTTAATGGTATTATTTAATAAAAAAAATCACACTGAATGTTATAGGTTATGTGAAAAATAATGAAAATAGCTATTTACCTATTCAACCTATTTTTTTTAATTGATCTTAAATTTGAACCGTCGAATCAATTCATCGTTTTTAACAGAAAATTTTAAGGTTGTTTAATTGCATAAATGTATGTACATATATGTTAATCACATTTTCATTTTGAAGCATTTCCAAAAAAAGTGTAATTATAAGTATTGTATTAAAAAAAAATGTGCGCGAACATTATCATATTTACACGAACAATTGATAAAATTGTGTTTTTGATTCTTTTCAGTAGACTTACCCTTCGAAGTAACAAAAGCCCAAAAGGGTTATTTAAAAACTGGAATGTGTGAATTTTTATTTAAGACTAAAAATTCAGTGAACAAAATAAAAACACAGTATTATAAACACAACGATCAAAGACAAACACGCGCGCGAAACATATATTTAAATTATTATATTCTGTGAATATTTATTGTATTAATTTAGGTATACATACATTGATATTAAAAAAAAAGTTTTAAAATAAACGATTAGTGCAAAACGTCCGAGACAATCATTTATGTGAAAGTGGCGAACTAAAAGTGTTTAATAATAATAATTTTAAAAAATCGATTGTGAGTGATTGTAGTGTTTAAACGTTTAATTAAATCGATATTCGTTATATGTGTTCATGGCATGTATGTATGTATGTACTTATATATGTAACATTTTGACCTCTTTCGGACTTGAGTTAAATTAAATAGCAGTCGTTTCAACAGACTTGGCTATTTTCTGTGAATTTTGATATTATTATTATTAATTAAAAGTGGACCGGAAGGGGTTGACTTGAAATGTGTTGTTCCTATTCAATCGACGATCCAAACAGTAAACGTAATTCATTCGTAGCGATTCGTGTATCAAAGAAAAGTGCAAATGCGTGTTAACGATGATGTGTATGATACCGGCATTACATATTTAATTATTTAATTACCAAATCAAATTACCTTGAATCAAGTCACACTGAGTACTAAAAATTGAGGTATTATTTTTCGTGTGATAATAATTTTCATAGATTTTATAATTTCTGAAACAAATTTCGTTACTCAATTTATGTAATATATATGGAAATATATATGGATATTGATCTTAATCAAAGACTTAAGTGTTTATTTATATTATACTATATGTATGTAAGTATGTAATATGACGAGATTATGCACATCCTCGTTAGCACGGGTATAATCTGATCAGTTGTTTTCAAACGTGCACTCAAACCTGTAAATATAATTAATGCGTTTCGGTTTTATCGCCGCGAAGTGTTACTGTATATCGTGTATATTTTTACAAAATCCATTAAATGGATCGTCCAGTTATTATTTAATATTCGATGTATTTATCTCACGCACTCATATCTTTAAGACGCTTTAATTTTTTAAAAACCAGTCTAAAATATATAAAATAAAAATGCCTATTACATAGTGTAAAATTCAAGCAACAATGAAAAATAAAGTAAATATCCTCTTAGAAATGTTCGATAATTTGATGATTAAATTCATCGCCGAAATCATTTGTAGGAAAATTCGCCGTGATGTCTTTAAAATCATCGACGAGCGTTCAAATTTTTTGATTGGAGATACGATTGTTGGAATTTAAAAAAAGGCTGAAAAATGTGTAGATATATATTATATATTTATACTTAAAATTTTGTTAATTTTCTTAATGAAACACAACTGATAGGTGATTATTTTGTTTAATCGAGAGAGTTTCTTGCGAGAATTGGAATGTTTAGTGGAAAAATTATTCGATCTCAATATGCTAAATTTATCAATCGAAATATTAAAAAATGTGTTATATTATATTATAATAATATTGCACACGTATGTTACTGAGAATGAATATAATTGTTTAATGTGAAAAGATATCGAACAATGTGAAAATACGTATGTGTGTGTTGACAGTGAAAGTTTGAATTGCATTTGAAGTCTTTCGGCGTACGAGTAATATTTTGAGAATGTATTCCATCTTAATTTTTAATGCCTATTAAGTACCTACACACATTACGTACTTAAATGTAATATATGGGTAGCATTTATCATTTATAACGGCAACAAAACGTTGCAAAATCTTTCCATTTCACTTCCGTAAAAGTCATCCAGAGTATCATTATCATTCGTATGAATATTTGATCTCTGTTTTCAAATTTTGAATTTACGATTTAATAAATCTTAATTTCTTCTTTTTTTTTATCAATGAATTTTTTTTATGATGCACACATACACACTTGTGAATAAATTTACATATATACGCTGATAAATTAGAAGCCGAGTTTATATTATAATTATGTATCGTGTATTAGAAATGAAATGTAACTGACACATTATTATTGTATCATTCCCACATTATTATGTATGTAATAAATATTTGAGTAAATATAATGTTTTTAGGTCATTTCTTAGATTATATATAAGTATATGGATATTATATATGTATAGTACATGTAAGGGATGTCTATGGTTCCATTTGTAAATATTATTACTATTTAGTATGTAGACATTAAATGAAATTAAATTAATATCTTCATATCGAAAATGTGTCATGTTGATTTTCACCAAACCAGACAACTACACTGTTCCTTTTTTATGTTATTTTTTTTTCATTGAACAAAATGAGGATAATTATAACGACGGATTAATTAGGTAACGTTTTTTTCTTTTTCTTTTCGACATCACGGACATTTGCAGAATACTACTTATTATGTTTTCGATAAACCATATAAAAGCAAGCAATAACGACCAAGATACGAATAATTAATAAACATATTTATTTGATTTTTTTTATTGAAAGATTTCAAATATACATATGTATGTACAAATCAAATAACTTCGGTACATGATTTTATCTTTGGGTGTGTGAAATTATATTGAACAATCCCAAACCCAGTTAGATGAAATGAATATCTTAAAAATCATCTAGAAAAAAATCTATTAAATAAATACAAATTTAATTTAACGAAATTTGGTTTTTGTTAAGTCGCAAAAACTTCAATTTGCCAACTTTTGTGATAGCGCAGAACTAATGGGAAAATTCTAAATTTGTTGCAACTGCATTTATCCTAAGTGATGAATATTAATTTGATTGTTATTAACCGTTTTGAATGGTCAGAATTATAACGTAAATTACGTACATATGTATGTATGTAGTTACTTATTAGAAAGAGTATATTTCAACGACGATACAAAAATTAGGCGAAATTGTGCAGAAATACGAATGTTTTATTGCACTTTATCAATTTATATGAGATCATCAGACTAGAATATACATTCATAGATGTAAGATACGTGATTGAAATACAATAGCCGAAGTAAAAGTTAATTATGAATTTTAACGATTTGACGACATTCAAACGTAAGATTCGCTACATATTTCAAAAAATACATTTACAGTTTCATTTATATACAAATAATCCCGTTTCAGATTCGATATGAAATATCATTCGATTTTCTACGATTATTTAAAAAAAAATGTACTTTGCTGAACAAATACTAATACATAGTTTATAATAATATATGTATACATATGTAGCTTACAGATATGTATACATATATATGCGGAAAATTTTAAATTCTACAATAAGTCTAATTAGTTTGACTTTTTAATGTGTTCCGTGTACCTACCCCTACTTGAGTGAACAATATTAATCCGCACGGTAAACTTTCAACCCTCTATAGACATTTCACACCCTCTAATTGAATGATTGTTTGCAGTTGCAAAAATAACACGTGACTAGGATGTTGGATCTCTATAATACATGTACATATGTATGTATTATATATATAAAATGTATAATGACAAATTGACGACGATAAGAATGCCGGCAACAAAAGATTGTTTATTATTAAAGTTATCATTTAAATCGTTTGAAAATTGGTCTTAGTAAATTATAATTGAACAATTCATTTAGTAAATTATATCCATACAAGCGCAAATAGACTTTCAACAATGTGCGCCAGTTGTAATATAACAGTTGAGTTTTGACAGCTCTATATTTGCTAGGTATTACGAATAAAGGTAATGAGTACCATATTAAGACAACTCTAAGATTGTGTTCAATACAAAAAATATGACTTGCCAACTAAATTTACTAGTCGAGTGACGTTTTCACAAAAATCTAACCCCTGCATCTATAATACATAACCTGGTACTAACTTATAGTTAAACTGTGTTTTCATTTGTCTTATATTTTTACCAGTTGGAATATAATTCGCCATATGAAACAACTGACGTGGGTTAGACGGAATATATTCCAACTAGTCATAATATATTACAACTGAAAATACACTTCTACCGTAAAATATATGTATATACATTATATATTTTACGGTAGAAGTGAAAAAAATATATTTTTTATTCAAAAACATTTAAAATTCAAAAGAGAAAATCTTCCGAAGTTACTCTGAAACTTAATTAATTTAATTGATAATCTTAAAAAAATTATTTAAACGTGAAAATCTATAAGCGATATTTACGTATATGAGTCGTTATATTTGAACTTGGCGTAAGTCCACTTTTCTTCAATTCGAGAAATATATCGCAAAACATTAAATGTAATATGATGTTATGCGTTTTAAAATATTTAAAAATACAGGTCTAATACTTTTATTTTACTTTTTCCGAGATTCTGGACATATCGAATTAAAAGAAGTGATAGCAATTTGTGAAACAAATTATGTCCACAGAAATAATGGTTTTGGAACTGAAAATTGGACTTTCGCCACTTTCAAATATAACGGCTCATATAATAAAATAAATTATACATGTACACAGGGCTTTTTTTGGAATAAAAAAGGTGCCAGAAGACACTTCTAGTTAAGTTTTTACCAGTGAAAATTATATTCAAATATCATTTAAATTAAATTTAAGGCACTGATTCCTATGCCACCAATGCATAAAAAATTAAACAAAATCTATCATATATATTTTTTATGTTAGATTTGTCAAATCCAAAGTTTTATAACCAAATTATATACAAATATGACATACAATTGAAGCCTAGTGTAAAATAAAATTTGTAAGAACAGCATATTTGAATGAATGAATTCATACTTGAAGCATGGAAAAGTGTCAAATTTGGAGGGACGAGTTTTATAAACTGTTCAAACCAGACACTGTTCAAACTGATAAACCAGTAACGAAATTGTTTTGATATTCAAGGAATGATATAGTTACATATCTCTACAAACATTATTTTTTAGCTTTGGCCAGGCGGTGTCTTTTTTTTCGAGGGTTTCTTCTGGAAGAAAAAAAAGCTTGTAAAAAGGATTAATCAATGGATGGATACTGGATAAAAAATATAATACACATGCATACACACTCGTAGAGGTCAAGTACACTTGTCGCTATGCAGGATGCAAGATCAAAGGCATGTAGTAGACATATTATCTATATTATAGATGAACTATAGATAGTAAAAATATGTACGTATAAATTTCGAAGGATTGCACCGTGTGAAAGTAAGTGAGCTCAAAATGTATCGATGATCCCCGGATATATCTACTCCATCGGCCCGAGATTTTTAAGAGCATATGATTTGTGAACTTAAGAGGTTCGGTTCAATTGATGGGGGGACCTACTTATATTAAATATGTATGCATCTGTAGTTTGTTCGGAATCGTATTAGATATGTATACATATACAGTGACAGATTGAGATATGTACCAGGAATCCAAAAAATTTCTAGATAGATTGTCATCGGATCCAGTCAAAAATTTCCTTGTTATTATCATTTATACCAAATTTTGATACAGGAAGAATTAAAGGAAGTAAATAAGTCATTATATTAAAGTGACTACATTACGAATCTTTAATATTGCAGAAATATATTTACCTAGAATTTTATTTATCAATATATATATACATATATTAGGTATATTATATATATATTGGGATTATGCTGGGGAGTCCGGGCACATATAATTGAAAAACAAGAATTACCCGAACTACCAATTTTTGATATCGCGGTATTGAAAACCCGGATCCTTTGAATCGCGACTACGATATACACATTTATAGATCAAATCGTCATATTCCTCAGTAAGCATTTTGAGAAGACCAGCACGGTAAATCTGTTTCATTGATGATATTACACCATGGTCCATGGGTTGAATTAGACTAAAAATCTAACTGTCTATCATAAGACCGGTGTGACGCTTTGGGGCAACCTGTCAGGTCACACTGGTCATTTTATTGTTGTTATTATTTTAAAATAATAAATTAAATAAATAAATTAATTAATAAGACTGTTTTGCGTGACTCTCGTCCACCTCACCCCGCACATTTTTCTAATTTCATCTACCCATCTTCCCTGCGGTCTTCCTTTTACCATTTTTCATTCTCTGGGGTACCATTCTAGTACTTGTTATGTCCACCTTTCGTCCATTCTTCTAGCCACGAGGCCTGTTCGTTGCCATTTCAATCTCTTCACTATTCCACTTCCTGTCTTTCCTCGTTATAGCAAGTATACAGCGTTCATTCAATACTTCTTTGAGTGCATTCTGGTACATTCATATCAAATTTCATAATACGTTTAACGGTAAATTATTTTTCGTGGATTAGATAACTGTATGGGGTTACTTTTCCTAAAAACGTTAATCAGGTGAATAATGGTCATATAAACAAATTTGTAATAAAAAAAAAAATATTTTTAACCAATCATATTTATTTATTTAAAGTTTGGACCATTTGAAAGTTTCGATCATCATATTGAAACAACTGTCTGATCGCATTTATTACTATTTGTTTAGTATGTGCTGCCAGTGAATTTATCAATTTAAAATTGCCACAATACTGAAAATAAACAAATTCCAGATAATGTTATTAATAATACACCATTTGCATCGATTTTTAATGTAATTCACGGTAAAATAGTTAACGTTAAATACGGTATTTACCGATGGCGAATTTTTCCGATTTACCGGTACACCGGTATTGCTATCCCTAGTATCATACATACTGTCACGTTCCAGGAAAATATTGATTTAATTTTTATTTACTTCTTGGTTAACCAACCAAGGTTCTTTATTATTATTAAAATGTTACATTTATCTTATATTATAGATATATTCGAAAAACGATACTTTTATGGAACGATGACTTTTATAATAGGAGACACGTAGAACTATTTCACTATAACTTTAGCTTTCGTTCACTTTATTCTGCTGCTGTGCTGACCGTTATTTGCGGACGCGTTCTCGGAGTCTTTATGATGACGACTGTCACTCTCAGAGTCGATGATGATGACTGTCACTCTCGGAGTCGATGATGATGACTGACTAATGCGATCGAATGGCGATCTATATAAATGATTTGTTACCTTATGGGCTGGGCACATTCCTGTGTTATCTGAATATCCTATTACAGGAATTTTTATAGTTTTGTTATTCACGTATATGAGCGTGTGAAAAGTACATTTGATATTGTGGGAACTAGAGTGATAAGTGGGGTACATAACAATACATACACATTGTTTCATGCCCTGACCTACCGTATAATTAATAAATCGTTTAAAATTTTGTAATCTGGAATACATATACATACATATACATAGATATACATATGTATGTTACGTTCAATTCGTGAAATTTTCATTTGGTGAAAATGTAAATAAAAAAGTGTTCAGTTTATGAACGGTGTAAGCCGTTAAGAAGTTTTACTTTAAAAAATGTTCAGTTTATTTTGAAAAACCGACTACCGAATATTGATGGGCAGATATGCTTTTTATATGTAGATGAATTCTTACTCACTCTGTACACCTAATATGTACATACAATAGATAAGCTGTAGACATCGAGCCTACGGGGAGACGTTGACTCGATTTAAATAAGGAGAAGTGCGCGCGCGCTTTTCACCCGCCACCTTTCAAACATAATAGTAACAATAATAACCAGGGCTATAATATGAATTACATTATGCCTCGAAAGATAATATTATCTTTGCTTAAAACCTCTTGCGGCCGCGGGCTGTGGCGGCTGCGCCCCCTCTAGCCCTCTTTACAATGGCAGATGGCGGAGATGGGGAGGAGTGGGTGGATCTCGGGGGGTGGTGATGGGAGGGTTGAGGTGGGTTTTCCAATCCGGAGACCGCGCCCTTCGCCACGAGCGGATGGATGAAATAGCCGATAATAACTGACGGGTGGGTAAAACCGGAGAAAAGTGCCAGAGATAACATTTTCTTTGATGCCCGTTGGGAAAGGCACGCCTCGGCGCCGCTTTGTAGATTTAGATCTGCCCTTCGAGTAGAAAAATAAGCCGTAACGATACCGTCAATTAGAGCAAGAGTTCATATTGATGTCAAACCCCTACCAGGACCACCACCAGAGGCAGATTTCAACCCTTTAAACTGTGACAGCGACTCAACCTTGGGCTTCGGGATAAAATGATTCAGGTGCCTTTCTTAGTTTTCACTAAGAAATTTTCCAATACTTTTTTTTAGTTATAAAAACCGTTTTATTTGTTTTCATATAGTATATTACAAGTTAACATACATATGTACATATGGGTCGTTATATTTAAAAGTGGCGGAAGTCCAATTTTCAGTTCCAAAACCACTATTTCTGATTGACTTCTGAAACATATGTATTCTACAGTGCAAGAACTCCCCAATTCGGTTTGGAAAACACCCTATGTCACAGCGGGAAGCCTTTTTCTGTTTGACTTAATTCACAAATTGTTATCACTTCTTTTAATTCAATACGTCTAGAATCTCGGAAAAGCAGAACAAGCGTATTGCAGGCCACCAGTATTTTTAAATATTGTTAAATGAAGAAAATTAAGAAAAGTGGATTTATGCCACTTTCAAATATAACGGCTCATATCATCATTCACATATTAGCGCCTCAGCATGTATAAAATTAGTATTTTTAAGTTGACCAGAAATGGTACCTCCCCTTGTAGGTGTAGGTGTTCTCTTTTTTTAAGTTTTTGAATTAAATTATCTGCCAAACCGCTAACCGAATCAGACTGAAAATTTTTTATATGTAATAGAAATTATAAATTTTATGCCCTGATATTATTTAAGTTTTATACCTCAACCGGAAGTAGTACTATTATTCTAGAGAATCGAGGTGTTTAATGTTTTTCTCAGAAACCGTTTAGTTTATTGAACTGAAATTTCATATCTAGAAGTTTAAGTTTAATACCAAGTTATGTATAAAATTTGGTAAGTATCCGTCAACCGAAAATGGCAGTTTAATCTTGTTTTATTAATGATTGCATTTAAAATAAAGACTAATTTTACCCATAGAAGAAAACAATGTAGGTAAATGTAGATTTATAAAAATTGCATTCGATGGTATTGGTTTTATAAAGTATTCAACTAATAAATTTTCTTGACGATATTATTTGAATTAATCAATCATTCCTCATCAGAATGTTTTGAAAGATGAGGTAAGCGAAACTTTTTTTCCATTAATCGTGTATGATGCGTATGTTTTTATACGGGATCATGCAATCATCATTATTTTGTAAACATAAATATACAAATGAAAAAATTGAGTCAATTGCTATGTCACTACGACTCAATTTTAAAATTAAAACAAATTTTCATAATAATTTATATATTCATAGTATTTGGTGTTATATTATTTAATGTTATTCAATTATTGAATAACATATGTACTTACATAGTATGTAAATACGTTTAGTTGAATCATTGGTTTTCTAAAGTCATCTTTACAATAAAGCTGGCGACTTCGAAATCGCTTAAATGAAATTTGGCACATCGGGTTTGCTGACAATTACACCTCTTTTGTGGAGAAGGTAAGCTATACATACATACCCACATATGTATGTATGTAAGTATAAGCTATGTTCGTTCTTCGGCCGTTAATTTTAAATCTGCAAATAAGCAATGCGTAAAAAATTGTAGATATTTCTGAAATGCTTATACTCGGCCACCGCTCAAAGATAAACAAACAAAATCCACTTAATATGATTTCAATTTTTTGTGAACACAAAAAAATTTGCCTTATCGGACGAAATTCACATGAAGCAAATTTTTAACGTTAATTGGTTTATATAAACTTTCATACATACACGTATTATTTATGTATACGAAATGGAAACTGGGTTTGTTTGTCCGGGTCGATATGATCTAATTTTAAACTATTACATATACATAAATATTAACTTAAATTTACATACTTACGTCTTGATCTCAGGGTGATATCAAAACGTACGTTTGTTTGTACGTACATATACTTACTTTTTAACATAAGTTTCATTACTCGATAAATAATACTACCGATATTTAATTGTTTACATACAAGCTTAATGCTTTTAACGCCTATTTTTTTTACCTTTCTATTTTATTTATTATTTGCCAGCATATAATAAATAAAATAGAGTCTTTCAATAGTTATGTATCCATAAAAATGAGTTCGTATGAAATATATTTTCGGAAATGTTGTTTTCGCCCGCCCCATATCTGAATAAATACATATATAACTTTTTAAATAAATATGTTTGTAATTTTTAAGCAAAGGTACATCCGTTGTTCTATTATTAATACTTACCTTTTAGACCAGTGCTTCCCAATTACTTTCATGTCACGACCCCCTAAATCTGAAAGAATTAATTCCCGGCCCCTAAAAAATTTTTTTTCTAGTTAAAAGGTTTATTTGGCAGTAATTATTACAATTATAATACACATATTTATATTCAGCACAAAATTATAGGAACTTGCTTATAAACATTCTTTTTAAATAAAAACTATACACACATGAAATAATTTAATGCCATAGATGAGGTCGCATTTTTTTACATAACAAATCGATATCGGGTTCAATGTTTGAATCTTCCAAAGTCTCCGTTGAAAGGATATGAACTTTGCTTATTGTTTAATATAAGTAATGACGACAATGCTGTTTCGCATAGGTACATACGTAGTCGCTAAAGGAATAAGAGTTACAGGGCTTCTTTTCCAATAGCAGGATATTCTTGCTGTCGCCTTAACCAAAATTGTAAAAATTAAATCTAAAATATTTCATTAAACTCCACTTCAAGAAAATTATCTGATCTGATATCGATCAACTCTTCTTGGGCTGTCCACGTAATATGATCATATTTTAAGGACTTGGCAAATGGTGTTCTTATCCAATTGTTCCTTTCATCCTAATTCAAGTTTGGGAAATATTTTTTGAAAAATAGTATCCATTCGGCCATGTGATCAAGTATAACATTTTTCACTGAAGTCGACAGTGATATTTCATTATTCGTGAGAAAATCATTCAACACGAAAATATCTCCGTGCATCCTTGACTAATACCTTTTGACAGTTTTCATATAATGTGTTGGAAAGTTTTCATATAATGTGTTGGAAAGTTTTCATATAATGTGTTATTATTTAACAGACTTAAATATATACATACATTCCCTAAATATGTAAGTGGAAAAATATTCATAAATGAATATTTATAATTTCTACTGAATATCCTACGGCCCCCAAGGGGGTCGCGACCCCCAATTTGGGAAGCACTGTTTTAGACAGGTTAAAAAATGTACGTAAACAACTGTTTTCACACACACACACACACATATACATACATATATAACTCATCTACAGCTGGATGAAAGCCTCTTCTCTGTTTTGCGCAACTCTCATCCATCTCACCCCATCTTCCCTGCAGTCTTCCTTTTACCATTTGCATTCTCTTGGTTACCATTAAAGCACTTATTTCGTCCACCTTTTGTCCATTATTCTAGCCACATGGCCTACCCGTTGCCATTTCAATCTCTTCACTCCATCCACTATAGCCACTACCCTTATCATACTTCTCACCTACGTATTTCGTTTCATGTCTTTCCTCGTTATGTCAAGAATACAACGTTCATTACTTCTTTGATATATGTATGTGTATATATAATTTTTTTTTTTCAGGAAAAGAAATTATTTTTTTTTATGCATTTACATACCTACATATGTATATGAAACGAGTGAGTGTATTTTGGTAATAATAAAAGGGCGTTTCCATAAAAAAAAAGTGCAGGGGTGCAATTTTGGCGGTGCACGCCACGCCACTATATTTTCCAATACGTTAAATTTCGACGGGGCAAATTGCAGGGTGTGGTCTGAAGGAGTGAAATAAATGTTATATATTTATTTAGAGGGTAAAATGGGGATCCAATGGCGGGGCTGCGCCACCCCTTGTCAACGCCCCACGCGGCATAAAGCTAATTTCCTACGACACACATGTCCCATCACTACATACATATATAATATCTACATATGCACATACATATATACAGATGTGTGTATGCAGACAAATAAGTACATACACATTGTGCCAAAACACAGTACCGATTCGTTTTAGGATAACATATATATTTTGTCGACTATGATAATTACGTATACGTATGTAGAATGCATATTATAGTGGAACCATGTTAGATAGTCAACTTTAGTGAGTCTTTATTTATAATAATATGTATATGTATAAAATGTATTTTATAAAAACATAGGAGTTTGACCTTCACTAAAATTAAAATAAGATCATACTATAAATACTAAAAAAATATTGTGAAATCGAAAATAATCACTTCATATATCAGTAACTATTAGGATAACATGAATATAAAAAGGATTTAAAAATCAAATAAAGTATAGCCCTGTAGAAATCTGACTTTTTAGCGATTTCACTTGGTCAAACGGATGATTTTAAATTAAAATCATATTTTTTGGTTCTCAGAAGTGGTATTTCATATAAATCATGGTAAATTAAAAAATATATCAGGAGAAATCTGAAAATTTTCACACAAATGTAATTGACTTTTCGTAATTTTATTTCTTCATTGTACATACAACACTGTGTGAACTTTACGACGACACCTTTTCGGAATACAAAAAAATCGATTATTCTCAGCAAAGTGTTAATTGCTCTTAATACACATGTAACGTTTTAATTGATTCGTTTAAAAAATATTTCCAATTTTCTGAGGCAACTATTTACTTACTTTCATACATTGGAACGGAAACTTGTATAGTGTTGGTGTTTGTACGAGTATGTAAACAAAGGTGCAAATAAGTCGATCGCGTTCCCCAGCAATAAAATCGAGTCGGGCTGACGATACATCAGACGTGAGAGAAACCAGACGCGAAAAATCCCCGGTGTGTACGGTGCCTCATTCTTGACCTCACACCGGTCATAATTATGACCGACCGGCAACGATTGATCTTGCCAAATATTGGCAAGATGCGCGCACCCCGAAGACGTCGTTATTGCGTGTTTGTTTCCCCGTTATTGCGGCCGTTAAAACTACCGAAGGCGCGGTTTCACGCTATCAAGCGTCCTGGTTTTACATGATTTCGATAAGATCCTAAGCTTGAGCTACTAACTTTAGTAATATAGCTCAAGAAGTCTACATAATGAAAGGTACCTACATACTATTTATTTACTACATAGGAAGTAGTAAATAATTATTTATATTTAGGTCAAATAATTGACATGTCCGGTAGTAAAGAAGAAGAAATAAAGAGACGTGTGAAATTTGGATGGAGTGCATTTGGATGAATGAATGCGTTTTTTAAATCAAAAATGCCACTTTGCTGGAAGAAAAAGTTCTTCGATCAATGTGTTTTGCCAGTGATGACGTATGGATGTGAAGCCAAGTTGCTACACACAGTCCAATGCACTCAAAGAAGTATGGAATTTTGTATGCTTAGCATAACGAGGAAATACAGGAAACGGAATACGTGGGTGAAAAGTATGAGAAGAATTGTGTTAATATTGGATAGAGTGAAGATATTGAAATGGCAATGAGCGGGCAACATAGCTAGAAGAATGGACGAAAGGTGGACAAAAGAAATGCTAGAATGGTATCCGAGAGAATGCAGCAGGGTAAAAGGAAGAACGCAGGGAAGATGGGTAGACGAAAATAGGAAAATGTGTAGGGTGAGATGGATTGGAGTTGCGCAAAACAGAGACGAGTGGAAGCGTGTTGGAAAGGCATTCATCCAGCAGTAGATAGCAAATGACTGTAGATGATGATGATTTCAGTGGCGTGCTGTGACTTTTGAAACGGAGAATTACATAGGTATGGAGAAAAAAAACATTTTTAAATTTTGATTAATAATAACCTGCCGTGATTTCTATTAAATTCGAACAATTGATCGAGAATGCAACATTCCAAAGCCTTGTTATTAGTTTCCACGCACTCCGCGCTGATTTGTTCTGAGTGAATCGTTTCGTGATCCGAGTCCCTTGCCATATTTATTCTCAAGTAGTTCTGTGTAAATATTTGCTATTTCAATAAAAACAGTTCAGAATAATGTTTGATAGAAAATTCTATAAATGCTTGAAGAGACGAGTAAATTAATTTTTTCTTTGTCTTCGACGCAATACCTATACATAACAACAGAATTGAGACGATGAGTCCGTGCAAGTGAACGACGCGTCGGACCATACCGTAACAATCCACTACCACAATTGCTTCAAATAGGGTCGATTCCGGTATCTGAACTTCACCAATCCGAGTAAATAATATTAATATGGGTAACGATTTGAATTTTTTGTAATTGAATTGTTAATATTTTTAAATTTCACCTACATAATTTATATTTTGACAATCTGGTTGATCGGTTGAAAAATCTATCAACAGGTTTGTAATTGAGATAAATTGGCCAACTGTTTGTCCGACAGATCGTTTTGTTCATTGAGTAATTAAACTATAAGTTAAATAAAAAAAACATTCTTGTGGTTGCCACAACTCGTGTGGTTTTGATTATTATTTTAGCGTTTAAATCAATTAAATTAAAAAAAACAGCCATGAAATTAATAATTTGATTAATTTTATAAACATTGTATGATACCATGTCAAGGAAAGGCTCTAATGGACTCGTTCATTGTCAACATATGTACTACTTTAGTCGGGTATTAATTTTATTAATCGATAATTTTTTTCGAAGGCAAACTTAGAGAGTGGGGGCGGGTTTTGTTCGCAGTGTGTGGATAAACAAACAAGGCTGCTACGTTTCCGGCGAATAAGCTCGGCTTTTAAACTTAAAACAAGCTCGATTTATTATGCTCTTCGGAATCGGATTGGCCACGCATAATTTCTTCCGTAGTTGTACTATAACATATGTACATATGTATGTACCTACAGTACGTACATAAATTCGGCGGAAATAAAACTGCTGGAATATGTTGAAATGCATCTGAGTATTTGTGGAAACTCATCCGCATTAACCGTTATCTTCTTGTATGCAATAGGAAAGAACTACATTCAGGTAAATACATTTGTCGATGTTTGCCTTTACTTACAGGCTTATTTTTAAGGAAAAGATAATCGGGCGATTAGTATGTATTTCAGAGACTCATTTTGCTGAAAAAAATAGACCATCCAACTAGGATCATTCAACGAAATCTGAGCGATTTGTATAAATAAATGTTTGTCTAGCAATGAAAAGCATTACACAATAACCGGAATGCTTGTGATTTTACGATTTTGGGCAATAAAAATATTATCCCTTTTATGTACATATGTATGTATAGGATTTTAACATGAAAATCGTTTAAAATAAAAATACCATGAGAAAATACGATCAATTATTATTGGAGAAAAATATAAAAATCGCGACTATCGCGGAAAACTCGGAATTATTGTTGTGGTCAATTTCTGTACAATGAGATGTTCCATATCCCAGAAGGAATCTGGATTTTTTCTCGTAAAAGGGGTCCCGGACTGAAAACATTCCCTGAAAATCCGATTATCTCTATAGCTGCGATTGTATGGATAAAAACTAATACTTTTAATGACTCATTACTGATACTCAGTTACTGATATTAATTTTCAATCAATATCAGTAACATATGACTGTGAGAAGACGACTCTGGATGGAAACGGACGGACGGGCATATTTTTTCAAGATTTTAGCTTGACCGGAAGAGGTACCTCTCTTTATAAGTCTCTTCTTTTTTACATTTTTTTTGCATTAAATTATCACCTAAGCTGCTCAACAGATTGGAACTGAAATTTTTTTAATTGTAAAGAGTACTTATGTATATTAAATTTCATAAACTAGTATTTATAAATATAATATTATTCCTCAACCGGAAGTAGTACTCTTACTTTAGTTTTATATTAAAAACGGGGTATATAATATATATAATATATATATATATATACATATGTATATATAAAAACGGACGTGATGGTTTGTTGGATTGTATAAAACAAATTTTAGAATTCCAAGATTAATCGTTATACATTGGGATGTGGTGTGACGACCGATCGTGTTGAGGAGATGCGGGGAAGTGGGGGGTGTGTTGAGCGTCTGACATGTGCTCCTGATATTGAGCACCTGGACTTGGAACGGATGACGTTAGCGTCAGATGCGCCTAAACATGCGCGGGAGCGTACACCATACACATACACATTCATTCATTATTTCGAACCGCCAAGACATACACACATACACATTCATTCATCATTTCGAACGGGTGAACGGTTTGGATCGGCGAGCGTGTAATGCTCAACTTTTTTATACGTGCCTATAAATTACCGTACATTATATTTATATATAACATATAACTTTATTTTTCGATTCCTTTCCGAAACCACCCGTTGAAATCAACGGGCACAAACCTAGTATAAAATAATTAGTGAAATATTACGAAATTGTCAAAATAGTATTTAAAGACACGTTCAATAACAGTGAAATTTCCACTCAAGGAAGTTTTTAAATCTGAAAAAATATGTAGTGGTAATTGAATAAATTTATATGTACACACAGCCAATATTCCAAATTCTGTACTTTCGGCTATATACATATATATTTACGTATATGTGCGTTTTAATAATATAACGAATCTATGTCGTATAACGTAAATACATAGATAGGTATATGGGCGGGTAGGTCTCTTGTTATGAAGCTTTAAGCATAATTTCGCTTTGAAATTGGGTATCAGAGCGGCTTTGGCGCATAGATAATGTCGATTGTGATGGAAGATATCCACGGCTCGTGGGCGGAGGCTGAAAGGGGCCGGTGGGCGGTTTGGGCGGGTGGCTTTCAGTTTGGATTGCCAGATGTGGTGGTTCACACGTACAAAGCCCGCTTACCACTTACATATTCTCTCTCTCTCTCTCCCCTCTCCCTTTCCCTCTCCTCTCCCTCTCAACTTACTCTCTTGCAGCCACTCAACTCTAGGCTCTTTGGGCTTTTCGAACACACATTTATGTATGTGTGTATTGTATATTATTTTTACATTGTATACACCTAGCACGTGTCAAATATATATTTTTTTTCGGTATTAAATTGGTGCAGTTTCAATCCTGTCATATTTGTACGTACATATGTATGTATGTATACTGAGATATTGATAGGTACAATTAAAATAACAATGTAATTAAAGTTATCTAAAACGGTATCACGTAAGAAAAATAAACATTGGGTAAAATAATTAGAATTCATTATCATACAATAATTTCAGCACTCGTGGTTTTACGAGAGGAAAATAGAAAAGTTCTTAATCTTCTAATATACATAGTATAATTACATATGTAAAGTGTGTGTACGTATGTATGTATGTATAATGCATATATGTTAATATGATTATTCCTATGTGTACTTAAGAAGAATTATGTATATTCAAATTATATAATAGTTCTGACAGGTGATATAAATGTTTGTTTGAATGTGAAAAATAAACACATGAAAGGCGCAACCTTTCGGAAAAATTATTGTTATATTAGCATAATAAAATATCGTCTTTCCCGTATTACATTATTTCATTTGCAAAGATATTGAAAAACTCTTGAAGGGAAAATTTACAGATTGCATTATGTTAAAACATAAAAATATTCATCTATCTTGATACGTAATTTAGTATTAGATTTGATTGATAATAACACTGAGCAGCAAAAAAATTACCTGAGCGAAGACTTATTTTTATCGTTGCTAAATTTAACCCATAGAATTTGAATATGACAATTATTTCTGTTGGTTTCTTCTCGTTTATGAGATAAGGGCGTTTAAAAATGCGCAATATTTCCAGATTTTTAACTTTTAAAGTTTTTAACTCAAAATCTATCATTGCTGTGCCAAAATTGAGTATTTAAATCAATAATCAGATATTATCTCTATTCATTGTGATTTTTCATTTCTTTAAAATAAGTATAAACAATTATTTAGCGAATTATAAAAGTCAAAAATATACTTTTTTAGTACACATTTTTACTTTATTTTCCGTAATATTATGAGCTACATAATATCGCTAATTTTTCACTTTACCACGTTTATAAATATTTAATATCAACCCTTGTGAACGTAGTGAAATATAAAACTGGCCCAATAAATAAATAATTTTAGCTTTTAAAATTTTCTAATTAACTAATTAATAATTATATGTATTATAAAGCATATCATTAGTAACCATACGTATTATAAAGCAATCGCAATCAATAGAGGAATCATCTGACTATTGAATTCAATACTCACTTTTGGCTCAGTAATGCTAAATTTTGAGTTGAAAATTGCAAATGCCAAAAATCTGAAAAAATTGCGCATTTTTTAACGACAGGTAAACCCACAAAAATTATTGTCATATAATTCAATGGACCAAACTTAATTAAGATGAATGTCTCCGCCCGGTAATTAAAATGCGTAATTTTTTGTTGCTCGGTGTAATCAATGAGTAAGCATGCTTCAGAGCATCGCAAGTTAAGCAAAGTAAGTATGGGAACGTGAATGTACCTAAACATGTACATACAAATAACGAATTTATTTTTGTGTAAGCAAACAGCTTCGGGCAGTTATATTTTATAATTTTCTTTCAAACAAAAATATATTGGAGTTGGGTTACTTGTGTATTTATAAATATAAAACTTTTATCAAATTGAAGCCCTGGATTCAATATTTATTAATGGCTACCCCCCACACCAGCCGTTAAAAAGTTTCCAATTGTTTACACTGTCAGCAAAAATTTTGGATGCAATTAGCGGATTTCCCATCCCAAATGTTGCGTATAAAAATACAATTCAGCTGATTATTTTAAATTTAATTATAATGTATTATTTCATGTACATAGAGTGGTGGATTTACGCACAGGGGGAGGAGGCGGCCACCTCGGGCCCCCCCCCTTAGCATTTTTGATGATTTTTTATAGTTTTTAGTCCAATACGACATCATGAAAGTTGACTCACTTCTCTTAAACAACAAAGCGTTCGCTATTTACAAAAGTTGTTATTGAATTACAAAAATAACAGCAGATCAACAAGTCTTTTCTAACTAATAACTAATGAAATTATCAGTATTATCATATATATGTATTACAATATTATCATATGTATCACAGTATTATCATATATTTCCAGTGGTGTAGTCGGGCCAGGTCGGGGCAGGTCGCCGCCCTGGTACCTCTTTTTGAGCCAGGTCGCCGCCCTGGCACTTTGATTGATATGTAAATTGTCTTATTATGCGCAAATTAAGTGAGTATGTACCGTTTACCATGCACCCTTTTTTTTTGATCTTTCGACTTAAGATCTTTCGATGTTCGATCTTTGCCTTCCGATATTTGCGTTTTCGGTAATTTCACATTCCGGCCCGTCACGGAGACCGCATACATTCATACATACGAATATATTTTGGCTTTATATATCCATACAGGATACATGTGTATGTAATATAATTTAATTTAAGATCGTAACGTGTTCTATTATTGTATTTGTTTTATTTTATTTTCATCTTGTTGTATACTTTTTTATTTGTTAAGTCATAGACGTAGACTTGGAACTACTCTATGTATGTAACTACTAATTTCACTATGGCAAAATTGTAATAAACTAATAAATATATACAAATACACATGGAATTGGCAGAAAATTTGAATCTTAAAATTGAAATAAAAATTTTAAATCCCTAACAAAATTAAAATATTAAATTAGAGTTAAAATCGGTTAAAATTTGTGTATGTACATTTTCAGCGGCACGACATTCGTGCCATTGACCCGTTGCCCTAAATGACTTGGCATATTAAATCGGTATACCGCATGAGCATCTACATAATATCCATATCGTAAAAAATGATTTCAGTGTTTTGCAAAATAAATCTTTGGGAATCGACGGAACGCTGAAGGTGGAACTTCACCTTTAGGATACTGAGGTCCATCACTTTGGGAAGCACAGGCTTAGACGACGGCTTGGTGACACTACCCTAACCACATTTCCTCTAAAGTTGACACCCGACAAGACTTCTGGCTTGATGATGAGAGGGAGGGAGGACAATGGGGGCTCAGGGGGGTTCAAAGGGGCGTCTACCCTGATGCGCTTGTGCGCTCCAACGCCCCGCCCCGCCCCGTCGCCTATATTTTCATTCCAAACAAAGAAACCCATTAATTAAGTGAGCGGGCTTTACACGCTATCATAACAAAAGTGAATCGCCCGCGGGGGGCGGCATCCCCGTTCCCGAGCGCTCGCCCCCGTCTGCCAAAGGGCGCACGCTCGGTACGTGTGGATCTGCCGCTCTCGTACTGCCACAATCCCACCCCACCCTTCTCTCACTCTCACAATTTCCAGCACCTCATCACACCTCCATCGCCTCTTCATCGTTTCGAACGTCCTCAAATCCGCTTATCGAAAATGTCCAATTCAAAATCGAATCAAGAAATTTCTCCATTTAATCTAAGTTGAATACGGGGGCTCAAAGTATAAAATGTCCCAGTCGATACAGCATTCCGTTAGGCTCGGGATTAAAACCCTACACATACAAGATTACCCAAATTATTTGTTTGGATGTTTGCGACCAACTGAAGTTAGAATTTTTTGGTTTATTATCGCCCATTTATCATATTAGATCAGATGCAAGCCATAGGCCACTTCTCAGAATATAATTGTCGCTTGATTTTTTACGACTCTGACTCGACTTGAAATGCTTCGACTCCGCGACTCCGATTCTGACTCCACAACTCTGGTGATAAGTATGTGACATAAGAAATACTCAGAGCATCACACAGATTCAAATTTTTATTTTATCGATGTTTTAAAATCATGTTATATTATTAGAAAACCTTAAAATTTTCATTATATTTAAGTTTAAATGATTGCACAAATAAGTAAAAAATAAACATACAAATGTTTTCGAGCCTTTTAATAATGGTTTGTATGTTTAATTTCTCTAAGTAAAATAAATAAAACAGGCATTTCAATATATGTGTTTATCATAATTGTATAATTCCTATAATTTGTATAATTTTTTGTTTCCATAAATATTATCACAAGTAAATATTTAAGCTTCGTCTGTGTATGTACGTAATAGGTTATTACGTACGCATCATCAAAATACTTAATGTATTGTTATTAGTAATAACTTATTACTAATAACAATACATTAAGTATTGTGATGATGCGAAAATTTGACTGATTTTTTGTATTTAGTTATTAAATGAATCTATGTAATTCTGCAAAAAGGATAGTATAATCTTTTGACAGGCAACTTATGTACATCTACACACTCATACTCAGTGAATGCATATGTATGTACTGTAGTTACGTCACAACGTACATACGTCACGATCAGCTGTTGGTTTGAATTTGATTTACTAGATCGTTTCACCTGGTATCGGATATAATCTACCGCCAACACGTTCAATAAAAGTTAAAAGCAAACATACCAGATCATAAGATCGTTGTGGTAAAAATGAAAAGCGAATCTCGTAATTGAAATACGCTACCAAGCTTTTTGTGTGCATCCGACACAATATAAAAAAATATACATATGTATATAGTTTGGCATCTTTATAGGCGTTTATTATTAATATTTCGTGGGGTCTCTGACTGCAATATTTATCGCATAAGGTAATACATTTATGTTATTATGAAAATTATAATGTCCGGTTTATTGTATAATAATATCTCGAGTCCTTGGAAAATAGCGACACACAAAACAAGGAACACCCGACCTATTGAACTGTATTGCGAATTAAAATCACTATGACAAACGATAAATTGCTAGAGAATTGTGTACCGATTTATCTGCCGACAAATCTAATTTTTACAAGGTACATACATATGTATATCTATTTAAGGGCAAGGAAGAGCTTTTTTTAAATATAGACAAACGCAGCATGGCTTTTATTCCAAATTATGGCTATAAGAATGAAACGGGAAGAAATATAATCTATTGAATAGCTTCGTCGAACATTTTCATTCATTCTATGTTATTTGCAATATGTATCTACATACATGTGTATTCGTAACACAATAGATTCGTCAATGCGCGGTTTAAAAATAAACACACGTATTTTGTTTTCAAAAATGCGTCCGTCTATAAATACCCCAACGCCTAAATTATCTCCAAGACACGTGGTTTTAAAACGGCGAGGAGGAAAAAAAAAGCGTTTCCCTAATGACTGCTGTAGCCGCTCGACAAAAAATAACCACAAAGGCGTTAATCTCTCGGGGAGAGACCAGTGCACAATTGTCGATAAATTTTCTCGGTATTCTCTTGTCTAATGATGTGTGGCGAAGATGGGATTTCCAAGGACGCGTAAAATGAAACATTTGGGAGATTAACTATTCTGTTGGAATCCAAAAAAAAAGCTCAAGCATTGTTTTCGTACTTACCAGACTTATTCGGGATCACCCCAAAAGGTTCACTTTCGAAAGGTCGAATGCAAGAAATCTATTTTCCTTGGAAAATATATATTATATATGCACGTACATATATATTAATAATATTAAAAAATTAAATTAATACAAATTTACTTTATTATCATCACTCAAATCACCGATTTTAAAATAAGTAAATGGCTTTTCAGATGCCTCATATGTATATACATAGTAGAGTTTATGCCCGGGTCGATTCGGGATATAATTTCACGGGAAATCACGAAATTTTTGATGTCCCGTGTCCCGGGAATTCTTATCTCGAATCCGGCGGAAAATATTTCAATCAAAACATTCTTTAAATGGTTAAATAAAGGCGAATGTACATACATCCTGCGAGGACACTTATGAAGCGAGTACATATGTATATCCTTCTAGTATTGAAGATTTCACAATGGAAGCATTTCTTTCAGATTCCAACTTAGAACAAAATTGTATTTGGTATACACATTAATTTCACAATTATAAATTTTATTGATAACATTGATAAATTAAGCGAGGCAAGACATTAAATGTGGTACAAAAGTTGTTCATATATGTATATGTATATATATATATATATATATATATATATATATATATATATATATATATATATATATATATATAATATTATATATTATCATTAGTAATATTAAATTGGCCATAATGTATTTGAGTCTTACAAGAAGATAATCTAGCAGTGAGTATAGTTCAACAGTTTCGAATCTGATTTCTTCAAATATGGGAATCACCGTTATCGATTACTGTCAAACCTACATACATATGTATGTATGTCAATACCAGGATAAAACACCACTGAAAACACTCTAGGGGGTGAGTTTTGACCTAGATCCCCATTGCATGGATCAGGCGTGATAGCGTTTTTTTTTTACATGTGCAAAACTATTATATTTAAAGAAACAAGTGCCGTGTACTAACCAGTGAACTTCCGCTAGGGATTGTAATTTACCGTCAAATTTTATTCACCGGTAAACGGTAAAAAAGTTTTCGCACTACTTGTATATTAATCGGTAAATAAAAAAAATGTGGATTTGATATTAGTTTCTTGTATGTGCTAACTTTTCCTAAATACGTTAACTTAAGTAATTAAAAATAAATGTCAGGTTAATAATGTCATATACATATGTACGTTCGTAGTAATTAACATTTTTTTATTTGGTTTCTATTTTAACTAATCATATTTATTTATTTAAAGTTTGGACTAGAGTTACTAAATATTCGAATACTGAATAATAGTAGTTATAATAAAGTTTTGGAAAAGCAAAGTTGTTATTAAATTTTAAAAGAACTCTAATCTGGAACATCGGATAGAATCAAATGTGCCGTAGATTGAAAATAAAAAAAGTTCGTATAAAAAGTATTTGAATACACAGATTTCAGATCCCAATTTGCATCCATTGAAAGTTTGAATCACAATTGAAACAACCTTCTGGTCGCATTAATTAATATTTGGTTGGTCTCTTACGAATGCATCTTTTTGCACATTCAATACTGAAAACAAACAATTTTCAGACTACCGAATTCACAATACGCCATTTGCCTAGAATTTTACAAGGTTTTTCTTAGTTTTACTTCGCCTATTGGTCTGACACTATTTCCTGCATTCTTCCGATCGGTTTGAAACTTTTTCCATTTTGCGCGGTTTGTAACCGATAGAGATTTAAATTGCTCGATGCTCGAGTTCGATGGTGAAAAATTTAAATAATAAACACGTTTAAGAATCCAAAAAATTTGGAGATAGTGACAGCTCATTCACCGCCAATGGCCAGTAGCCTTATTTTATCAATATTATGTAATAATGTAAAAAAATATATAAAATAATCTCCCGGTAATAAACCGATAGCCAAATTTGGAAAAGCGGTATTGCAATCTCTAGTCTGCGTCTTAGGGCGAAATTACACAGCGTGGGATGTGGGCCGTGGTTTTTTTTTAGATAGTTTTAAACATATAGAAAAACTGTGATCGATAACGGTGTATCCCATATTTGAAGAACTTGTCGATACACCGTTATCGATCACTGCCAAGAAAGGATAATTTTTTTCCGAAAATGGTCCATATGGTCGTTTTGGTATATATCACTGTCAAGAAAGGATAAACACTACTACCCATTTCAACGAAACAGCTCAAATGTTTCGTTTGTACCAGGTATGGTACCACGTATGCCACAGTTTTTCTATATGTTTAAAACTATCTAAAAAAAAAAAACCACGTCCCACATTCCACGCTGTGTGATTTCGCCCTTATGTATGTACATACATGTCATAAGTAGTCACCGGAGCCTGAGGGGGCCGTGTATTGTTCAAAGGTTGTAAATGCATTGTTAAAGGTTTGCCGAACAATGGAGAGTACTGTGACTATCCTACCTCTAGTCATAAGTATAAGGGAAGAAAATTTCATCTAGTGAATAACTTTTGAAAACTATTCTGTAAAAACAAAATAATGTATTTTTACAGTCCGGATGCATTAATTGTGGCATTTTCACGCGTCTAAAGTCTGAATTCAATCTATGTATAAATGTAAAACTGTTCCATATAACATTTCTTCGGGAAAAAAATACGACTAATATTAGAGGCGCGGAAACGGTGACACCAGTTTTTGCGAGCCATTTAACACAATGCTCGAGCGATCGTCGAAATGACCCAAGGAGCGAAAGTGGCATAAAATAACAGAGCCAACGGAACTCACTCACTCTGCACTCACAAATAGATATACAAAAATACATAGTATAGGCATAATTATATATACTATGTCGACACATATATATTTGTTGCATTATATTAAGCTTGTGGCGCCCGCGCTCTTACACTATGACGAATTCGCAAAAGACACGAGAGTTATTTCTAAAATCGGTCTCGACCTTCTCCTCTCTTCTTACGCGGTAGTCATTCGACGTCGGATATTTAGATTTTAGATGATGTATGATGTCTGACTGCTTCTCAAAAAGTTGACACTTTAATCGAGTCAATAAGAAAACATTCAATGTCCATGTACAAAAATTCTCCGGCATCATTGTATGCAGTTGGCACATCAAAATTATTTAGCTCCATATATATATAATTTATCTAAAGGTAATTTGTAGAGTGACACTTTGAAAGAAATGGCAATAAGCAGGCATGTTTTTTTAAAAGGTTTGACCTCTTAAGGTAAATTATTTTATTTTAAATACAAAAAAAATCTTTTTTCCTACTTTTTAAAAAATTATTTAAAAAATTATTTTTTTCTGTTGACACAGATGGTTGTGTTTGTTTTTATTTGATTTAATAAACAGTGTAAAACCAAAAAAAAAAAAATTTATTAACACACCACTTTTAACTTGGGCAGTATTAGTAATTAACTATGAGATTTTGGTGTTTTTTTTTCTAAAAATCTTTAAAATTGACATTAAAAAAAACCAATGAAACTTTGTACTGATATATGTGTGGCTCAAAATGTTCTAAATTATATGAGCTATTATCCATTTAAGGCCTTGTGCTTAGCTACATAACATCCTGTATATTCAACGTAAAAAGAGACGAATTTCATAATTTAGGATAGAGTGCATTTGGGCGAATTACCGTCGTTTTTATTTATATCTAAAAAATAAAAAATACCACTTTGCCCCGAAAAAAAAAGAATCTCCAATCAATGTGTTGTATGGAACCAGTGATGACGTATGGGCGCGAGGCTTGGCCATTGAACGTCGAAATGCTGCATAAAGTCCAATGCACTCACAGGAGGATGGAATACTGTATGTTCGGCATAATGTGGAGAAATAAGAAACGAATTATGTAGGTAAGATTCCAAGGCCATCGAGAAGAATCCCAGGCCCTTGTTTGACAGGGATCGATAGTGGTGAAACCCATATTTGAAGAAATGTACGAGAATCTTGTTGGTTGCATATGGATATGCATACACGTGTGATACATGCGCACTCCCATTCACATGCATTCTGCATGTGAATGGGTGGGAACACACACTGTTTACGGTTACAGCCATAGCCACTGGTCACAGTGAAGCTAAGATGACGTGACGTCCCATACCATTCAGTGTGTGTTCGCCCTATTTTTGTTTGACTTAAATCACAAATTGCTATCACTTATTTTAATTCGATATGTCCAGAATCACGGAAAAGCAGAATATGTAAACGTATTACAGGCCACCAGTATTTTTATTACAAAGCTATTCCACGTTTCGCTTCACTAATAATTCAGGCAGTATTCCTACATTCTTCCGATCCGTTTGAAAGTTTGCCATTTTGCGCGGTTTGGTCACCAATAGATATTTAAATCGATTCTGAAAGTTCGATGGCGAAAAATAATTGTAATAAACACGTCTAAGATTGCGAAATTTTTGAAGACGTTGACGTTTGTTAGCTAGTAGCCTTATATGTTTGACTTAGCGCCATCCACTCGTGTTGTCAAATTTTAATTGCTTAAGCGTCTATAACTTTATCTTTTTCACAGTATATCTTATACAATGTGTGTGTGTGTATGTATTTTGGGGATTTTTTGAACACCGTTAGTCCTATCGAACTGAAACTGAGTTACTGAAATTCTTATCGACGCTACGTAAATTTTTTTCAAATTTTTAAGTTGACCGGAAATGGTACCTCCCCTTATAACTGAACTGAACTAAGAACTGAAATTTCTTCACATGTAATAGAAATTATAAATTTTATAACCTAATATTTTTATCTGAACCGGTAGTACTTTTATTCTAGAGAATCTAGGTTTTTTATTTATGTTTTTCTCAGCAACCTTTTAGTTTATTGAACTGAAATTTCTGCTTAATACCAAGTTATGTATAAAATTTGGTAAGCATCCGTCAACCAGAAGTGGCAGTTTACTCTTGTTCAATTTTTCTTCCTCTATTTTTTTCGACCCCCTAAACATGTGTGTTCTTCACGAAAAAATTCAAGTATAATTCTTGTATCAATGTGATGAAAATAAAAAAAAAATCACTAAACTTAATAAACCAGAAGTAGGATTTTTTCCTCTTAGAAAGGTCAAAAATGTTATCACCCAGAATCTGTCCGCACCCCTGATGCTACCAATGCTACCTGAAAAGGCTTAGCGGGTAGTATTCTTATTTATTTTTTACACTCAAAAAACAACGCCTGTCGGCGTATTTCACGTCCATGGACTTGCTGGAAAAACGCCGATCGGCGTTGGTCAGCATTCAAAGAATTAATGTTTTGCGAGATATTTCGCGAAATTAAAAAAAATTATTTGTTTATTTTTATTTAATTTATAACAGGAAGGCCTCACAGGTGAATCCAATGCGCCTTCCTGGCCAAAGATAATTATATAAACATATATGTACACCATCCATATATACACAAATACTTACACGTACACATACATACACACATACATACATACATACATACATAAATATATAAATACAAATATAAAAAGTAGACTTATGCCACTTTCAATTATAACGGCTCATATATTCAACACCCAAAGTCAAGGTAACAATCTTCTATATATATATATATAAAAATGAATGTCTGTGTGTGTCTCGAATAGGCTCTTAAGCCACTGAACCGATTACAATGGAATTTTCAGGATTTGTTGTATGCATGTCCGGGAAGATTACTGTGAAAAAAAATACAATATATTTTACAGAAAATATGAATATGTTCATTTTGGATATAATTCTGCCGAAAAAATACAAATGAATCAAAACTACACCCACTTTTGATATGATGCAAGAAGCTGTATTGACATTTTATGCCCAGGACTTGAAATCAGGAGTACAACCATCAAATGATGAATTTACATAGTATGATACATCTACATATATATATATATATATATATATATATATATATATATATATATATATATATATATATATATATATATATATATATATATATATATATATATATATATATATATATATATATAAATGAATGTTTGTCTGTTTGTGTGTCTCGAATAGGCTCCTAAACCTCTGAACCGATTACGATGGAACTTTCAGGATTTGTTCGATGCATGTCCGAGAAGATTACTGTGAAAAAAATAGCCCAAAAACGGGAATGGAAACGGGGAAAAACGGGAATGGGTGTCATTGCAACGCTATAATTTCAAATGTTTTCGCGTCGCGACTAGGGATCCCAATCTAACATTCGAATATTCGAGTATTCGAATTATTCGTCTGATTTTTCAGCCATTCGTTATTCTAATATTTCATCAACTATTCGAATATTATTCGTGTATATATTTTTTTTATAAACTAAATACACAAAATCAACATGAAAAGAGTGATGACGAAGAAGCCGACGATTATGAAGAAAATGAAATATATAATGGGGGGTTCGGTGATTACTGGTCACAAATTACTCGTCACAAAGTCACCAAAATCTCTATAACGGAACATCTGGCAACCGAAAAGTCCATCATACTAACGATAACTATCATAGTAACGAGAACTTGAGTGCCAAATATTGTGTATTCGCGATTTTCATTGCAAAAATTGTCTTTGTGACCACCCCAATGTGACGAATAGTCCAATTACCATAATGGGGATAGTTGTGATAAAAATTAAGGTAATGAAGAAGATGAAATGTCTACATGTGAAGAAACGGATTTTTATTCATTAAATACGGAAATGTTTGAAGAAAATCACTTTTCGATCGATAATTAAAATAATACGAATATTTAAGAAGTCATAATGAATTTATTATTGGCTGTAAAAACGAGGTGGAATTCAATGGCAACTATGATAAGATTCAAGATTCATTCAAATTAATGCTTGGTACATATGTAATTACCTTTTTTTTAATTTAGAATATATTCGAATATTCGAATAGCTCTTGATTTACTATTCGATATTCGAATAGTTGAAGTCGACGAATATTTGGGATCCCTAGTCGCGACCAACGTGTTCGCTGCCTGCGTTTTCCCGACAAGTGGGAATGGGAACGAGAACGGGAACGGGAACGGGATAGGGAATGGGAATTGCATGCATGCCGGGTTCAGCTAGTAAAAGATAAAAAGGCTATCTATACACATTCACATAAATGTCACCGACGAAGAAGGGGAAGACTGGTGGGGGAGGGGGGGGGGGGGTTCTAGGTGAAGTTTGCCTTGACCCGCAGGCACATCACACAGGCAGCGCGATCTCGCCAATCTTTGGCCGTGTGCAAATGTTTCGTGTGTAAATATGCGGGTCGCGTTAGAAACACATTGGCGGCGGCAAAGGCAGTTTGATATTTGATGTGGTGTTTACAGGCCAAACAGCCGCCATGTGCACCACTGCCGCCGATGTTATTGTTGGCGCCGCCACACGCGCACGCGTCATCGCGACATCGAGATTTCATCACGACACACCTGATTCATACGGTATGGGAGGGGGTGCGGGGTGGGGGGGGTAGTTTTCGGGGATGCCCACCTCTGGGCATCCCCATCTCCTCTACATCTAGGTTCGCTAAAATCATGTTGAATAATATACATATGTACATAAACACGGTAGCGTAACAGCAACAGTGTGGGCCCTGGCGCAAGGCTTGAAAATTACCCCCTCCCCCCCCCGTCCCTTCGCTTTTACTTTACGCAATAGCTAGTGGTGCAGTCGGGCCAGGTCACCGCCCTGTTCTTTGATATAAAAGTTGTGGTTTGAGTACAATTAAAAAATATTTTTGCTTATATTTCATAGAAAATTTTGTACACCAAATATTGTGAGCAGACTCTCGTTTTAACATTTGGTGACTACAAGCGTATCCTCGCTCAAATACCCATTTGAGTGCAGAATTTTTTTCAAAAACAGCCCAACAACCCATTGAAAAAATTATGGACACTTTGAATGATGCCGAAATCGAATCATCAGAACTGTATATTATTATATTGCAAATAATAATAACTTACTCAGACTGTTTTGATTGACTTTTTATATATTTGTGCTACCAATATTAGGATACATATAAGTAACTAAAAAAGCGGGGAGGGGGGGCTTGTAAAAATTTAACACCGTCCTGTTACTTTTTTATTTAGCAGTACACCACTGGTAGTAGCAATTGATGAAGTTCGAATTCGAGATTTTGACTAATTCGAATCGATCACTGATAACGTTTTCATGGTCTGGAAAAAAAATGATCTATGTGGGTGTACCTCCCCTTATAGGTATCCTTTTGTTTAGTTTTTGAATTCAATTAGCTTCCAAGGTTGAATTCAATTAGCTCCCAATTTGGTTAATTGAACTGAAATTTCATATCTAGAAGTTTAAGCTTAATACCAAGTTATGTATAAAATTTGGTAAGCATCCGTCAACCGGAAGTGGCAGTTTACCCTTGTTCGATTTTTCATCCATTTGTCATTCAAGTATAATCTTTGTATCAATGAGATGAAAATAAAAAAAATCACTAAATTTAATAAACCGGAAGTGTGATTTTTTCCTTATAGAAACGTCAAAAATGTTGTGACCTCATGATCTTTTCCACGCCCCTGAATGTATCAAAGCTGAAAATTTATATTTGAATTCTTTATGTACTAACTTAGAATTGAAAAGGTTTTGGTCAGAATTCATAAACCGGAAGTAGTATTTTTTTTTAAAACAATATTTCATTATTTTATTGGACTAAAAAATTTCAAACACGGATAATCGCGTGTAAATGTAGTATTATCAAGTTGCGTAAATATAAACGTAAATCAATACCCTTTAATTGAATGCATTATTTGAATATTTAGAATTTTTTATGTATGAATAGACGAATTCTTGAATACACTTGAGATTTTTTTTACGTTAACTGTTAAAACGAAGAGCCCTTAAATTACTTCCACTTTCAACTTCAACTTGTCAAGCTCATTCGAATGCATTCCTCATCACGTTTATAAGAATTTCCGGTCTTAACACTTGTTGGTATCTTCTCTAATGTCAATAATGAGTAATATGTACACAAAAGAATGAGTTTCAGATCTACATACATTCCACATTGCTGAATGACGTAAGTCGCGAGCATAAGCCCTACGCTCATTAGAATTTCAATATTCACATCAAAGTACAAAAATTAAAATGTGAAATCGGAGTCGGTATTGCTCGACGTTTTTAACGACGCATTTTTTCAAATACATTATACTTACATGTATACCCAATGGTATTATCCAATTTTCGTAACAAGGGGGTTTCCAACAGAAAATTTTGTATGAACGTATAGTATATATTTTTTATTTTATTCTATTTTATATGTCCAATAGTTATTGCATGCCTGATAGCATTTCATTAGATGATAAAATAGTAGAAGTAGTAAATAATAACTTATATTTAGGTCAAATAATGGATTCACGATTTCGACAAGACCGTAAGCACTCAATCTACCAAACGTAATACTAACTTTAGTTAAATATCTCAAGCTAAATAATTAAAGGAGGAAACAAACTTTGTTTATTTTATTTATGTACCTACTAGAAGTAGTACATAATTATTTATATTTAGGACAAATAATTGACATGTCCGGTAGTCAAGAAGAAGTAGAGAGACGTATGAAATTAGGATGGAGTGCATTTGGACGAATGAATACGGTTTTTAAATCAAAAATGCCACTTTGCCGAAGACCTTCGATCAAAGTGTTTTGCCAGTGATGACGTATGGATGTGAAACTTGGAAACTGAACGCCAAGTTGCTACGCAAAGTCCAATGCACTCAAATAAATATGGAACGTTGTATGCTTGATAGAACGAGGAAAAACAGGAAACGGAATAAGTGGGTGTGAAGTATGACGAGAGTAGTGGATATAGTGGATAGAGTGAACAGACTGAAATGGCAATGGGCGGGCCATGTGGCTAGAAAAATAGACGAAAGGTGGACAAAAGAAGTACTAGAATGGTACCCGAAAAAATGCAAATGGGTAAAAAAGAAGATGGGTAGACGAAATTAGGAAAACGTATAAGGTGAGATGTATGAGAGTTGCCCAAAACAGAGACTAGTGGAAGCGTGTTGGAGAAGCCTTCATCCAGTAGTGGATGGTGAGTGACTGTAGATCATGACGATGATGATCATTTTATTTTATTTCAGTAAACATATACTACAATGTTTTCACAGGTTACTGGTTACCCCAATATGACACCGTGGCCAGATAATATATACAAGAATAATACATATTTTATATAATCGTACATATGTATGCAGTATGTACATATAAAATATATAATAAACACATTTCGTTTTATTTAACAAACATTGATAAGTCTTCATATGCTACCCAAAATATTTAAGAAACAAAAATAAACAAGAAAATTAAAAATTGAACAATATTTAATAGGTTTAAAGTTAACTAAAATAGAAAAAAAAAACATTAAAAATGGATAGACTGTGCTGTTTGTGCACCAAAAAAATGCTGTTTGTGAAGTAGACAAATTTAAAATAAATCCAGTGGCCGTCACTGCAACGAAAGTGACTTAATTCGAAAGTCGAAAAACCAAGTTTTTCGCGATTTTTATGACAATATGCGAAATAGTACATTTACCATGCATACATATGAAGAGCGGGTAGTATTACCATACATACATTCTTTTCGATCTGTACTTTTCAATCTTTCGGCTTTCGACTTTCGATGCAGTGACTCCGACCCATGAAAATCGCATTTCCCTGAATAAAATGAACAATTTGATTTTGGTACGGTGCTCAGTGTCTAAAAATAAAAATGAAAAAGGTTTATCGAACGTAGCAGACTACGAGTCGGAGATTTAAGCCAACTTCCGCTCAATTGCCCCACGATAAAGAGATTCCCCACTAAAAATCACACAAAAGGAATACGTTCCCTTTCACATCCAGCAATGCAAAAATTCTATCCCTCACATTGTTAGCTGGCGTAATAGAGAAACAATGAACAAAAAAGCCACATCGAAAGAAGAAAAAATGGTAAAAATCCAAATCCAATCGAATCCGCCACACACTCACTACATATCCTTAGGGACCACCGAGGTAGATATATATTAGGTCGAAGCTTGAGTAAACTACCCGGTGATATCTAAACAAGTGATAAACTGAAAAAAAACCCACCGTTAAAAAAAAACCAACGGCAAAAAGTGCATACACACGTTTAAACATTGTGCAGTATAAATAGATACATAGCAGCGAAATGGAATTGCACGTGACCCAAAGCAACAATACGATAGCACAATGGAATTATAGCTCGATTTGCGTTCAGATCCCCCTGCCATTCTTCTCTCCGACGTTTGGGATAATCCCGAAAAAGATTAAAGAAATTGAAAATATATAGATCGGCTACCCAAACCCATTGTATTACCATTTTGTTGTACAGACGCTAAAAATCAAAATCTTTATAGCGTCTTTAAGTGGATTACGACAATTATTTGCAATACGTACTGAATAGCGTAGGTACATGTGCTGTGTATAACAACGTAGCTTTCTTATAAGAAGTAACAAAGCATCAACAATAAAATTTACATACTTAACGTTGCGAGATCTTAACTGTAATGCAGTATATTGATGTGACGATAGTATAATTTCAAAATTTTAATCCGACAAAACAATTCGTTGTTCGATAATTAATTTATCTCTCGTAGTTGGTCGTAGCATCGCCAACTATGAAAAACTTCGTACTATTTTTATATTTATGTATGTAATATGATAGATGAAAAAGATTAAATAATATACATATTCGTATGTATATCAAAAACTTGTTGGGCATGATTATTTAATTTCCAGATTAATTATATTTCCAATAATATACATACATATATTTTAAATAACATATATGTACGTATTGACACATTCGTATCGGGCAATTAGTATTATGATAATAGAGTCTATAATATTATACAGGTTGTACAATCTGTCAATCAAGGGCGTTCGAAATTGCGATGTGCATATATTGATTAAATAAATTTATAATACAGATTTAAAATAAAAGTATATCAAAATTAGATTCAAAAAACAAATACGTAACCATTATGTAACATGTTTAGTGAATTTAGCAAATATTTAATGTTAAATGTGTAATCATCAAAAACTTATAGTAGTTTCACTTAATAAATTTTAACGTAGTTATCAAGTTTACAATTTCATTTTATTCAAACTTAATTAAAAAAACGTTTATAAGAAGCTTCCGTGCCACGTAAAGGGACGTATAAGTTGCCGAAATATACTATTCTTGTTTTTATTTTTAATGGATGTATTTTTGTATTATAATAATGATTGTAAGAACATTTCTAAAATGTGTATTTACATATATTCATGTATACACTTATTTTTTACTACAATGAGTTCATAAATTGTTTTAAATTTTGCATAAAATACATTTTATTTGTTTACTTAGTTAATTATTGATTTATTTTAGTTTTTTTACAAGTACATAAGTGATATAAGTTTTTAGCCAGCTGTATAGTTCGGTGTTTGCTAACTACCGAGTGGTTTCCGGGCTTAAGCCATGGGTTGACCTCGATTGAAAAGAATTTAAAGTATTTCAGTAGTACCTATTACTGGCCAGACTTGAATATTTATGATTCTAAGTCGATCATTTCCTATCAACGTTTGTCAATTTATCTAATTTCATTTTTATAACGGTTCCTCATCAAATTGGCAAAATCATTCTACCCGCTATGTCACCACTATTTGAATATGATTTAAAAAAATTATAATCTTTATCGAATGGTTCCAATTCCAAGAGCTATCCGACTTCTCAATGAAATCGTTGCTACTGAGCCTGAATATGATATTTTCCACCATAGTGAGCGTAGATTATCGGAGATTATTTTAACCTATCTGTCCGGTAGCCTGCACTCATCCTTATTTTCATAATTGAATGTGATGTATGAGTGGAATTTTGATCTTCTCTCTTCCATTTGGGCCTCGCAGGTATGTTTTGTATTTGCAGCTGGTTCTTATTTATTGATACTGACTGTAGGTGCAAGACATTTCCTACTTTATATTTTATTACTTGAAATTTTTTATTTTATCTGTAACTATTATAATGCTTTAGCTTTTTTTATGATTGTGTATAAATGTATTTTTTTTTCTGTATCTATATATTTTTATTTTTCTCATCTGTATTTTTTTTCGACCATTGTGGTGTATTAAGGATTCCTATAATGCCATAATAGTCCAAACTTAAATAAATACTCTATGAATGTTTATATGTAAAAGTTTAATACCATAGGTGTCACTTACTATGTACATAAGACCAATACTATTAAGTGATTCGGGTATGTTAGAGATATGGCATATTGCTAAGTTAAACGAAACGAGACACGATTATTTAAAAAAAAAATTGTATTATTAAAATATGTAATATTAATAGTTGGTGTTGATATGTAGTACAGGCCCTGTATAATTGTACAAATATCATACAGCTTACACGGACTCTGCTCTCAGGTCCAATCAAATAATGCAAATTGGTGTATCGGCCGCATTAACCATATTCCGAGGACATGCATTATGCGTGTGCTAAATCGCCCTTGGGGTACGGCCCTGTAGCCCCTCTCTTCACGATCGAACGCCCCTGTAATTATTGTCCTACATATATGGGTATTTGCACCCCTTAACTCGTTCGGGAAAATGAAAAATATAAATCGGTGTTGATCCAGTATGTAATCAAAAATATGTATATACAGATCCAACGAATTGCAAGACTTACTATTAATCGCAGATACTGAAAATCAAATACACTGATATAAATTGTTCACAACTATGTAAATATATTCTAATAACTCCTGATACCGTGATTCTTATATATTTTACACCTTATTTTTCTTGTTAGTACTATATTTATTATATAATATTGTTTTATTTTAGTGTTTATGACACAATAGGGAAAACAATATAAAAATTCACGGCTAAAATGTTTTTGTGAGAGATAGGTAGAGGCATTAAAATCCCAAATCTAGGACGGACCATAAATTTGTCTACTTGGTTCAATGGAAACACTTGGACTAAGTGTGAGATTGCGTTGTTGAAATTCTCCGAAATCTTAACCCACATGACATTTGTGATCCCGTAAATTAGCATGGACATTAGCGAGGTGTCTTCGCGACCCTTGTTTGCTTCGAGGGGTTTCCCTGTTTAAAACAGCTTAGGTCGCCAAATATGTTGTTACGCTATGGCAAATATTTAACTCAGGGATTTGCCCATGTTTGGCTGCCAATAAACAAACAAGCCAAACCCGCTGTTTGTATGTACATCTGTATATAACGAGTCGACTTTTTAATCTTGAAGGCAACCTAACTTGTTCTTGTATTTTGGTTGTTGGAATCGTGGTATTTTTTTTAAAGTATTTTTAAGTCAACAAAATTTTGGGTCGTATAATCAAAAATTAAAATTATTAATACGCATACATATATTATACCTTTAGTTATTTTAATACAAAATAATGCCCCCAAAACTGGAGTAATTTAATTGAATGGGTGTAAATTATGATATGAACCGTTATATTTGAAAATGATGGGAGTCCAATTTTCAGTTCCAAAAACTATAGTGATACGTAGTACGTATTTTTTTAAAATACTTTTAAACATGCGAAAAAAATACAGCATCCCCAGCTCATATGTATGGTACGCAGTCCCAAAAATCACGTCCTGGAGTGTTTTCGGTGATATTTTATCCTTGTATTTATCCTTGCTTGAGAGTGGTCAATAATGGTGAATCCTGTAGTTGAAGAAATGTAGGAGAAACTTTTTGGTTGCATATGGATATGCATACACGTGCGATCTCCCATTCATATGCATTCTGCACGCGGCAAATACACCCGAATTCGGTTTGGGGAGCACCCACTGCTTACGTGATGACTAGTCACCGGACCCAGAAGGTGCCGCGTATTGTTCAAAGGTTGTAAATGCATTGTTAAAGGTTTGCCGAACCTTTTTTACAAAGGATTTACAACAATGGATAGCACTGTGACTATCCTACCTCTAGTGATGACCCATACCACTCAGTGTGTTTTCTCCCGAATCCTTTTACAATATCCGTTTACGGTTTCGGTATGCTGTATGATAGTATACGAGTATACATATATTAAATTTTACACATATTAAATTTGGGGACACTAAATTGAAAATTCGAGATTTTTACAGCGGACAAGCAAACAAAAATTCATCTTTATATATACATACATATGTAGTAAAATTATATGGAAATAATTTTGCGTATTGTACTCAACCCTAGTAAATATTTTTTTCCATTTCGGCAATCTTTTTTGTACACAGCAAAATCAAACATAAAATTTAATAATACTAAACACAACAGCAGCAAGTGTGCTGTTGTTTATTGTCATTAAATTTTATGAGTTTGCTTTTGCTTTGCATAAAAAACACTCACGAAGTTGGGGATAAAAAATAGCGTGAGTTAGGATAGGTTAAGTCCATATGTGTAATTATTGTATTTTAAGCGAATTTAAATTAAAACTTGTAGGTATTTCAATACATATGTATAGGTTCACATAGTAGGTGCCTACTATAGTGTGACCGTATTAAATTTAGACTGGATCGATCCTGCAGACGGGAGGGGTCGCGAATGGTGGCACGTGGAGGGGAGTGGCAGAAGCGAATGGCAGGGGGAGGCTAAGGGGTTGGGGACGCGGGGGGGGGGGGGGGGTGACGTCGAGGAGAAAATTTGGTTGGGTGGGAGAGTCGAGTGGGTTTGTTTGGTCGCCCGAGGGTGGTTCACCATTCCTCGCTCTCGGCAAGGGTAGTTTTTTAGTAGGTGGATGGGTGGGTGAGTGGGTGGGTGAGTGGGTGGGTGGGTGGGCTTCGCTATCTGCAGGGCACGCGCGTCCCAGTCGATGGGGCTTTTAGCCCACTGGAATATGTCTCCATTGTGCCGGCTGTTTTTTCAATTAGACTCTTCCCAGGATTAAAATGCGGACCGCGAAATGTGCACCCGATCCATTTGGCCACTTTGTTTCCGAGTGTAAAATTTCGATTCAATCCTACATATGTACTTATGATACCTGGGCAAAGCCAAACGTGATCGTTATTTGCTTGGAAAGATACCTAGGATATAATAATATATTTATATATATATATATATATATATATATATATATATATATATATATAAATATATATATATATATATATATATATATATATATATATATATATATATATATATATATATAAATATATATATATATATATATATATATATATATATATATATATATATATATATATATATATATATATATATATATATATATATATATATATATATATAACCTTTTCCAAATATTTTAATACTATAGTTTAATTATGCAATGTACTACATATTTTGTCATGCCTTTATTCTTTACTTTTTAATTTGTTTTCCTTATATTTATCTTTTTCATTTTTGTAAAAATCTATTATTGGACTCGGATGTTACATATATTATTTATTTACTTTTTGTTTTTTTTATACCTATCTCTGTTCATCCTGTCTGTTGATTTTTCAATTAATAAAATAAAATAAAAAATAATATATATATATATATATATATATATATATATATATATATATATATATATATATATATGTAAATAAGTAATTGAATTACAAGCACCTAGAAATTAGAATGCTCTAAAGCTACATACATATATCATGTGTGGGATTTATTATATCCTATGTATCTTTCCAAGCAAATAACTATATATATATATATATATATATATATATATATATATATATATATATATATATATATATATATATATATATATATATATATATATATATATATATATATATATATATATATATATATATATATATATATGCAGTGGCGGCTCGTGGATAAGATATCTGGGGGTGCTGCGGTTGATTAAAAATAAAAAAAATGTTTATTTGGATTATATTTTACTATTAACATCAAAATTATCACAATTAAACATTATATGTATTTTATTTCATTTAATAATTGATTCTTCTGTCTTTTTTCCTTGAAAAAAGGTCTATCACCTTTTCGTAAAATTTTTCACTGTTCATAATCATTTTTTTTTCAATTGACAGCATAGACAAAGCCGTCAATCTTTCTTGAACCATTGTGTTTCTTATATACATACATATGTATGTCTTTATTCTATTTATTGATGAAAAACACCGTTTTGGCTCAGAGGTAGTTGAAGTTGTAAGCAGAATTTGAATAAGTTTTGTTATTTCCACACGAACTTTGGATAAATTGATTGCAAAAATAATTTTTAAAAATATTAATAAATCATTAATACTATGCATTTCTTTCATTGAGTAAAACACTTCTAATTCAGTTTGAAGTTTTTCTTTATCTAGCATTGAATATGATTCAACGGTTAGTAGTAGATCTTCCATTGGCATTTTCTTACAGTACTTTTCAAAATTTTCTTTATTAAATAATATCACAGCTTTTCATTCATTAGAAAAAGCATATCTTGCTTTTATATCCTTAATAATAACATAGCACATATTTTTGGATTCTATAATACGTGCGATAATATATATGCATATAATATATGCATCACATATTTTTGGTTTCTATTCGCTATAAGAATCTCGTATTTGTATAATGACATTAGTAAAACTTTTTAAGTTTTCTTTAATTGAAAATGCATCGATATTACTAGATTTCATCTGGTTATAAATAATTTCTATATGCGGCTTTAACTTTTGAAAAAGTTCCGACTAAAATAAAAAATTGTATTCAGTAAATTGGAAGAATCTGTTATTGTTTCATCAGTATTTTCGGAAGAATATTTAAGTTCTTGAAAACATTGGCTCAGCTTCTCTTGATTTTAATACCATCTTAAATACTTAAAGTGACGTGAGGAAGGAAGTGTAGAAACGTAGAAAGTGTAAGAGGTGTAGAAGGAAAGGAAAAAGGTTCAGAAGAAATGACGAAAGGTGAGGAGCGTGTCGAGCGCACGGCGCGCACACGAACGCAACAAGAAATGTGTTTACATGGCACTGTTGGGAGTGCAGTACGGTCCAAGCTTCTAGCTGCCCCCGCGCCCCTCCTTCGCCTACTCGGCATATTCCATCGAAAACCGTACTGCACAAAATCATAAACGATGCCTCTCTTTCTGATATTATTATCACGATGAATGATCATTATTGGGTGTATCGGTGTGCGGGCGAGCTTAATACACGCTTAAATAATATTGATATTTTCATATAATATACGTACATTTATGTATATAATAATATTATTTTTTTCTCAAATTCCTTGGGGGTGCTGCAGTACCGCAGTGCGTATGGACGAGCCGCCACTGTATATATGTATACATATGTATATACATCCAATGTGCACAATGTACCACGCTTATTACGCATGTATATTGCGCAGTGCATATATACATACAAGGACTTTACGCCCCGACGTAACCGCCCCGACATAGCTGCGAGGCGTCAAAACCACGCTCTGACAAAACCACCCCAGAAAAAAGCACCCGAAAACAAAATCGTGCCAGAATATATTAAAATATTAATTTTTATGTACATGCTAGCTGAATCCGGCATGCGTTGCAATGCCACAATAACGCATACAATTCCCGTTCCCGTTCTCGTTCCCATTTGTCGGAAAAACGCAGGCAGCGAACACGTTGGTCGTGACGTGAAAACATTTGAATTTATAGCGTTGCAATGACACTCATTCCCGTTTTCCCCGTTTCTATTCCCGTTTTTGGGCTATTTTTTTCACAGTAATCTTCTCGGACATGCATAAAACAAATCCTGAAAGTTCCATCGTAATCGGTTCAGAGGTTTAGGAGCCTATTCGAGACACACAAACAGACAAACATTCATTTTTATATACATATATAGATGTATCATACTATGTAAATTCATCATTTGATGGTTGTACTCCTGATTTCAAGTCCTGGGCATAAAATGTCAATACAGCCTCTTGCATCATATCAAAAGTGGGCGTAGTTTCAATTCATTTGTATTTTTTCGGCAGAACTATATCCAAAATGAACATATTCATATTTTCTGTAATATTAAATAATATTAAATTTTAAAATGTGTAAAAACTCGAATTTGTGAAGTGTATTGCACTCGGAATATCCCCAAAAAGCCATCTGTATTCTTCCCACACCACCCAGTTGTTTGTGTTATATCCACCCGAGCGAAGAATGCTGCCTTGGGGGTTTCCTTAGACCCCAGGGATTTCACGTGCGCTGATGCTCATTTATCGACGAAAAATTGTTTCCAAGTATAATAAGACCTACATTTTTGTAGGTATTCGTATATACATATGTATATATTCGTCTTTAACATATTTATAGTATTACATATCTATTTAATCCACGTAAAGGTTGATTTTTAGAGGTTTTGTTTTTCGAATTAACGACTTTTTTTCTAGCAGCAACCAATTTGACATCTAATAGCTGATTTGTGCTCAGTTTGGTTTGCCATTTCATCATGACTTACGCCTAAATAACGCTTGAAAATTGTGCAAATTTATTCCGAAAATCATGGTTCAGTTCACGAAACTAGCCGTCCATTTTACGGTCGTGAATTTGCCTCCAAGATAGTGTGATTTATCACTTTCGGATTATTTTCTGTGGAGATATGAGCTAGTCTACGCCGATAACCAGAGACGATGGACGACTGGAAAGCCTTCGCCGTGCTATTGCCGATATACGATATCATATTCAAACACTAATGGCATAACATTATATTCCAATAAAGTCAATACCATCGCCATTAACACGATTTTTATATGTTTTATACGACTAGGGCTTGAAATGGGCGGAGGGGGGGGGGGGGCATGAAATCCAGAAACGTAGAAAATAAAATGCACAAATTCATTTCAAAATGCACAAATTTTTCCTTTTTCCTCATATGTATGCATATAAAAATATATATGTATAAAAATAGACGCGTTGTAAAAATGGTGACCCCCGGTTTACCGGGGGGCGCCCCCTCGATACGGCAGCCTCGATTACTGTTTCAGTTCCGGATCCCGATTACTGTTTCAGTTCTGGTTCCCGACTTTTGTATCAATTCCGGATCTGTATTCCTGTTTCAGTTCCGGCTCCCGACTTTTGCTTCAATTACGGATCTGGTTTCCTGTTACTGTTCCACATCCCGATTACTGTTTCAATTCTGCATTCCGATTAGTGTTTCAGTTCCGGATCCCAATTACTGTTTCAGTTCCAGATCCCGATTCCATTTTCAGTTCCGGATACCGATCCGTGTTTCAGTTCCGATTCCCGATTCCCAATTTCTGTTTTAGTTCCGTATCGGATTAATTATTACTATACGTATTGTAACTTTATTTTAAATCATGTAATTATTACATTATAATAATACATTATATGACACTAAAATAAATTCAGACATTACTTTCAATATAAAATAAATAAATAACAAACAAACACTCACATAAAAAACTCATACTTATGCATTTTGGTTATCAACAGTTTGATTATTTTATAAAATAAGTAGCACATTGTCAATTTGAACCCATTAGTCAGACATACTAACAAACTATTTATAAAGGCTAAGGGCCGGGCCGCACCATGCAACTTTGTCGGCCGACTAGTTGCGTGACATGAAGAAATGTATGGAAATGTGTGCGACAAACAAGTTGACGGGTGTGGCATGTCCCATCTACCTGCATGCATTGGTCTGATCGCCCTCAGACAAGTCGCACGGTGCGGCCCGGCCCTAACACCTAGTCCTCGGAAAAGGTGTGCAAAAACCACTATCAGTACCCGAACTCAGCGCTCGCATCTTTTTCGTTTAGTGGGGGTAGACCTTCATAAATAGAACGGCCGTTTTGTTGATCGATGACAATTTGATAAGAATAATCGAAAGTGAATTGTTCTCCATCGAACGTAGTCTCGATTAAAAATACTGCAGGAAAGAAGGATCCGAGAGTTGTCCTGTGTGTATTTTCACAATTGTGCGGTTGTTAGTAGGCTAAGGGGAGAGTGTGGGAGGACTAGGTGCATATAATTGTCTATGATGGTGAAACATAAAGCATGTGGAAATGTGGGGTGGGACGATGCGTGAAATGAGTACGGGGCTTGTTGTTGTTGCGGGCGATTGACGCGCGAACAAAGCGACCCGCTGGGTGCGGACAGATAAGGGCGCGCGCATACACAATGCGAGGATTATAAAATGCACTTTTTTAGCCGCTGGTTATCGTCGTCACACCGCAAGCTAAACCAGGGCAGTTCAAAGTTCGATCTGCAGTCCGTAATATCCTAAACTAAAATCGTGGTTGGTGGTAGTTTTAAGAACCAAGCCACACCGAGCGACTTGCGAGTGACTTTGTTGCCCAAGTTTTTGTAGTTGCTCGTGATCGCCCTTGATCAATCAACTCGGGCAACCAGAAGCGGCCAAGGGTGAAAACACCCAGCGATGCATGTGCACGAAAAAACACAGCGATACTTTTAAACATGCGAAATAAATGGGCCGTGCCTTGTGACACGGCCCATTGTAACACCCAAAATGACCCTCTGGAGTGTTTTCGGTCAAATTGTATCCTTTTATTTATCCTTGCTTGACAGTGATCGATAACGGTGTATCCCATATTTGAAACCACCCACAGCGGGGAGCCATGCACACGACGTACCGTTAATCCCTGTGTGATTTCACCCTAAGAGTTTGCAATACGTGAAGATACAGTTTTACGTGTTCATGATTTTTTTTACTATGTTTAGTGTGGCACACTTCAATACAACGCTTTTTTTGAGGGACGTGAATGTTGCTTTATAACCAGACCCAACGACGGCAACCAATCTCACCGGTCGGGTGTTTTTACAACTTGGGCAACCGGTGAGTTGCCTGGTATTGCATGCTCCATACAAATGAATAAAATTGATCTGCTTCCGCAACAAAGTTGCCCGCAATTCACTCGGTGTGGCCGGGCTCTAAGACCCGGGCTACACCGAGCCACTTTGTCAGTCGACTTGTCGCGCCAACAGAAGAAATGCATGGAAATGTGAGCGACCAAGAAGTTGACGGGCGTGGCACCCCCCATCTAACTGCATACATTGGTCTGGTCGCCTTCAACCAAGTCGCTCGGTGTGGCCTGAGTCTAAGGGAGAGATGACAGGTGTTACGAGAGACTTGGAGCATGAAGAAACCAAGTTCGACGCGTGAGGGAATTCCAGCTATGAAACATTTACACACACGCCCAATTTTTTACACACGCAAAACTGTAATACATATCTGAGAAAAGCATTGCGTGCGTCGATCCCTTTGCATGTGTTGGTTCCTAAAATAAGAGAATCTCACGACTTCGTTTCTGAGAATTTTATTTCATATCAAATAGTTATTTATAGAAAACGATTTCGAGCGATCATATGAAAGGTAAAATATTTGATCTCCTGTTTAAAAATATTTTGAGTTCTTGAAAGACATTATACACTTTAGTGAATTTTTCATCGCGATCACCCACCCTACTGATTATATTATACCGTCAGCAAAAGTTTAGTTAGTATGTACATATATCAGTCGCCGAAAAACAGCTACGATAAATAACTCGATGGAAAGTGGATTCAGATTTATGGACACAAAACTTTCTCCCGACTATTACATATATAAAATATTAGTTAATATTGATATTTTTAAGTTTAGAACATAAACATAAATACATGTATGAACATTTGAGTACATACAATTCATACGCATTTTTTTTCAAAGAATGCTGTAAAGATTAAAACAAATAGCATTACTTTGAAATTTATTTTTGATAACTTGGATAAACGCATTATTTACGCAAATTTTATAACAGCATTTAATTAACATAGTAAATGTATACAATAAATGTAAATATAAAATAGTAACAAAGCAGAATAATTTTCAAGGGAGGGGTTAAGCCCCAGAGCCTCCTCCATAGCCTCTTCCGTAGTTATTATATTTGCATATGTACACA